>NC_086097.1:155280919-155601752 GCF_963921235.1 Mobula hypostoma | reverse complement strand
CTATGTTCCTCAACTCTGCCTACCTCTCAACCTACCTTTGTATCGCCTCCAAACTTGGCCACAATTCTATCATCCAATTCTTTGACATGTAACGTGAAAAGAAGCAGTCCCACTGTGGAACGCTGCTAGGCACAGGCAGCCGATCAGAAAAAGCCCTATTTATTCCCATTTTTTTACCTCCTGCCAGTCAGCCAATCTTCTATCCATGCTAGTATCTTTCTTGTAATACCATGAGCTCTTATCTTATCTTGTTTAGCAGCCTCATGTGCAGCACCTTGTCAAGGGCCTTCTGAAAATCCAAGAAGACAATATCTACTGACTCTCCTTCGTCTATCCTGCCTGTTATTTTCTAAAGGAATTTCAATAGACTTGTCTTTCTGAATCTCATTTGTCTTATCATTGGTTCAGTTTTGGCTGTGTCACAGGAAACATTTGTAATTCAACTGTATGTTTGTCTTGTACCTTATGTTCTCAATTACCTTCACTTTGTGTATCATATGCATACACAAAACTATCTACATATATGAAACTCTGATGCCAATCTTCACCTTGCCGGTCCCATCTCCTAGTGCTTCCACAAACTCTCTATGGCTCCTGAAAATATGTGGTAGCAGCCTCTTCTAATCATGTGAATTATACCACATCATCTGGTTCTTCTCCTTTCCTTTCATGGTCTTCCTTAGTCCAGCTATATAAAGGACAGCCCTGTCTCTGAGATAAAGAGTAATTAGAAACGAATAGACTATGTAGAATCAAACTCAGTAACATGTGTACAGATGGCAATTCATAATATCTCAGCCGTGGAATACCGTGGTGGAATGAAGGATAGCTCTGTGCAAAGGACGAAACAATATAGGCCAAGAACTCTGGGCCATCTGGATACTTCGTCCAACAGCTGCTGCTTCATTGTTTCCGTCATCATGCAGACAGGTCCTTCTGCCTTCTCATTGGACAGTAGATCATACATAAAAATACATCTACACTAGATCCCATTAGTGATTCCACTACACTAAATACCACCCTCAGCAGTTTCTGTTGAGATGAGAAAGTCATTGTAATAATATATATACACCTCAGGATCCCTTGCAGCCTTTTACTTATGATTGAATGTTAGATTTTCAAGACTGAAGTCAGAGAATCATGGACTCGTACAGTATGGAAACATGCAAATCAATTGTAATTGCTCGTGCTAACCAGTGATCACCCTTCTTCTTCCAGACTCGGTTCAGATACACATCTAGACACTTCTTAAATGCTGTTAGTGACTCAGCTTCAGTCATTTTCTTAGTGCCTTCCAGTCACTCACCATCCTACAGCTAAGATTCGCCTCATATGCTGTCACAGTGGTGGATAACTGTGTGTCAGATTGGAGGACGGTGACTTGTGGTGTGCCTCAGGGATCTGTACTGGGTCCAATGTTGTTTGTCATATATATTAATAATCTGGATGATGGGGTGGTAAATTGGATTAGTAAGTATGCAGATGATACTAAGATAGGTGGCGTTGTGGATAATGAAGTAGGTTTTCAAAGCTTGCAGAGAGATTTAGGCCAGTTAGAAGAGTGGGCTGAAAGATGGCAGATGGAATTTAATGCTGAAAAATGTGAGGTGCTACATTTTGGTAGGACTAATCAAAATAGGACATACATGGTAAATGGTAGGGCATTGAAGAATGCAGTAGAGCAGAGGGATCTAGGAATAATGGTGCATAGTTCCCTGAAGGTGGAATCTCATGTGGATAGGGTGGTGAAGGATGCTTTTGCTATGCTGGCCTTTTTTAATCAGAACATTGAGTATAGGAGTTGGGATGTAATGTTGAAATTGTATAAGGCATTGGTAAGGCCAAATTTAGAGTATTGTGTACAGTTCTGGTCACCGAATTATCAGAAAGATGTCCATAAAATGGAGAGAGTACAGAGGAGATTTACTAAAATGTTGCCTGGGTTTCATCTCCTAAGTTACAGAGAAAGGTTGAACAAGTTAGGTCTTTATTCTTTGGAGCGTAGAAGGTTGAGGGGGGACTCGATAGAGGTGTTTAAAATTATGAGGGGGATTGATAGAGTTGATGTGGATAGACTTTTTCCATTGAGAGTGGGGGAGATTCAAACAAGAGGACAGGACATGAGTTGAGAGTTAAAGAGCAAAAGTTTAGGGGTAACATGAGGGGGAACTTCTTTAGTCAGAGAGTAGTAGCTGTGTGGAACGAGCTTCCAGCAGAAGTGGTTGAGGCAGGTTCAATGTTGTTGTTTAAAGTTAAATTGGATAGATATATGGACAGGAAAGGAATGGAGGGTTATGGGCTGAGTGCAGGTCGGTGGGACTAGGTGAGAGTAAGAGTTCGGCACGGACAAGAAGGGCCGAGATGGCCTGTTTCCGTGCTGTAATTATTATATGGTTATATATGGATAAATCTCTTACACCTTACCCTAAATCTGTGTCCTCCAATTTTATCTGCTTCTCATATAGGGACAAGCTTCTTGCTATCTATCCTATCTATACCCTTGTAATTTTATAACTTCAGTTATTCCCTTTCATATACTCCTCCAGTGAGAAACTACCTCACTCTTCCTCTTAACTAATCAGCTCCATCTCAAACAACATCCTGGTCATTATCACCTGTACTCTCTCCAGTGCTATACCATCCTTCTTATAGCATGATTACTACAACTGTACTCAGTATTCCAGCTGAGGTCAAAGAAGGTTTTATAAAGTTGGAGCATAACCTTTCTACTTCTGCATTCATTGTCCTGAGGGACAGTATCTTATATGTCTTCCTAACCACAATATTTACCTGTGTGGCCACCTTCAAGGATCTATGGACTTGTACGAACTTAACACTGTGTAGTTTGGTGTAGACATTACAGTCCCTTTAACATTTTATTTGAAGGTACAGAAGTCCTGACTCCATATTCAGTTGGTCAAACTTCCAAGTTACTGAGAAACTGTCAATTCAGCAAATAAACCTTGTAAAATGGAAAGTGTTCTGCTCAGTATTAAAAGTTCACTCTAGAGTTAAAGTTAGTTACATTTCAGTTCGGGTTAGAGTTACATTAGCATGTAACCCCACACAGTATCTGCCTTGGGGACACCATATATGTAGATTCCCATTCCTGGTGTTGAAACTCCACCAACACCTCGTTTTCTTTCAACCCCACAGTTCCTTGTCGATCTGTGGTGTAAGGGTACAGGAAGCGAGTCTCAGCCAACAATAAGTTGACTCAAAATCAAATTCAAGAAAATGCACAGTACTATCAAAGTCTATATATGTCACCATATACGACCTTGAGGGCCATTTTCTTGCAGGTGTTTACAGAAAAATAAAAGTAAACAAAAAATATCAAACAATATACACAGATGAAGACTGACAAACAGCCAGTGTGCAAAAGAAGACAAATTGTACAAATAATAAAAAGAATTTTGAGAACATGAATTGTAGAGTTCTTGAAAGTGAGTCTGTTTGCATGGAATCAGTTCAGAAGTGAGTAAAATTATGCACATCTGATGGTTGTAACGTAATAACTGTTCCTAAACCTAGTGTTCGGACCTAAAGCTCCTGTACATCCTGGCCGGTGATAATAGCAAACAGAGAATATGGCCCGGATGGTGGGGGACCCTTGATAGTGGGGATGTTGCTTTCTTGTGACAGCACTCCTTGTAAATGTACTCAATTGTGAGGAGGGCCTTGCCTGTGATAGACTGGGATGTATGCACAATTTTTAGTCAACTTTTCTGTGCCTGGGCCTGTGTTTCCATATCAGACCAGCACGCAGACAGTTAGGATACTCCCCTCTGTTCATCACTGAAGAAATTTGTCAAACTCGGATCCCAGACAAATGCAGATGTGAGATTCTAGCCCAACATTATCACTGTACAAGTTGATGAAAAAATGCTTACAATATGTTCAGATATCCCGTAGAGGCTCAGGTGACCTAGCAGAATTAGATTCATAATCAATTTTAGTATCACTGACATATGTTGTGAAATTTCTTGTTTTGTAGCAGCATTACATTAAAAAAATAAAAGATCACAGCCAATGCGCAAAAGAAAGGGGAAAGAAAACACAAATCATACAAACATTTAAAGCGACTAACAGCATTCTCAACCGAATTGAGTCTTCAGATCCGAACCCTAGAGCAGCCCAGAGTAGGCCCAAAGCCTCGGTTATGTTCATCAACTTAGCAGGCATGGAGCACAGCAGCCGGCGCTGTCTTCATTGCCCCAGTGCCATGGAGAGAGGAGTGCCCATCACGGAGAACGAGTAAAATCGGCTCTCACCTCAGATCTCAACACGCTGTCTTTTCAGTCTATCTGAGCCGGTGTTTAAATTGAACAAACAATGGAACAGCAAAAGGCTCCAGCACCCTGGAGAGAAGAGTGAACATTCTGGAGAGCGAGTTCTTGCCTCAATCTGGGCTGACATTTAAATTGTCTATACAGTGGATTACACCTTTCACTAGGAGCTGGCTACTGCACAGGGTTCAGGGCCATGCTGCCGGCAACTTAAAGGTCAAATTTCTTCCATTTAAGACAGAGGTGTGGTCATTCAGTCAGAAAGCTTTTGGTCTTTAGAACTCTATTTCTCAAAGGATGAAAGAAGCAGTCTTTTCACATATTTAACGAGATGTAGATAGATCCTTGACGATCAGGAGAGAGACCCCTCCGATCATGGGGGTAGACAGCAATGCAGAGCTGATGTTACACTGAGATTATCCATGACCATATTCAGTAATGGGGTAGTTTAAGGAGTCAAATAGTCTGCTTCTGCTCATAATTCATATATTAGTGTGTTCATATATAAGTAAAAGAAAACCATTAATTTTTAAAAATTAATTTTTATATCTGCATTTATTACACTGCAAGTGCCCCATCCTACTTCTTCTGTCACATGCTGTTATCTTTCTTCCATTATCCTTTTCTCTCTCTTTTGATGTAATCTGGTTTGTTGTTGTTCCTTTTCACACCTTGCGGCCCATCAGGCGGCAATTTTGCCATTTCCTTAGCAGTTGACTGTTTTTGACAAGGCCAAGTTGCTAACTTTATGCTCAACTCAGTACGGATAGAAGGTGTGCAAGGAGTGGCCGGTTTCGAACTCAGGACCATTCGCCTTGAAAGTCTGGTGCTGGTGTCACTACAACACAAGCCAGCTAAACCGGTTTGTGAGGCAATATAGCTAAGCTTGAGTTCCCTCCCTTGTTAAATCCATGCATCTTTTGGCAGATGAGAAGAAAAGAAGCAGTTTGGAGAGAAGCCAAGTAGCATTTTGATCTTGGAACTGTTGTCATTCCCATTTGACACTGGGAAATGGAAAAGGCATATTGTTCCCACCTCAGATTCACACAATTTTATTTCCAATTTACATCTACTTCCAGCAAGCCGACACAAAACTTTTTTAGGTAAAACCCCACTGGTTTCCTTGACTGCGTAAGTCTAGGGAAGACACACTCCGGTCCCGCCAACCCCGTGAGATTGAGACGGCTCTCCCACCCCAAACCCCGGGTTGTGTGGATACTGGGTAATTTGCCACCCTGTTACAACTCAGTGCCAAGAAACAACAGGCAGCACACTGCATGCGATTAAAGGAATTATATTTATGGATCTTAATTGAAGGGTTTGTAAAGAAAAGAAAGAAAAAACAACATGGGCCTATTATAATTAAACTGTCAAATGTGCACCAATTGGAGCTCAATTCACCAACCCTCAGTCGACCTCGATGCCTGGCTCCGTCGAATCACGATCTCCCCAGCGAGTCATATCCTACAACCGGTTCTCTCGTCTCCTCTCTCTTCATCTCACGCCAAACAAAAGACCGAGATCTGTTCTCTTTCACCATAACTTAAACACTGCTTCTACAGAAAGACCATTATGTTAGCCGTGAAGCCTTTCCTAAGCTGTTACATAAGAACAACACATCATGTTGAACATGTCTCATATCTCTTCTCATGGCCTAATTGTCTGTTCGTCCATTGTCAACATTGATGAGGACCTCGATGGTGTCAAGACTAACGCATGATTTGGATTTAAGTGAGCGAGAGTTGTGCAGCGTCAGCCTCACTCTCTTCCCAATTCCTATCTGGATCCAGTGGCAAGACAGAGTCGAGACGGCTGGAGATGGGATTAGGTGCAGTGGATGACCAGGACGTCTTATGTGTCTTGTCCTGCTCTACACATCCCACGACACTTGCAGAGACCGCCTTCTTGACCGTTGGACCTTCCATTGGTCACGTCCGCTCAATCCGCCAGGGTCTGTTTTCACATGCTGGGATAGACAACTCCCTATCTCACCGAGGGTTTGAGACCCATCGGCTACCCTTACCTGGCCTAATTACTCATCTATGCAATATCAGTCCACTATTTTGACATGCAGCATATATTTACTATAGAATGTAATGTATAGATTGATTTTCTTGGAAGAGCAAATTACACCATGTAACTTGCATGCACTGTACAAATTGGTAACTTTCAGGGAATCAGGCCAGAATGAAGTTGGCTTAACACGTGACCTTAGACTTCATATTTCCCACAAACCAAAATCCAGTTGTTGTATGGTACTTTTCACCACTGTCTGTCTGACACACATCCTGCTGTCAGGCTGACCTGCCCTTGGACAGAATTTTCCTATTTCATTGTTAGATTAACTTCTTCTCTCTTACAATCTAATTTACCTCTTTTCTTCTATGATCAGACTGATCTTTCCTCCACCGTGATCTGACTGGTGCCTCCTCTCCTGCTGTCACACTAAACTGACTTCTTCCATGAATGAACTGACCTCTTCTCTCCTGCTATCAGACTGACATCTCATCTCTCAGAATTGGAACAATGCAGTGTTTTTTGCAAGAATGAAGTCACTGGCGAAAAGTTCTATCAGATACAAAGCAGCTTCTTTATGTGACAAGACAAGGTACCCCAGGCATCATGTGGAGACGCTTTCATTGAAAGGTCTCGCTGGCCCAGCATGGGGCTCAATATTTTCTGTGCCAAACATCAAAAGACAATTCATTGTCTGGTCTGGGAGTCACAGCTTGCAGGAACCCTTTGTTCAGAGTTGCCCGCCAAATTAAATCCACAATACAATTTCAGGTGTGAAGACTGGTAGCCAAAGTCAATTACTAAATGTACAGGTCCTAAACCCAAAAATCTCTCTAACATGCAGTAGATGATTTGCCATGGAAATCATAAACACAAAAGATTCTACAGATGCTGGAAATCCAGAGCAACACAAACAAAATGCTGGAGTCCCAATGAAGAGTCTCAGCTGAAACACTGATTGTTTATTCTCTCCATAGACGCTGCCTGACCTGCTGAATTCCTCCAGAATTTTGTATGTGTAGTCAGGGAAGTATTTAGCCAGAGCCATTTCTGAGAAGAGTGATGTACCTGGCAGGGTAGTAAAAACCTGTGCCAAACAATTGGCAGGAATGGTCAAGGATATCGTCAATCTCTCACTTCTGCAGTCAAAGGTTCCCACCTGCTTCAGAAGGACATCAATCACACAGGTACCTAAGGAGATCAGGATGAGCTGTCTCAACAACTATCAACCAGTAACACTGATATCTACTGTGATGAAATGTTTGAGAGTTTTGTCACTGTTATAATTAACTCCTGTCTGAGCAGTAACCTGGACTGTTACAATTTGCCTACTGACAGTCAGTCACTATTTCTTATGGTGTCTGAGTCAACATCTTTAAAAGCCCTGTTAATGAGCAGTGTGTGGGAGTTTTCACTGCAGGGACAGAAACAATTCAAAGCAGTTTTTCAAGGGCCAATAGAAAATAATGAATAAACACAGGCGTTGCAAGTGACACCCACCTTCGAAGAATAACTCTTCACTAATTCTGGAAAATTAGGAGGCCAAAATGTAAAGGATCTGATGAATGGGGTTAGCTTGGCTACAAAGGTATTAGGAGCTGTGGAAACAAAGAGCAAATAAAGTGCGTTGAAAAATAATAGATCACACGTTAATTTTCAAGGGCTTTATTGATCAAGAAAGTCTTCTGTAAATTTATGCTACATCATCTTAATTTCATAAAATAGAATAAGAAGATGCAAAGATCTTGACATTATTAACTTCTGTAGATCCATTTCACATTAATACTACTTTTGTATTAATGTCAATCTCTAATTGCTCAATTTTATGAACTAACTTGCAGCATTTAAAGGGCTTACAGATAGCCTTACTGTATGAGAAGAGTTTTCATTTTTTTATTGCCAGAGATGGTATAAATACGATTGCTTCACTAACTTGGTTCCTCCTCTGTTATGCAGCCTGAGTGCCCTCTTTTGGATAAAAATTACACCTATGTTCTTGGATTGCATTTGATGTAAAAGCAGTATTTGAAGTGTTTTTCATTCTCCCTTGGCTTTCACAGAGAGTGATGCTATGTGTTATGCACCATCTCTGTTCCTCAATTCCTCATGAAATTTAAAATTTCTTATCTTCTTTCCTTAAATTTTAAATGCAACCTGAACTATGCTTTAACTTCTTCCTAAATTCCATCTTATTATGTTTATTTTGATTCTATTGTTACTTGAATCCTTTGCTATACCAAACAACATGCCAAACTAAATATTCTTGATTATTATAATTTTGAAGATAATAAAAATGTAACATCTTGGTGGAAACAGAAAATAATGGAAAATCTGCTTGGGCCAGCGAGCACCTATGGAAAGATAAACAGGTTTAATGTTTTGCTTCAATGACCTTCCATCAGAACTATGAAGCCTTCTGTTGGATACACGCATGCACTTTTTTATGAAGTGTTCTCAATCTCAAATGTTAATTTTGTTTCTCCATCCAAAGCTTCGCATTGTCTGTCCAATGCTACCAGTACTGTCTGTTCTGAATAACTCATTCTTTCCTTTTTGCACAAAGTAAGCTTATGAATAAGCTCTTCTGTGGCTTCCAGCTGGGTACAAGTATTGACTTTAAACATTGTTTCGATGTCAAACTCTGCCATCTTCATCAGGGATAATGCCTAGGCGTGTCTAGTCCGGTGCTCTATATACCCCCGTCGTCTGTCCTCTCTGATTAATTAGTCCTCATCCAATCAGGTTTCCGCTCTCCTACCTTGCTTACAATTGAATTCTAATCCTTACTTAGATCAAGACCTTTGTCTTTATTAAAATTCTTTTTCCCTAGTTTTACTTCACCAGGTGATCCAAAAAGCCATTGGCATGGCTCAGTAGTTTTGGCCATTGTGAATGCAATGTTCTTCTACCGCTGATTTCTCTGGATAACCCAAATGGATACAGGTCCTCTGCTCCTTGATGCGGGTTTCCATTGTGCATCCTGTCTGGCCAATGTACGCTGCTCTGCGTTCACAGCTGTCCTGAGTCCCAAGTCATATTTGATCTGCATAAGCTTCCTTACAGGTTTGTGGATAGTATTAATCTGGTAGTTCTTCAGGATCCTAGCGATTGTTCCAGAAACCATAGAATTATATGGAAGACAGGCGGTGGCGATAGGTTCCTCCTCCTCATTGTTAAGGGAAAGCTCTAGATCCTTTTTCAAAGTAAGTATATTTTATGTGCATCTCCTTATACTGCTCATTCTTCCTGTCCACCTGGATTTTAAAGCTCTTTAATGTCTCCTATGGAAGCACATATTCCAGAGACAGATTGATATTGCATATCCTTGAGTCATAGAGCCATAATGATCTCCCGTTTCTGTTGTAAAATCTGAAAGAAACAGCACAGTGGGGCAGCAGTTAATACTGCTGTCACGCAGATCCCGTAACGCAGTTCTATCCTGACTTTGGGTATTGTTTGAGTTCAAGTTCAAGTTCAGGTGTAATAGCCATTCAGCCAGACATGAATACTAATGCAGCCAAATGAAACAGTGTTACTCTAAGGCCAAGGTGCAAAACACAGTATCAACAGTCGCACACAACACAAGGCACATATAGCACATATAAGATAGCAAGTGCACATAATATAGCTGTGAAGCACTCACCCAAAATATATTTAAAAGTTGTTCGTGAATGCAGCAGGCCAGGCAGCATCTCTAGGAAGAGGTACAGTCGACGTTTCGGGCCGAGATCCTTCGTCAGGACTAACTGAAAGAAGAGCTAGTAAGAGATTTGAAAGTGAGAGAGGGAGGGGGAGATCCAAAATGATAGGAGAAGACAGGATGGGGAGGGATGGAGTCAAGAGCTGGACAGGTGATTGGCAAAGGGGATATGAGAGGATCATGGGAAAGCAGGCATAGGGAGAAAGAAAAGGGGGAGAGGGAGAAAGCCCAGAGGATGGCAAAGGGGTATAGTGAGGGGGACAGAGGGAGAAAAAGGAGGGAGAGAAAAAGAATGTGTGTGTATATAAATAAATAACGGATGGGGTACGAGGGGGAGGTGGGAAGTTTGAGAAGCCAGTGTTCATGCCATCAGGTTGGAGGCTACCCAGACGAAATGTAAGGTGTTCCTCCAACCTGAGTGTAGCTTCATCTTTACAGTAGAGGAGGCCGTGGATAGACATGTCAGAATGGGAATGGGACATGAAATTAAAATGTGTGGCCGCCGGGAGATCCTGCTTTCTCTGGTGGACAGAGCGTAGGTGTTCAGCGAAACGATCTCCCAGTCTGCGTCGGGTCTCGCCAATATATAGAAGGTCGCATCGGGAGCACCGGATGCAGTATATCACCCCAGCCGACTCACAGGTGAAGTGTCGCCTCACCTGGAAGGACTGTCTGGGGCCCTGAATGGTAGTGAGAGAGGAAGTGTAAGGGCATGTGTAGCACTTGTTCCGTTTACAAGGATAAGTGCCAGGAGGGAGATCGATGGGGAGGGATGGGGAGGATGAATGGACAAGGGAGTCGCGTAGAGAGCGATCCCTGCGGAAAGCGGTGGGGGGGAGGGGAAATGTGCTCAGTGGTGGGATCCCGTTGGAGGTGGCGGAAGTTACGGAGAATTATATGTTGGACCTGGAGGCTGGTGGGGTGGTAGGTGAGGACAAGGGGAACCCTATTCCTAGTGGGGTGGTGGGAGGATGGAGTGAGAGCAGATGTGCGTGAAATGGGGGAGATGTGTTTGAGAACAGAATTAATGGTGGAGGAAAGGCCCCTTTCTTTAAAAAAGGAGGACATCTCCTTCATCCTGGAATGAAATGCTTCATCCTGAGAGCAGATGCAGTGGAGACGGAGGAATTGCGAGAAGGGAATGGCATTTTTGCAAGAGACAGGGTGAGAAGAGGAATAGTCCAGATAGCTGTGAGAGTCAGTAGGCTTATAGTAGACATCAGTAGATAAGCTGTCTCCAGAGACAGAGACAGAAAGATCTAAAAGGGGGAGGGAGGTGTCAGAAATGGACCAGGTAAACTTGAGGGCAGGGTGAAAGTTGGAGACAAAGTTAATGAAGTCAATGAGCTCAGCATGCGTGCAGGAAGCAGCGCCAATGCAATCGTCGATGTAGCGAAGGAAAAGTGGGGGACAGATACCAGAATAGGGGTGGAACGTAGATTGTTCCACAAAGCCAACAAAAAGGCAGGCATAGCTAGGACCCATACGGGTGCCCATAGCTACACCTTTAGTTTGGAGGAAATGGGAGGAGCCAAAGGAGAAATTATTAAGAGTAAGGACTAATTCCGCTAGACGGAGCAGAGTACCCTATCTGTTATTTATTTATATACACACATTCTTTTTCTCTCTCTCCTTTTTCTCCCTCTGTCCCCCTCACTATACCCCTTGCCCATCCTCTGGTTTTTCCCCCCCTCCCCCTTTTCTTTCTTCCTAGGCCTCCTGTCCCATGATCCACTCATATCCCTTTCGCCAATCAACTTTCCAGCTCCTGGCTCAATCCCTCCCCCTCCTGTCTTCTCCTATCATTTTCGATCTCCTCCTCCCCTCCCACTTTCAAATCTCTTACTAGCTCTTCTTTCAGTTAGTCCTGACGAAGGGTCTCGGCCCGAAATGTCCACTGTACCTTTTCCTAGAGATGCTGCCTGGCCTGCTGCGTTCACCAACAATTTTTATGTGTGTTGCTTGAAATTCCAGCATCTGCAGATTTCCTCATGTTTGCGCCCAAAAAATATTCGTAGTCCAAGTCCCAGAGTCCGTGAATGTTGCAGCAGTTGCAGTCAAACACAACACAACTTGACTTCTGCTGAACAAACAGTGGGGGCAGCACTGATAACAGTATTTACGTCATGCCACACCACCTCCAGCACTCCACTGGAGCATTCAACTCTGACGCCTCTCTCTGGGCAGCTGCAAGCAGGCCACACAGCAGCTTGGGGCTGAGTCCTCACTACAACAGAGGCCACGTTACATTTGCCTTGTCTGCTTTTGAAGGTCTCTTCCAGGTTCTCAGTTACTTCATATGTTCCAATAACATGCTGGTTGTTAATTAATGTTATTCACACAAGGGAAGATGGATGGAAGGAAAATTAGGGTAAGTCTACAAGTGTGCAGTCATATTAAAGGACAATAACTGGAGTTATGGAACTGATGAGAATGATGGTAGAAAACATGAAAATGTTAATAAATACAGCAACAACTGGAAGGCATTACAGAAAGAAATAGATCTCAGTAACGAGGCAGTTAAACCAAATCTTAATGGACAGATAAAGAAGCAGCAAAAGCAAAGCAAGCCTCCATTTACATTGCTGCTGAAGGGCCTCAGCCTGAAACATCGACTGAGCTCTTTCCCATAGATGCTGCCTGGCCTGCTGAGCTCTTCCAGTATTTTGTGTGTGTTGCTTGGATTTCCAGCATTTGAAAATTTTCTCTTGTTTCTCCATTTACATTTTGCATTTTATCTTTCATAGACATAGTGTAGGTTTTCACAAATAAAACAACGGAGGCATTTTATGTTTAAGAAAAATCATTGAACACTCATTTATTGAACACCAAAAACTGAACTAAAAACATGATAGATCTTTTATGTCATTATCCCATCATGTCAGACCAGTCTCTTAATGTGAATGCCAACCCAATATCAATCGTTGTGAATTCTTTACATTTCCTCCAAGTACATTTCCCTTCACAGGCCTCACCTCCACAGAATTCAGCAAAACCCGTATTGTGAGCCTGGCTGGAGCTGGAACAAGCCACCTGGCTCAGGTGCTCTGTTTCATGGGTGGAGGAACAGCAGGTGCAGCTGGCTCATCCAGAGGTGTGTTGACACACTCCTAGTCATACCATGATGGTAGTGGCATGGTAGCAGAATCCTCCAAATCTTGGTGGCCAGTTTAAACACATTCAGGTTTATCTTGTTTATCAATGATAAAAGTCTTTTGTCTCCATTCCAAATCACAGAACGGGCCATCACAGGGGGGCTTAAGAGGCTGTTGCTGTGCATCATGGCAGATGAAAACAAACAAGGCAGAATGTTAGTCAACAGGAACCCAAGCGTGCTGTACACCATGAAGGGAGGTAGGAACAGGTGAAAAGGAATTGAATTTGCTTAGGAGGGTGGAACGTTGTTAAGAGTCCGAATAGGTGGTCATGGTGTCAGGAATAAAATCACCTGGCAGTCCATAAAGCTGTTGGATTAGCTTAGATGCCAGTTCCTGGGCACGCTGGGGGATTTGGGTGTGTTTGTCTCTTGTGTCTGAGTCTTTGTTGGAAAATTTTGGCAGGAGCTTCAGAAAGCCTTTACAGGCAATAAGGTGGCAACAGATGGACTGGGACATTGAATGTTGTTCAATTTGGCCTGTGACTGCTGTTTGGTAAGCCTGGAGCTCTGGGTCAGTAGCTTGGTCAGTTTCATGCCGTCATAGTCAACCCCTATTTTTACAGCCTCAATGGCTGGCCTTGAAAGGCAATCAGCCACAACATTATTTTTCCGTTTGATACAGTACCTATAAAATGTACTCACCCCTCTTGGAAATTTTCAAGTTTTGTTGTTTTACAACATTGAATTGCAGTGGATTTAATTTGGCTTTTGTTTTTGACACTGATCAACAGAAAAACTCTCTCATGTCAAAGTGAAAAGAGAGCTCTATAAAGTATCTAAATTAATTACAAGTATAAAACACAAAATAACTGATTGTGTAAGTATTCACACCCCCCTCCCTTTAATATGAGACACAAACTCATCACTGGTGTAGCCAAATGGTTTTAGAAATCACATAATTAGTTAAATGGACATCACCTGTGTGCAGTCAAGGTGTTTCAATTGATTGTAGTACAAATACACGTGTATCTAATCCTAATCATTGCTAATCCTGCCGAAAGGCTCCTCTCCTCTCAGGGAGGCTGATGGTGGTGTTAGTTGGAACTGCTATGGTGACTGGAAAATGGTGGAGAGAGAGGATATCAAGTAACGTTTATTTAGGGTATATGTGTTATGCGGTTAGAATATATATACCACCGCCTTTAAGATGCTATAAATGTCATAACTTCGGGCACATTGCGGCGGTCTGCAGAGGGAAACAAAGATGTGGAAGATGCACTAGAGAACCTGAATATGGGAACTGTGAGGCAGGCGCTAGGCTGAAATGCTGCAATTGTGGTGAGGAACACAGCGCAGCTTATCAAGGGTGCATTTATAGTAAGAAGGCGGCTGAGATACCATATGTAAAAGTAACTCAAGGAATCAGTTATGCAGAGGCAGTGAAAGAAGTTGATGAAAAAAAGGCTGTCAAGCAAATAAATACAGGGAATAATAAACAGGTGAATTGTGAGAGCTGTAATATGAAAAATAAGGATACACTATTAATGAGTAGAAAGGATTTTGTGCTTTTTATGGTAGATGCAATTAATTGTTTGGCGCAAACAAGCAGAAGAACTGAGATAATTAAAATTATCGTTAAGTCTGCCTAAAAGTATCTTGGTATTAAAGGGATTAGGTGGGAAGAAGTCAAAGAAACGCTGAATGGAGGATCCAACAGTTCACAGGCAGGGGAGATGGAATCTTAATGGCAGAATATTTATTGCAAATAGTCAAGAATTTAAGAAATGTTTTAGAACTTAAGGAAAATCCTCAGATTTTATGATTGAAGCCCAGGGTAAATGTGCAGAACTCCAACAACAAATAGAAGTACCCGACAAGAACAACAGTGAGTTGGAAAGAGATTGGAAAATGGAGGAAATTATTACAAGGATACAAAAGGAAAAGGAATTTGTTGCAAAGAGAATTGTCTACATTCAGATTATAAAATGAAAACATGGAAGCAAATGAAGAAGAACTCTGAGGTCTCAGCAAACAACTACAGGGTGCAGGATCCAAGAAAAGGAAAACCTGGAAAAGCAGATAGACTTGGAAAAACAGCAATTTTAAAAGTATAACATGCAATAATTACTATTCTTTAACAAGACGATTTTAGTCTTATAGGTGATGTAGATGAAATCAATGTAATTGAGGTAATGCAACTACACAAAAACTTGCGAAAATTAGGGAAGAATAGCAGTTTGTGGCATTATCTAATGAGTGCATTAAGCATTCACGAGGAATTGCAACTACAGGGTGATGCTAATAGAGAAATGCAGGTTGAACTAGATAGTCTAAAGTAGAGAACTCCAGGACATATTTGGTTGGAACACAAGAAGTCTAGCAGGTGGCGGTAATGCACTGAAAACAGGTTGCCAGCCGCCATAAAACAAAAAAGAAGAAGAAGAAGAAGCCCGAATTGCTGGTGAGTCAGTATCCTGGCAAAAAACATAGCATGAAGACAAAAGAACACTTGAAGCAACTCCACAAAAAGGTTATTGAAAAGCACAAGTCAGGAGATGGATACAAGAAAGTTTCCAAGTCACTGAATATCCCTTGGAATGCAGTTAAGCCAATCATCAAGAAATGGGAAGAATATGGCACAGCTGTAATTCTGCCTAGAGCAGGCTGTCCTCAAAAATTGAGTGACCGTGCAAGAAGGGGATTAGTGAGCGAGGTCACCAAAAGACCTATGACAGCTCTGGTGGAGTTACAAGCTTCATTGGCTGAGATAGGAGAGACTGTACGTACAACAACCGTTGCCCGGTTGCTTCATCAGTTGCAGCTTTGTGGAAGAGTGGCAAAGAGAAAACAACTGTTGGGGGGGAAAAAAACTCACATGAAATCTTGGTTAGAGTTTGCCAGAAGGCATATGGGAGACTCTGAATTCAGCTGGAAGAATATACTACGATCCAGTTAAACCAAAATTGAGCTGTTAGGCCATCAGAGTAAACACTATGTTTGGAGTAAGCCAAACACTGTATACCATCAAAAACACACCATCCCTACTGTGAACAATGTGCTGGCTGCATCATGCTGTGGGGATACTTCACTGCAGCAGACCCTGGAAGGCTTGTGAAGGTGAACATCTCTTTTTCTCTTATTAGGGAGAGAGAGGATGTGGTATGTCAAATACTGGGTGAACGAGTATTTTTGGGGGTACTGCAAGTCTGTGTCTTTATTGATGCTTTGCTGCACACTTGAGTGTTTGGTGGGAGGGGGCGCTGATGCTTTTTTTTGCTGGTGGGGGATTGTTGCTTTGCTGTTTGTGCGTGGGAGGGGGAGCGGGGGGTTCTTTGGGGTTCTAACATTTAACTGTGATTCATTTTTTGGGGCACTCCTCTGTTTTCATGAATGGTTGCAAAGGAAAAAGTATTTCAGGATGTATATTGTATACACTTGTCTGAAATATATACCTTTGGAACCCTTGAAAAAGAAAATCTAAGTCTTTTTTTATTAAGTCTATCAGCTGTGGAAAGTGTGTGCTGCATTTTTCAGCCCAAACGACATGCGCAGAAACTCAGAGGCCAAACGAGGTTATCTCTGCCATTTTGTGAATTGTCCAAGCACACAGGCACCTGATGGTAGCACCTAAATAGATCAATGTTGGAAAAAATTAACTTCCCATCTAAACATGCCTGAAAGTCCTGGATGTGTGGAACTGAGTAGTAATTGGGGTTAGTGGTCTCATTAAGGTGTTAGTAATCGCCACATGGGTGGCAACCACCATCGGACCTGGGAACCATATGGAGGAGCGAAGCCCAGTGGCTTTTCGACTGGTGAACAAAGCCAAGTATTTCTATATTGGAAACTCCACCTTCGCAGTTGCCTGCTTTTCTTGGTCTTGTCTATGTGAGGGGATATGGACCAACAGGCCAGATGTAGAAATATGATGCTTAACCCCATGATTTGTGACTGTAGTGGAGAATGTGGGCTTGGTGAAGTTTGGGAAATCACGCAGTAGTCGAGTAAATTCACATGCGTTTGACACAGTCATTGTGGGGATCTTACTGGAGGAGCAGGGTATCAATCCAAAGTCCTTGACATCCATTAGCCGGCAGTTCTTCAAATCGACTAACAGTCCTTGGGCACACAGGAAATCTGCACTGAGCAGAGGTCTAGCCATTTTAGCTAGGATGAGGTCCCATGTGTAATGTTGCCCATTGAAGCAGAGCATCACTGTCCCGTAGGTCTGGATCCTGCTGCCATTGGTGGCCTCCAAAGAGGTTTCATTGCTCTATGCCTTCTCATCAATAGGCGATGCTGGCAGTGCATTCACTTGAGCACCCGTGTCTCACAGGAAGCATCGCCCTGAAAGGGTGTCTGTAATGAACAGTAGGTGACACTGGCAGTAGGAAACCATGGTGTTCACAGACCTCTGATATCCCGATGCGCTGGCACTGTCGAAACTGCAAGGCAGTTGGCAGTTCCTAATATTCGTAGCAAAGCGAGCGTGGTAAAATCACGGGTCCAGCATCATCTATTTTGCAGCCGCAGATGTCCATTTGTTGAGGCCTTGCTGGCCAGGCTTATTGAGGTATTGAAATAAGGAGGAATGATGCACTGCTGCCTAGTTGAGTGTAGACTCTCAGCCATTTTAGCAAGCCTCCTGTGGTCCTTCATGGTTGCATTAGTGAGGGTTATGTGAACTTGATCAGGCATTTGATGCATGAAAGTTGTCTAAAAATAAAAAAAAGATGTTGATTTCCCAGGAGAGACAGCATTTGACAGCGTAGCTAGGTGAGGAGAGCATCTGTTTGGCATGTTCAGACTATGATAGTCCAAAATTCCATAAAAGGAGAGCTTTCAGTGATTGGTATTTATCATGTTCAGATGGATGTTCTAACAAACTTGCCACTCTCGCAGCTGTGGAATAACTCAGCGATGCTACCACGTAGAGATATTTGGTTTTGTCAGTGGAGTTTTCTCACTGCTCAAATTGGGCCTCGGCTTGTACAAACAAAGCGATGGTATTTTGCACCCAAAACTCTGGCAGTTTTCAAAGTGACTGCATTGGTCAACATGTTCAATAACTCTGGATTTGTCCCAGAGCATTGGAGTCACCAATGTAGGTTTCACACATAAAATGGTGGGGGTGTTTTATGTTTAAGAAAAACCATAGCAACTCATTTATTGAACACTGAAGAGCACAGTACAAGTCCTTTACGTCATTACCTCATCACGTCAGACCAGCCTCTCAAAGTGAACCCCAACCCAATGTCAGTGGTTGTGAATTATGTAGGTTTTCACCAGTTACATTAACCTTCAATAGAAATGTACAACATACAAAGACCTCCAATATTTAAACAGACCTTTCCATGTTCACAGATTTAATCCATGCTCTTCTGGTCAAACTACTGTGGTGTTGATCACCTCTATTTCAACATGCCATCTGTTGTAACCTGATTAATGGATAGCACAAAAACTGGTGTAGCTTTCCTTGCTGATGTGTAAGTCACCGCATCACTTCACTAATTTACTGCAGCTGGCATCTGTCACATAATCCCTCTTGCAGCCCAAATCTTTATTTCTCACATGTACATTGAGACATCAAAACATATGGTGAAATGCATGGTTTGGGTCAATGAAAAACACAGTGCGGATCTGCTGGGAGCAGCCCATAAGTGTAGCCATGCTTCAGGGACCAACACTGCATGCCCACAACTTACGAACCCTAAGCAGCGTGTCTTTGGAATGAGGGAGGAAACCGGAGCATCCTGAGAAAACCCATGCAGTCACAAGGAAAATGCAGTATTAGCTTTATGTCAACTGCTAGGCTACCATGCCACCTACCAATTTTACAACACCTTTATCACTGAACACAACATATTCTGAAGAGTCTGCACTCAGTGGCCACTTAATTAGGGACCTCCTGTACCTAATAAAGAGGTCACTGGGTGCGTTATCATTGTCTCCCGCTGCTGCAGCCCATCCACTTCAAGGTTCAAAGTGTTGTGCAATCTGAGATATTCTTCTGCGCACCACTGTCTTAACGTGTCAGTATTTGAGTTACTGTCACCTTCCTGTCAGCCTGAACCAGTCTCGCTGTTCTCCTCCAACTACCGCTCACTGGATTTTAATTTTCTGTCTTGCGTGTCCTTCTCTGTAAACTCTGGAGACCACTGTGCATGAAAATCCCAGTAGATCAGCAGTTACTGAGATGCTCAAGCTTCCCTGTCTGGCACCAAGAGTCAAAGTCACTTGGATCACATTTTTCCCCATTCTGATGCTTGATCTGAACAACAATTGAATCTCTTGATCATGTTTTCATGTTTTTGTGCATTGAGTTGCTGCCACATGATTGGCTGATTAGATATATGCATTAACACATGGTTCTGTCAGTGTTAGTCTTTGGTTTGTCCTGTTTTTCTGTGATATCACTCTAGAGAAACATTGTATCATTTCTTAATGCATGTATGCATTTCTAGATGACAATAAAAGAGGACTGAGTGTTCTCATAATCTAAAAACATACAAATGTACCTAATAAAGTTGACACTGAGTCTATATCAGAACTTAATCTTCCTCACAACATACATAAAAGTTGCTGGTGAATGCAGCAGGCCAGGCAGCATCTCCAGGAAGAGGTGCAGTCAACGTTTCGGGCCGAGACCCTTCGTCAGGACTCTATCTTCCTCTGTCTTTTGGTAGTGTAATCTCAATTTTAAAATCTTCACACTTTATGATAAATTGATTTATTATTGTCACATTTACCAAGGTAAAGTAAACAACTTTGTTTTATGTGTCATTCATACAGATCATTCAATCACTTAAGAAGATGGGGAAGAAGCAATAACAGAATGCAAATTAAGTTGTTACAGTTACAGTGAACGGGCAATGCAGGCAAGCAATAAGGTGGAATGCCACGACAAGGTAGAATTTGAGGTTTAGTCCCATCTTTTCATGCAAGACAACCATTCAATAGTATTACAGCCATAGGCGGCCTTAAGCATCTGGGGGCCTGTTTCAAGAGTTAATGTGGGGCCCTAACCAGGCTTCCCAAAAAAAAAGAAAGAAAAAAAGTGAATATTCAAGTTGATTTGCATCAATAATGGTATAATTTCAGACTTAAACGTTGATGCATTATATGCACTTTCAGCATTATGGACAGACAGCTCAACATAATCCAAACAATTCTCTTAATTAAAAACTGAAACAATGACATTTTTTCCTTTGGAGTGAGAAGCCTCGCCCCTTTCAGCAACTAGTCTGCATTGAATGGCACTATGTGTTGGGTATCAGCTGACATAAGAACAGCTTAAACAATTTCCCTCTAATTAAATTAATAACAAAAGCAATGTCATATTTAATGGAAATTCACACTTTAGTTATTCAATGAACAGTGTCTGAAAGTTAACTGCTGGAAGTTTACAACAAACTGCGTCTCGCGCTCTTTCAGCACCACAGACAGCTCACGTAAGGCCTGGAGAGCAAACAGGAGGAGAGTGAGAGAGAGGGGGAACGCAAGTGGGAGAGAGAAATTACGATTTGTGGAAACGTCGCCTAATCACCGATACACATTTTGAGTGAAGTACGTGGTTTATTTTATTATTTTAATTATAAAATTGATTTCTGCTAAAAATGTGTTAAAAGACTTACCACTAGAACTTTACCACCCTCCTGTGCTTGAGTAGTGAGAATGCTTTAATGAGCTCATCTTTGTCCAGCGATCTTGTTATTTCATGCTCAATTGATATCTGAGCAAGAGCTGACAGACGCTTCTGCGACATGGTTGTCCTCAGATGCGTTATGATGAGCTTTAGCCTTGAAAAACTTCTCTCTCCACTCGCTACAATCACAGGCACTGTCAGCAAGGGTCTCAGAGCAATGGTGAGGTTAGGAATCTTTGTTTAATTGTCTGTTTTTGAATCAAATTATACATACAAGAAATAAATTTTTTAATTTTTCCTTTTTGAATTAAAATCTCAATTTCATTGGGTTTTGACTAAAACATTGTTTGACCCAGTTTGCCTTTTAAGTAAGCCCTTAATTGAAGGTAACAAAATAAAGTGTTATTTGATATTTTAAATTTATTCTTTAGCTGTTCAAATGACATCAATATACCTCGTTCATAACAGACTCCTATAGATCTAATCCCTTTTTGGTACCAATTATATAAAAGTTGATTATCCATTGTAAAAGGAATAAGTCTGTTTTGGAACAAAGGTCTCCTTGCTTAGAAAGATTTCTTTATTTCATTATCAACATTTATCTTATTCCATAGATCAATCAATTGTTTTAATATAGGAGATTCTTTCTTTTTTCCGTATCCATTTAGATTCCCATTTATATACAAAATCTTCAGGTATATTTTCTCCTATCTTATCTAATTCTATTCTAATCCATGCCGGTTTTCGATCATCAAAAAAGATGCAATAAATCAAAGTTGATTTGCTTTATAATAATTCTTAAAGTTTGGAAGTTGTAACCCTCCTAACTCAAATTTACATGTCAATTTTTCCAATGATATTCTTGACATTTTACCTTTCCAAAGAAATTTTCTCACACATTTATTTAACTCTTGAAAAAATTTGTTGCAATTGTATTGGTAATGTTTGAAACAAATACTGTAATCTAGGAAATATATTCATTTTTACAACATTGACTGTACCCACTAATGTTATTGGTAATATCATCCATTTGTCAAGATCTTCTTGAATTTTTTTCAATAGTGGTAAATAATTAAATTTATATAAATTCTTTACATCATTATCAAGTGTTATACCTAGATAGTTTATGCCATTTACCGGCCATCTAAATTCGGTTGCTAATCGACATTGGCTATAGTCTCCTTTAGTAAGAGGTAAAATTTCACTTTTATCCCAATTTATTTTGTACCCTGGTACTTTCCCATATTCATCCAATCTAGAAGATAGTTTATGTAATGAATGCTGTGGGTTTGTTAAGTAAATCAAAACATCATCAACAAAAAGATTAATTTTATATTCCTCCTGATTAACTCTAAAACCCATAATATCTGCATCAATTCTAATTAGTTCTGCTAATGGCTCTATCGCCAGTACAAATAAAGCAGGTGATAATGGACAACCTTGGCTAGTTGACCTTTTTAACTGGAATGGTGTTGAAATTTGAGTATTTGTCACTACTTTAGCATTAGGGTTAGTATTTAAAGTTTTAATACAGTTTATAAAAGATGTTCCTAACCCATATTTTTCTAATACTTTAAATAAAAAATCCCATTCCAATCTATCAAATGCTTTTTCTGCATCCAAGGCTACTACTATACTCATCTCCTCCCCTTTTTGTGCCAAAATGAATTATACTGAGGAGCCAAGTTACATTATCTGCCCATTGTCTATTTTTAATAAATCCTGTTTGATCCATATGTATTAATTTTGATAAATATTTAGATAATCTATTCAATAAAATTTTTGCTATTATTTTATAATCCGTGTTCAACAAAGAAATAGGCCTGTATGATTCTGGTTATAAGAACCTTTCTATCTCATTAACATCATTTTGTGATTCTGATTGATATAATTCAAAATAGAAACTTTTGAAGGTTTCATTAATTTCTAAAGGTTTATAGGTAATTTTATTTGCACTTGTTCTAATTGCATTTATCGTTTTGGAAGCTTGTTCTGTTTTCAACTGCCAAGCAAGAATTTTATGTGCTCTCTCACCTAACTCATAATACCTTTGCTTAGTTCTTATGATTGCTTTTTCCATTCTGTATGACTGAAGTGTATTATATTGTAACTTCTTATTCACAAGTTGTCTTTATTTTTCTTCTGTCATATGTCTTTGAGATTCTTTTTCTAATTTTGTAATCTCTTTTTCCAATTGATCCAGTTCTGTCATATATTCTTTCTTAATTTTAGACATATAACTTATTATCTGACCCCTCAAATATGCTTTCATCGCATCCCATAGTTTAAATTTATCATCCACTGAATGAGAGTTTGTATCGAAAAAAAAATTGGATCTGCTTTTTCATAAAATCACAAAAATCTTGACGTTTTAATAATGTTGAATTAAATCTCCATCTATAAGCCACTTCTTCCTTACCAGTCATTATTATTGTCATTAATAGAGGAGAATGATCTGACAATATTCTTGCATTATATTCCATATTTTTCACTCTGTGTTGAATATGCATTGATAATAGGAAAAGATCTATCCTTGAATAAGTTTTGTGTCTATTAGAATAGAACGAATAGTCTCTTTCTTTAGGATTAATTCTTCTCCGTATATCAATGAAATTTAAATCTTTCATCAATGATAAAGTTAGTTTTACTACCTTCGATTTTGTGACAGCCTTAGTTGATCTATCTAAGACTGGGTCTAGACAAAAATTAAAATCTCCTCCTATTAACATTTTTTCATGTGCATCAGCCAAATTCAAAAAAGCTTCTTGTATGAATTTTGCATCATTTTCATTTGGTGCATAAATATTCATGGAAGTCCATAATTCAGAAAAAAGTTGGCAGCGTATAATCACATATCTCCCCGTAGAATCGGTTATCACATTTTGTATTCTAATTGGTAACATTTTATTAATCAAAATTGCTACTCTCCTCACTTTTGAATTAAATGAAGCTACAACAACACTACCTAACCAATCTCCCTTTAATTTCTGATGGTCTGTCTCTGTTAAATGCGTTTCATGTAAGAAGGTTAAATCTACCTTCATTTTCTTAATATGCGTTAAGATTCTTTTTCTTTTCACTGGTCCATTAAGCCCATTAACATTAAAACTCAAAATATTCAATAAATTGGTCATTATTCTTAACAAAGTTACTCCAATCTAAAACATTACTTAGCTTCTCAACTTTCATAGTTCCTTGGGGAATCTCTTTGAACTTCATCATGTTGCTATGTGTTTCCCTCCCAATCATCCAGGCAAAAAGAAATAAATAAAAGATAGATGTGATACAAAAAGAGAAATAACAAAATACCCCCCTACTAATGTTGTGAATGAGAAGATACACAACACTACCCCCCTCCATTTTGCAGGTCATGGCTATTGCCACGCTTGCACACATGAATAGCGTAGCGATTGGTCAGTATTTCTTCCAGCTCCCCCATAACAAAAAAATTGTATATATATATAAAAAAAATTAATGTCACTATTCCCAGCTAATATTCCTCAAATTGTAACCTTTCTTCCCCCTCATATAATTAATAATATATTTATATATTCATCCACCTTTCTTTCTTTCTTTTTCAATCTTTTTATTAATTTCGAAGTATAGAAACAAAACATAGCAATAATACAAATAGTAGGAGAAATATTGTTACACTTAAGAAAAGTAATTGTAAAATCAAATAGTGTAAGTTAACAAAGCTCCCAATCATGTAGAACTGACAACAGATAATACAAATCAAAAAAAACTGGAAAAAAAAATCATGAAAAGGAAAAAAAAAACAAAACCAAAAAAAACCCCATCCCCAAAGAAAAACAGAATTAATCAACTAAACTAAAAGACTTGGGCAACATCCGCCTTTAAAAATCCAACAGGTCTATTCCTTGACCCAGTCTTCATCTTCAATCCATCTCGCTCCCCTGAGTTTGTTCTTGTATCTGGTGAATATTCAAAGAATCTCGCACAAACTCCTCCGCTTTCCGGTAATCGTCAAAAAATCTTTTTTCTCCACCAGCCAAAAAAATCTTCAAGGTTGCAGGATAACACAATATAAATTGATAACTGTGATCCCATAGGACTTTTTTCACTGGATTAAATTTCTTCCTTCTCTTCAAAAGTTCATAACTTATCTCAGGGTAGAAAAAATTTTCTTCCCTTCTATCATCAATGGCCCTTTTCTATTCTTGGCAGCTTGGGCAGCCGCCTGTAGAATTCTTTCTTTGTCTTGAAATCTTAAGAATTTTATTAAAATTGATCGTGGATATTGGTCATCTTGTGGTTTTGGTCTTAGAGCTCTATGTGCCCGCTCAATTTCAATTGATCAGTCTTCCTCTTTCATTTGCAAAGTTTCCGAGATCCATCTTTGAAAAAATTCTATTGGATTATCTCCCTCTATACCTTCATTAAGACCAACAATTTTAATATTATTTCGTCTACTAAAATTTTCCAACACGTCCACTTTCTCCAAGAGTCGATTTCTTTCCGTGTTCCAGACAAGCATATCATTTTCTGTTTTTTCCACTGAATCATTAATGTGCTCCATTGTTCTTTCCATTTTCTGAAGTTTCTTATCCATTTTGTCCTGTCTTTTCATAGCTTTATCATAGTACATCTTCATGTCTTTAATCTCTGTTCTTAATTTTCTTCATTCAATTGTTACTTGCAATAAAGCCTCTCTTATGTCTCTGTCACCTCCTTTACTTCCAGTCTCTTCCAGTTCTTCCTCCTCTTCTTCATCTGTGTTCTCTGCGGAATCCAATTCTGACTCTGAGTCACTTTCACTTGCAGTGGCCGTCAGTTCTTGTAGTTTGAGTTGTGTCGATTTGCACATGCGTACTTCTTTGCGCATGCACATTTCCGGCATCTTCTTCCTAGAGACCGCTACCGCTGCCATTGTTCCCTGTTCTTCTACGCCAGAGATAAAATGTGTCTCCTCCGAAGGAGATCCAAACTGAATCCAAGGTTCCATCACTGCAGTAGGCCCTTTTTCCTTCCCATCTCGCGGCGATTTCGCAACAACAGACTTCTGTTACGGTTTACGAGGCATATCATAAAGTAGTCTTGCGAAGTTTATAAGTAGTTTTCTGAAAGTATTTATTAACTTTGCTTTGTTTAAACACTACTTTGCTGATTTTTTACGGGAGAGCTGGATTTACACATCTCAATCCCACGTCATCACGTGACGTTCCCTCCAGTAGACTATTTAGATGTTTTGTTTTGTTGTCTAATATTTTCTGTTTTTCAGCACCACTAGGATAGGAGCGTTTCATTTTCCTCTCATTGAAAAGTAGCCTTCTTTGCTAGGATCAATGTTTACAAGTGAAGTAAATATTTTAATGCAAACACAAGGAATTCTGCAGATGCTGGAAATTCAAGCAACACACATCAAAGTTGCTGGTGAACGCAACAGGTCAGGCAGCATCTCTAGGAAGAGGTACGGTTGACGTTTCAGGCCGGGACCCTTCGCCAGGACTAACTGAAGAAAGAGCTAGTAAGAGATTTAAAAGTGGGAGGGGGAGATCCAAAACGATAGGAGAAGACAGGAGGGGGAGGGATGGAGCTAAGAGCTGGACAGGTGATTGGCAAAAGGGATATGAGAGGATCATGGGACAGGATGCCCAGGGAGAAGGAAAAGTGGGGGGGGGAAAGAAAGTCATTGAAAATCTGTTCCATTCATACATGACAAGTGTAGGGATTTTGACTGGACAAGATTGATTTAACTTACTTTTGAAAAGTTAAACATGTGTAGCCACGTTGGTAATCCTCAGGCTTGTTCAACTCGCTTTCGTCTAGGGGAAGCAGCCTTCAGCCCCGCCAAACTGGGTAATTAAGTTTGTGTGGATGCTGTGTGATGTACCCCACCCCACCAAATAATAAACAATACACCATATACGATTAAATGATTACAATTTATAGATATTACTGGAACTATGTAACAAATAGAGACAAAATATAAAAGGAAAGTAAAAGGCACCAACCTTATCAAAGTTCAACCTCTTTGTGCACAAACAGTTGGAGCTTTAGTAACAGGGTAAGCTTTCCACCATTCAATCCCCTCCGACCACCTCGACCCGCCGACTGGAGCCAACCACGGTTGTCGACCAGACGCTCCACATGAGTCTTTCTTCATCTCCTCACCTTGCCGAAGACACTGGACCTTGGACTCTGGCTTAGGGTCTGCTAAATTGGCCAGCTCACAGCATCGCATCCACTGTCTCTCTCCCCATCGCGCCTTCTCCCTAAAAACCCACGTATACAATAGCTTACAGAAACACAAGAAAGAATAACATCTATCCCAATTGGTTAGCAACTGAATACAACTTGCTCTATAACCCAAACAAGCTGCTAGCGAGAGAACTTTCTCAGCAGTTAACATAACAAGGAAGCCATTTTAATTAGCCTACGCAGTAACATAAAAGAAGAAACCCCTTACACATGCTTATTTCAGACCTGCTAAGAACCAGTCAACATGTGATTCCGGTCTTCAGTATTCGATCAAGTATTCTCTGTGAATTCATTGCCCAATCTTCAAGAAGTCATAGAACAATTTGTTACTTTTTGCTTTAATATTCAAAGGAATTTTTTTTAATGCTTTGCTGTAAATACAATGAAGATATTCTGGTATGTGGCATATGCAATGATTTTACTGTAGCACTGCTCTGCTGTTCATGGTTGAAAGCAGGTCAGTGCCATATATCTATCAAGTGAAACTGATAGCAAAATTATATTCTCAGCAACTGTATAACTTATTAATTAATTTATTCCTTTTGAGACATAGCGCAGAATAGTTCCTTCTGGCCCAATGAGCTGCATCACCTAGCAAACCACCTATTTAACATTAATCTAATCACAGGACAACTTACAATGATCTAACTGGTACCTCCTTGGACTGTGGAAAGAAACTGGAGCACCTAGAGGAAACCCACGCAGTCACAGGGAGAACGTAAAAACTCACTCACAGATGGCACTGGAATTGAACTCTGAACTCTAGAACGTACCAAACTTTAATATCGCCATGGTAGCCTGTTACACTACGATGGCACGCTTATTTACGGAATTTATAATGGAAATATAAAACCTTGGTATATCTGCAATTATTCATTTTAATACTATCACACTATTAACCAAGAATCCTGTTTTTACAGCAATATCTCTAGGAAATAATTGTTTTCTTCTATACATCCGCACAGTGCCCTGCCTCAATAAGGCTATTTATACAACAAATATTAATAAGAAATTTAGTTTTTGGAAAAGGTATCACTTTTATTAAAATTATTTTATTGTATTTATTAAAAATATTGTTATCAATAAATTGATGGATGTGTAATTCCCCAAAATATTTGTAACATCAGTCTGGTCTGTGAATTCCTCAAACAGCCCTGAAGGTAACAAAAAAAAGGTTAGCTTATTTAACTTATTTTATAGTCATCAATCTGTTTTTTTTTAAAAAAAGAAAGAAGTTCTGCAAAATTATTCTGAAAACCATGGTTTTCTATTTTATGTCACACTTTGGGGGTATAAGCAAAAACTTAATCTAAAACTTCAAAACAGTACTGCTAGGGATGCGAGCACTATGAATGAAGTGTTAAATGCGGGGATCTATGGTAAAAGAACAATGCATCTTCTAATATTTATTCCATAATGAACACCACTAAAGCAGATCATCTGGTTACTTGTTGTTGACTCAATGCAGTGGCAAGACTTCTACATTAAGATTCTGATTCAGCTGTTAATATATTTTATTGGCTGTAGAGTAATTTTGGACTACATAAAGTTGTAAAAGCAATGCAGGTTCTTTAACTGTTCTTGGTTTAATCATTTCCAAAATGTTAAACCATAAAAGAAAGTGTCAGGCTCAAAATTCAAGTACAAGAATTGCGTTAGAGGTTCATTGCATTGGAAAAAAATGTCAACATGACCTTTTGACAGTTCTAAAAACTTGACTTTGAACACTTGTTGATTTGATTTATTTTATTCTTTTGTTAATTAAGTCCAACTAATAAAGAGTTCCCTTCAACATTCACACATAACACAATATTTATTCGCTGCTTAAAGAGAAAACATCACAATGTATATTGGTGATAGAAAATACTTTGCTTCACTGAGCCAAAAGGACGTTAGTGCATAATTTGACAATGCATTTGTCAAAAGTGTTGTCAATTTTGCACCTTTTATCAGTAATACACTAATCAGTCCTTACACTAATACACTAATCAGTCCAGTGTTGAAGCTAAGGTCAGAAAGCAGGTTATCTTTTCTGGAGGTTCATCTGATGAGGCAGTAAAGAAAATTAATTATTATTTATTGCAATTAGTTAGCAGGAGTGAGCCTGGGAGGGTGTTGCCCAGTCACAGAAATTGGTGATCCAAACAATTTAGATTTAAGGTCGTTAGCAAAGTAGCCTGCACTGGGATGAAGAGATTATATTTATGCAGCAAAGTCAAAGCTGAGCATAATGTCGTATGTGTATGTATGCATAGGTGCAATGAAAATCTTACTTGGAGCAGGCACATACCATTATACAAGCAGCAGTTACAAGAAAAATTGTAGACAAAAATTATATACAATTATAACAAGAAAAAAAGAATTAGAACAAAAAGTTAACCAAGCCCATTTTAGTTCAAAGTGGTTGTAGTGTTGCTAAACTGTAGTGATTAGGGTTTTGCTGCATGTGATCTGGAATTCTCTGCCTGAAAGAGTGGAAGAAGGTGATTCAATAAAGGCCTCCTCTGGTTAGTTAGATAAATCCTCAAAAGAAATAAATTTTCAGAATCCTGGGGTAAGGACGGTGAAGTGAAACTGAAAGATAACCTTTGCATTGTGTGGGCAGGATAACCTTCTTCCCTGGTGCATCTTTAATATTCTAGGAGGAATTCAGAATTTGACAAAGAAGCAGCCTAATCATAAAACAAGAGTAGAGAGGAGAGCTTAAATGATGAATCTCTCGGTTTAGGAATCAATTGGCTGAAGAAAGTGAAGGCTGGAAATGATGAAATACAGATTACGTGGTTTCCAGGGATGGAGGAGATTACAGAAATCAAAAGAACTAATGTAATCAAAAGAACTAAATCAAAACACTAATGAATGAAGGCTAACAAAAATCAGTGACACAGGGATGATGGACAAAATGGATCTGGCATGAGTCAGGATACCATTGTTTAAATAAAAGCTGAATCTCTGACTGAGAGTGGCATGAAACAGAGAACCTGACAGACCACTTACTAATGACTCATGAACTGATACTATGGGAACGTAGATAGGATCAGAAGTTCACCTATCACTCTATTAGAAAATTCTTAAAGGGATAAGGGTCAAGCAAAGGGAAGTGAGATTAGTGCGGATACACAGCTGTGTTGGCATGAATGAGCTGGGCAGAAGAGCCTCTTTCTGTGCTTTTTATTGCTATGAATTAATCATTCAGTCCTTTAATTTTTGATGGTGTTAAATCAAGGTTGCTTTACATCTTAATTATGATGTGAAGCATTAAAATAGTAAAAGAGATCTGTTCAATTGTTTGTGATCTCAATCTATTCGCTCTTTATAAGATTTAACTTACCACTAAAACCCTTGCCTCTTACAAGCTTTAGTAGTACTTACTTCATTCTACTACAGATGCTTAACATGTTTTGGAGTGAAATACTATACCTGTTCAATAAAACAGCCAGCCATACTGAAGATGAAGCACTATACAATACAGTGGAAATTGCATCTACATAGGAACTGGAGATTATTAAGGTGCTTTTTGTGCTTTAAGTTTGTTTGTTATTGCATGCAGTGCAGAGTAGAGCTGTCTGTAGCCCAGCAGTAGATAAAGGTAATCATGTATTCAGGAGAATTACACTTTATCAAATTGTGAATGAGTGAATGAATACCCCTCTCTGCATGAAAACCTCAAATAATTTGAAAGTAGTAATATCAAAAATGACCATAAATTTTAAAAAATCCTTTTTCTTTCTTATCGGAACCGAACACATAAATAATGCAATCACTTTCACTTTAAAATGAGTAATCTCCACTTCTTTCACCATTGTTTTTGATCTGGGATTAGATTGATGAACTTGATTGGTGGTAAAGAAACACTCCACATATTGATTATTTCAAACATTATTCCATGGAATAGGACTATTTTTCATTCAGTTTATATTTAAAAGGATTAGGCAACTCCTAAGTTCAAAAAGATGCCAAATGTCATTTGGTCAAATCAAATCAGCAAGTAATACTCTATTTTTAAAGATTCATTGATACATTTCCTACTTGTTCAGTTGTTTTTTATGAATATATGGAAAAGTGATGTACACATTCAAGAGAAGGACTTTATGTGAAATACATTTAGTTCCTGTGAGAAAGAATAAATTACAAGATGATAAGTGGGGATTGGAATCAATGGAACTCCTCTGATATCCAGCATCGACCTGATGAGGTGAATGGCCTCCTACTATGGGAGTCACAGTGGCATAGCCAGGAGGATTTCTGCCTCACAATTCCAGAAGGCTTCTCTGACATGAAGGTTTGAGGCTGTTAATTAGCTAATGATAGATAATAGGTAACAGGACAATGTGGTTCGTCCATCGTTAATGTCGATGAAGACCTTGACACCATTATGATGGTGCTGAGACAAGTGATTGATTTGGATTTAAGTGAGGGAGAGTTGCATAGCGTCAGCCTCACTCTCTCTTCCTAATTCCCATCTGGATCCAGTGGCAAGACAGAGTTGAGACGGCTGGAGATGGGACGAGGCACAGTGGATGACCAGGGCGTCTTCTGTGTCTTCTCCTGCTCTACACGTTCCACGACGCTTACAGAGACCGCCTTCTTGACCATTGGACCTTCCATTGGTCTCGTCCGCTCAATCCGCCGGAAATCTGTCTTCACATGCTGGGCTAGACAACTCCCTATCTCACTGAGGGTTTGAGACCCGACGGCTACCCTCACCTGGTTTAGCTGGCTTGTCGAAGCCGTTGCCCGGGGTGTGGCTGCTGTCGCACAGGTGAGAGCTGAGTGCCAGGTGGGGACCAAAGGTGGACTAACCGCCTTGAAAAGGACGCAACATGTTCCCCCACCAGAGGACAATAATTAGGGAAGAGAGACACAAGATGCTACAATCTGGAACAACAGGCAATCTACTGGAGGAACTTGTCAGGTTGAACAGGATGTTGGTGGGAAAGGAATTGTCAACGTTGCACTGTGACTCCCACATTAGGACTTCAGAGGGATTTAGATAGACACATGAACATACAGGCAACAGAGGCCATGTGCAGATAGATTGTTTAACTTGGCATCATGGTCAGCACAGATATCGGTTCAGTGCTGTACTGTTCTATGTTCTATCTCACTGAAACAAAAAAGCTTCTTACGCTACATGACAGGGTGGATGCAGGAAGGATTCTTACTTGGTCTCACAGTTTCAGAATAATGGATATGCCATTTAGAGCCAAGACGAAGAGAAATATCTTCAGTCAAAGGGTGATGAATCTTTAGAATTCTCAATCCCAGAGAACTATAGAGGCTCAGTCAAAGAATCCGCTCAGAGTCTGACAGATCTTGGATATTAATTAAATCAAGGGATATGAATATAGTGCAGGAAAAGGCAAAGAGGAAAAAGTCAACTTGAACTTGATAAAGGTAGAGCATTCTTGAGGTGCTTAAATGTCCACTCTTGCTCCTAATTATTATGAAAGAGAATAAATGTAGCATTTGGTCTTCCATTTATCACATATTGTTTCTGTTGTCCTCCATTCCACTCTAATTCTCCTCCAAAAGCACTGACTAGCACTTAATGTCAAACCATCTGTTCAAAGGTAATAATGCATCAAATCATTTTTTGCATGTGAAATCAGATCTGTATCACTGTGTAATAATTGATTTTTATCCTCAGATCACTATTAAATATCAGGCATGCAATCTAGTTTTTCACTTTCCTGGCACAGGGCACCAGGATTAATTGTTGGATACATTTCATATCAAATAATCCAGTTGGCATGTAGTCATCCTGTCTGGCGTGACTTCAGAAAATTGTGCATTTTACTCCTGATGGTGTCCAAATTCATACTGTTAGCTCTGCATATACTTAACATTCTTCTTCAGCTCAAAGCATATGTTAACCAACAGGAGATGACTGCCATTATGGAACACCACACAGGAATTATTCACAGTAAAACCTGCAAAGTAGCACATGCAGAGAGTGATGAAGAGGTGTAGGAGTTCTTTTCCTGAACTTGAGTAACATACAGAATATCTGCCTAACTGTGACATTTATTCCGTCAGATATAAACGCAGCCGGGGAGACATCTGGCCTCCCCAGTCACCACATCAGCACCAGGTGCACTGAGCTGCAGCTCCTCAGAGAACAGATTAAAGAACTGGAGCGGCCCCTCAACAACCTCCAGCTCATACGGGAGAATGAGGAGGTGATAGATAAGAGCGACAGGGAGGTAGTCACTGCTAGGTTGCAGGAGGCAGGTAACCGTGTGTCTGTCAGGAGAAGGAGGGGAAAAGCACAGCCAGTGCAAAGTACTTATGTGGCCATTCCTCTCATTAATAAGTATACCACTTTAGATACTATTCAGGGCCCTCTGAATAGTGGTATTAGCACTCTGCCACAGAGCATTCCTGGACTTTTACCTCTAACATGCATGTTGGCATTCGTTGTCATTGCTTTGTAAAAGAGGCAGCATTCTGATAATTCTATACAAGTGTACCTGAAGGTGGAAATCTCAAAGTTGTTGACTGAGATTTACCACTGATCCTCAGGCTGTGTTCCAACATTGAACTTGATATTGAGTTTAATGAGTGAGTGTGAACTTGGGATAGTTGCCCACTATTTATAGGGGGGAGCTGACACAGAATTCCACCTCCAGCACAGAGACGATGTTTCTAATTGCTTTCAATGAATAAAGAAAAAAATATTGGCCTGGCTTATCATTCCTTAAAAGTTCAATTATCTTAATAAAGTGATAACTTAGGTTCTATTGATCCTAATGTGTTCGAAAGAATTTTAAGTGGTTCCAAATTTTAATATTTTCTAAATTTTGTGGCCTCTTGTTTAATTGAATGCTCATTCATGTTCTTCACACCATTAAACTTAAATGAAAGCACAACCCAGAAAAATGAAAAAATAATCATTACGCAAGAAAAAGTTAGTCAATGGAAGAGCATGACTCTCCATAGAAGACATCCCCCATGATCTGAGCAGACTCAATATTGACAAGGAAATGTTGAATGTCTGGTTCAGAATTCAAAGGTTCATTTATTATCAAAGTATACAATTCTGAAATTCTTCAATTTTCTGGGTGGCTGTGAAATCAAGAAAGAAAATAAAGACAGGATGATCATAACCTTCAAAATCCCACCTCCCCACAAAAAAAAACAAACAAAAACCCAACAGGCACATCAACTCCCAAATCCCTTATCCCACACAAAAAAAAATGAACAAAACGCATCAGGCACATCAGCCCCCAAATCTCCCTCCCTGCACAAAAAAAAACAACAAGAGTTGGTGACCTCTTCCCAGAAACAGAAGGATTACTTGTAGCAATACAGAATGTGGTGGTTCGTGAAAAAGTTATCAAAAATACAAAGCAACACACACAAGTTGCTGGAGGAACTCAGCAATTCAGGTAGCATCTGCGGAAATGAATAAACAGTTGACATTTCGGCCCAAGGCTGTTCTTCAGGACTGAGAATGAAGGGAGAAGATGCCAAAATAAAAAGGTGGAGGGAGGGGAAGAAGACTAGCAGGAAGGTGATAAGTAAAGCCAGGTGTTTGGGAAAGGTCAGGGGCTGGAGAAGAAAGCATCAATAGGAAAGGAGAGTGGACCAGAGGAGGAAGGGAGGAAGCATGCTTGGATCCAGGGGGAAGAAATAAGCAGGTGAGAAGAAGTAAAAGGTCAGAGTGAGGAATAGAGGAAGAGGGGTGGGATTTATTAAAATGCAGAAGCTGGAAACCTGAGATAAAAACAGGAAATGCCAGAAATACTCAGGGGATCAGGCAGCATCTTTGCGGACAGTAACAGAGTGAACGCTTCATCCCTGAGATCCAAGTCCTTCACAAACAGCACCTGTGGTCACGATTGGACCAGGATCTCTGGCACTCTGCATTGGTCACCCTGGGGGGTGGGGGAGATTCTGTGTTCTACAAGTATCACATAAAATAGATGAAGATATACAGATAGGGTGCAGAGATTTACTAGGATGCTGCCCAGATTAGGATGCGTGTTTTATGAGGAAAGGCTGAAAGAAATGGGACTTCAAAACTGTCAAAACTGCCCAATACATCATGGCCTTCAAGGACATATATTCAGAAAGGTGCTGGAAAAGGGCCAGTAACATATGAAGGAACACACCCCCCCCCGCTCATAGACTGTTTCCCCCTCTCCTATCAGGGAGGAGGCTACATAGCAGCCATGTTAGCACTACCAGATTCAAAAACAGTGACTTTCCGCAAGCAGAAAGGGTGATCAGCACCTCCACCCATTACCCCACACCTCTACACCAACCACCAACACTACTTTATCATTTCTTGGCAGAGTCACCTTATGTACAAACACTCTGGTGCCAAGCATCATGTGATGGGCATACAATCTATCTCTGCATGCAAGTTATCTTATGTATCAATATTTATTGTGTTCCTTATCTTTCTGTGTTTTTTTGTGCTGCATCAGATCCGAAGTAACCATAATTTTGTTCTTCTTTACACTTGTGTACTGGAAATGACATTTAACAATCTTGAAACTTCAGTTAGAATAGCAAACATCAGGACAGAATAGGAAGCATTAGAACACTTATCTAGGTGTGTAAGAGCCCCGTTTACTGCAGAACACATCCCACACTGCCTGATCGGCAGTGTCGTTCACAATCAGTCCCAGAACTACCCTTAACTTCCCAATCACTCTACTTCTATACCCATTCCACTGACGTGAAATGCTGCAGTAAGTGAACAAGTACCTCAGCACTAGCACAAACTACCAAAGCAGAACCAATCATCACTTTTCACCATTCTTCATGAGTCCCACTCCTGTATTCAACGAACTGTTGTGTTCCCACGATTGTATTCCCACAGTGTAATCAAAACTTCAGCAGTCTGTTCTGTTATATTTAAGGCCCTGGTGGTGAGACTTTCACAGAGCACAGGATGAACACTTAATACATCTGGCTGGAACACACTTGGAATACTGTGTTCAGGTCTGGTCACCTCATTGTGGGAAGGATGTGGAAGCTTTGGAGAAAGTGCAAAGGATATTTACGAGAATACTTACTCTGTTACTCTGCTATTTAAGAAGGGAGGGACGCAGCAGAAAGGAAACTATAGACCTGTTAGCTTGACATCAGTGGTTGAGCAGTTGTTGGAATCGATTGTTAGGGATGAGATTATGGAGTACCCTGGAGACATATGACAAGATAGACCAAAGCCAGCATGGTTTTCTGGAAGGAAAATCCAGCCTGACTAACCTACTGCATTTTTTGAAGAAATTCCAAGCAGGGTAGACAAAGGAGATGTAGTTGATGTGGTGTACTTGGATTTTCAGAAGGCCTTTGACAAGGTGCCACACATGAGGCTGCTTAGCAAGATAAGAGCTCATGGAATTACAGGGAAGTTACTAGCATGGGTGGAGCATTGGCTGATTGGCGGAAAACAGAGAGTAGGAATAAAGGGATCCTATTCCGGCTGGCTGCTGGTTACCAGTGGAGCTCCACAGGGGTCGGTGTTGGGACCGCTGGTTTTTAGGATGTATGTCAATGATTTGGACTATGGGATTAATGGATTTGAGGTTTAATTTGTCGATGTGGGTGGTGTTGAAGAAACAGAGAGCCTACAGAGAGACTTAGATAGTTTAGGAGAAAGGTCAAAGAAATGGCAAATGAAATACAATGTTGGAAAGTGCATGGTCATGCACTTTGGTGGAAGAAATAAACAGGCAGACTATTATTTAGATGGGGAGAGAATTCAAAATGGAGAGATGCAAAGGGACTTGGGAGTCCTTGTGGACGATACCCTAAAGGGTAACCGCCAGATTGAGTTGGTGGTGAAGAAGGCGAATGCAATGTTGGCATTCATATCTAGAGGTATAGAATATAAGAGCAGGGATGTGATGTTGAGACTCTATAAGGCATTCATGAGATCACACTTGGAATATTGTGTGCAGTCTCAATATTGTGAGAGGGAGAAGCAAAAGACTGATGGCTCAGCATTGCAATAGAGTAAAGACAATTACAGAGGCATGAAAGAGGAGCTGGCCAAATTTAACTGGAAACTACACTAGCAGGGATGATGTTAGACAGAGTTTCTGGGAGCAATTCGAAAGGCACAGGATAGGTACATTGCAAAGAATAAGTGTAAAAAATAAGTTGAATTTGTATAAGGCATTGGTAAGGCCAAATCTGGAGTATTGTGTACAGTTCTGGTCACCGAATTATAGGAAAGATGTCAATGAAATTGAGAGAATACAGAGGAGGTTTACTAAAATGTTGCCTGGGTTTCATCTCCTAAGTTACAGAGAAAGGTTGAACAAGTTAGGTCTTTATTCTTTGGAGCGTAGAAGGTTAAGGGAGGACTTGATAGAGGCGTTTAAAATTATGAGGGGGATGGATAGAGTTGACGTGGTTAGACTTTTTCCATTGAGAGTGGGGAAGATTCAAACAAGAGGACATGGGTTGAAGAATAGAGGACAAAAGTTTAGAGGTAACATGAGGGGGAACTTCTTTACTCAGAGAGTGGTAGCTGTGTGGAATGAGCTTCCAGCAGAAGTGGTTGAGGCAGGTTCTATGTTGTCATTTAAAGTTAAATTGGATAGATATATGGACAGGAAAGGAATGGAGGGTTATGGGCTGAGTGCAGGTCGGTGGGACTAGGACAGGGTAGGAGTTCGGCACGGACTAGAAGGGCTGAGATGGCCTGTTTCCATGCTGTAATTGTTATATGGTTACTCTAAAGGTAAGACATCTCAACCATGGCTGACGGGAAGTTAAAGTCAACCGAAAAGCAAAAGAGAGGGTGAAAAAAAGAGAAAAAATTTGTGGGAGGTTAGAGAACTGGGAAACTTTTAAAAGCAAACTGAAGGCAACTAAAAATGCAATAAGGAGGGAAAAGATAAAATATGAAAGTAAGCTGGCCAACAATATCAAAGAGAATATTCAACATTTTTTCGGACATATAAAGAGTAAAAAGAGGCAAGAGCACATATTACACCACTGGAAGATGATGCTGGAGAAGTGGTAATAGCTGGGGGGGGGGAGAATACAGAAGTGTCGGATGAACTGAATAAGTTTTTTGCATTAGTCTTCATAACGGAAAACACAAGCAGTATGCCAGTAGTTCGAGAGTGTCAGAGGGCAGAAGCGAATGTAGTTGCTATTACAAGGAAGATGGTGCTTGGAAAACTGAAAGGTTTGAAGGCAGATAAATCACCTGGACGAAATGGACTAAACCCCAGGATCCCGAAAGAGGTAGCTAAGGAGATTGTGGAGGCATTAGTAATGATTATTCAAAAATCACTAGATTCAGGAATGGTTCCTGGGGACTGTAAACTTACAAATGTCATCAAGAAGGGAGGGAGACTGAAAAAAGAAAATTACATGTCAGGTAGCCTAACCTCAGTGGTTGGGAAGATGGTAGAATCAATTATTAAGGATGTGGTTTTAGGGTACTTGGAAGTACATAATACAATAGACCAAAGTCAGCATGATTTCCTGAAGGGAAATTCTTGCCTGACAAATGTGTTAGAATTCCCAGAGGAAATAACAAGCAGGAAAAACAAAGGAGAAATGGTGGATGTTGGAAGGCCTTTGAAAAGGTGCTGCACATGAAGTTGCTTAACAAGATAAGTGCCCATGGTATTGCAGGAAAGATACTACAGTAGCATTGAGAGAGCATTGGCTGATAGGCAGGAGGAAAAGTGTGGGAACAAAGGGAGCCTTTTCCAATTGGCTGCTGTTGATTAGTGTTGTTCTGCAGTGTAGGGACCACTTCTTTTTATGTTGTAAGTCAATTATGGAATTGATGGCTTTGTGGCCAAGTTTGTGGACCATATGATAGGTGGGGGGTTGCAAGTAGTGCTTAGGAAGTTGAAGAAGAACTTGGACGGATTAAGAGGATGAGCAAGGAAGTGGCAAATGGAATACAGTGACAAGAATTGTATGTTGAACCACTTTGATAGAAGGAATATAATCACAGACTATTTTTCTAAACTGGGATAAAACTGAAAAGTCTGAGGTGCAAAGCGACCTCGGATTCCCTAAAGATTAATTTGTAGGATGCCGAAAAGATTAATTGCAGGTTCTATCAGTGGGAGAAAAGACAAATGTCATTCAACAAGGCACGGACTCGGACCTGTGCCAGCTGCTCCACCATTACAAGCATCACGCAGCTGTGTGGAGTTTTCATAGGTACGCAGGTGCTGCCCTCACCAGGAGAAATATGTGTAATGTGGGTTTCAGGAGAGCAGTCCCGTGTCGCCTAGCTGGAGGTGATAGCGTTGATCAAAACTGAGGGGATGCCACAGTCATCAGAGACAGATATGGAGGCTCCACCCTCTTCTCCACAGCCAGATTTGTGAATAATCCCTCAGCAAGATATAGAGTGCACATCCTCTCTTCTCCACCCGGATGTAGTGGGCCCTGTCCTCCCTGTACAGATATGATGATCCCATATCCTTCACAGCCAGGTGTGGTGGCCCCACACTTCCTCTGCAGCCAGAATTGGCTTTCTGTCCTCTCCTCCCTGGCCAAGAGTGGAGGCCCCACCCTCCAACCCCTGGCTAGATGTGGAAGTTCCCATGTTCTTTTCCATGGTGAAATGTGGGACACTGGGACAGTTCCCCTGGTCCTTGTAGAGGACTTGGGATGCTGCTGAAACAGTTGGAGTGGGAGGCAGGGGGTGAGGAAGACCTGTTGTTTGCTGGTCTGTGGGATCAGGGTTAGCAGGACCCAGAAAGGGAACCTGGGCAGTACCAGAGTAACATGTGTTGTTGGGAAGGAGTTAGGACACATCACTCAGGGCCAGCAGACTGGTCATCTCACTTACACCAGAGCAAGAATAACCTTGTGGCCTTGGTGGCAGGGTTTATGGTGTCACAGTCCATCTTCACTTTGACACCTTGTCAGAACCATGTATTGATGTCATATCTATTTGTCCTATCATGTAACCTCTGCTCTTCCATCATGGCAGATTTATTATCTCTCTCAATCCCATTCTCCTGACTTTTCCCTGTAACATTTGAAACAGTTATTAATCAAGAACTTACCAAACTCTGCTTTAAATAACCCTAATAATTTGGATTCCCCAGCTGTCCAAAGCAATGAATTCCACAGATGCACCACCCTTTGGCTGACAAAATTCCTCCTCAGCTCTGTTCCTCTAGTGCTAGACTATCCAACTTTAGGAAATACCCTTTCCACAACCACTCCATCTAGTCCTTTCAATATTTAATAGATTTCAAAAGGTTTTTTTCTCATTCTTCTAAACTCCAGCAAGTACAGGCCCAGAGCCTTTAAACGTTCCTCATATGTTAACCATTTAACTTGTGGAATTTTCTCATGAACTTTGTCTGGACACTCTCCAATGCCAGCACATTTTTCTTGGACGGGGAGGGGTACACGAAACTGCTCGCAATACTCCAAGCATAGTCTGAGAAATACCTTACAAGATCTCAGCATCACATCTTTGCTGTTGTACTCTTGTGCTTTAAAAGCAAGCTTCCCTGGGTCGGGGAGAGTAGAGGATGTGACAGAACAAATGAACCATTCCAATGACCTCAAAAGGTGGGTCTCAGTGAACCTCTGTGGGATGGTCTGGGTCTTGCAGAACAGGTATTCTACCCATTCATCCCCACCACCCACTCTTCCCTCTGCTCCTAGTTTTAAAGGGGTGACGTCTTGGGCACAGACATGTTGAACTGGAAGGGCATGTTCCACATGGGGCTGAAACCTGAGACAGTGAGGGGGAAGACAACACTAACACCTTCAACTGTAACATGGGTTCAAATCGAAACACTGGCTGAGAAATGTTAACACAAAAGTTTCTATAGATGCGGATATCAGAGCAATACACACAAAATGCTGGAGGAACTCAGCAGGTCAGGCAGCATCTATCAAAATGATTAGACAGTCTATCAGGACTGGAAAGAAAATGGGAAGATACTAAAATAATTAAGTAAACCTCTATCAGATCTGCTATCAGCCTCCGGCGCTCCAGAAAACACTATCCAAGTTTATCCAGCTTCTCATGATAGCACATGCCCTCTAAACCAGTCAGCATTGTGGAAAACCTCTTCTGCAGAGTCTCTGAAGCCTCATCATCCTTCCTATGGTGAGGTGACCAGAACTGTATGCAATACTCCTGAAGTGGCCTAACCAGGGCTTTATAAAGTTACAACATAACCTCCTGACATTTGAACTCAGTGTTTCGAATAATTTCGAAGCAGGCATCCCATAAGCCTTCTTAACCATCTTACTGAACTGTTTAGCCACTTTCAACAAGCTATGAACTTGGATTCCAAAATCTCTCTGCTCAGCAATACTGTTAAGGATCTTGCCCTTAACAGTGTACTGTCTCCTTGCATTTGCCCTAGGAAGATGCAACACCTCACATTAATCTGGGTTAAACTCCATCTGCCTTGATATTATCCTTGACATTATTCTCAGCTCATATCTGCAACTGATCTACAAATGTATATTATGCTGTACTCTTTTCCAGTTTTCTACAGTATCCACAACTCCACCAGTCCTAGCATCATCCACAAACTCACTGTGCTGTACAACCTCTCTTAATTATTTAAACTAGAAATTAAATGCTAACTAATTAATCTCTTCTGGCTGCAATATCCCTATCTGTTGTAATGTGAGCATTATTAAAAGTAAGTTTATACTAATTAGGATAATGGGGGGTTTTACTTCCGTTCTTTTTATTTCCAGTGGGCTTTGTATATAGCGGTGTATTTCCGTTCTGCCTGCCATGCCGTATGGGTTGTGGAAGCCTCTGTATATGCATAATGGTTTTGAAGTTTGACATAAAGCTATTTCTTTGGCATAAAGTTGTCGAGTGTACCTTTTTCAAAGTAGAAGTTTCTACAGATTTTTGGTGATGAGGTGAACTGGTTTTGTGAACGTATCGGCACGTTTTTCGAACGGGAGCTTCACATTTCTGATAGCTACGTTTGGAACAACCAGTGAATTTCTGGAAGGAAACAAGGACTGGCCGGAGTATGAGGAAAGGTTGGGACACTTTCTCTGTGCTAATGGAATTACTGAGGAGGCTAAGAAGCGCTCTATTCTCCTGAGTATGTGTGGGACAAAGATTTACAAGCTAATAAGGAATTTAGCCACACCGCGGAAACTGGGGGACATTCCATATGACGAACTGGTCAAGCTCGTGGGGAACCACTACAATCCAAAACTTTCTGTGATAGTCCAACGGTGTAAGTTTCACAGCCGTTTCAGGAAGCCAGGTCAGTCTGTGGCCAATCTTCTGGCCGAGCTTTGGCAGCTGTTCAGAGCATTGTGATTTTGGATCGGTGTTGGAAAACATGCTCCATGATAGATTGGTATGCGGCATTAATAATGACAGCGTACAACACTGCCAGTTAGGGAAAAACCCACCGTTGACTTTCAAGAAAGCCTTAGAGATTGCCCAAGGCCTGGAGATGGCTGCTAATAATGTCAAGGATATCCAGAAAGGACATGGGGGGTCGCACCAAGTCAGGAGGGAGACTGGTAAACAGGCAAAGCGGGTGGAATGTTTCCAGTGTGGAGGGAAGAACTATGCAAATGATTGCAAATTCAAAGACACTGTCTGTCATTCTTGTAGCAAAAAGGGACATTTAGCTAAAAAGAGCAGAAGTTGAAAGGGTAAGATTAAGCCTGGGCAGGGGAAAGCTCTACAGGCTCAGGCAGCCACACACCATCTAGAAGATGCAGATGAAGAGGCAGCGTGTGCCTACAACGTGTTTGCAGTGGAAACAGATGAGGAATCACCTGAACCGTATTATGCCACAGTCACTGTCAGGGGAAAGGACATTATGTTTGAGATTGATTCGGGGCTACTGCATCGGTCATTAATGAGGAGACCTACAGGAGGACATGGGGGTCCAACCTGCCTTCCATCAGGTCATCAAAGCTCAAACTTAGGACCGATACGGGGCAGCCCATACCTCACTTAGGGGTGTTATATGTGGACATTTCAGCCGGAGGTCAGAAGGCTGAAGCCAAGCTAGTGATAGCTAAGGGCAGGAGGCCCAGTCTTTTGGGTAGCGATTGGCTTCACAAAATCTGGCTAAACTGGCATGAAATTAAGTATCCACACACGACGGAGGACATTCTGCAGTGGTACAGTGACGTTTTCAGGACGAGCTGGGAACACTGAAGGGCGTGACAGTGAAACTCCATGTCGACCCTGAGGCTACACCATGTTTTTTTAAGCCCAGGTCGGTACCCTATGCCATGAAAGGCAAAGTCGAGGAGGAGCTGGAACGTTTACAGAGGCTGGGCAGTATTGAGCCCGTCCTCTTTTCAAGGTGGGTGGCTCCATTGTTACAGTTTTGAAGGCAGACAAAATGGTGAGGATATGTGGGGATTATAAGCTTACAGTGAATCAGGTCTCTAGGCTGGAGGAGTACCCATTGTCACGGGTGGATGACCTGTTTGTGACCCTGTCACGGGGTAAGCTGTTCACAAAGCTGGACATGAGCCACACCTACAAACAGCTGCTGCTCGATGAGAATTCAAAGGAGTACGTCACAATTAATACGTACAGGGGATTATTCAAGTAAAATCGCCTGGTGTTTGGAGTGGCTTCCAGCCCTGCCATTTTCCAAAGGACAATGGACACTTTGCTACAGGGGATTCCGCACGGAGCAGTGTACCTTGATGATACTTTGATCGTGGGGGCTACGGAGGTGGAGCATCTGGTTAATTTAGAACGGGTGCTGAAGAGGCTCTCAGACGCAGGGCTGCAGTTGAAACGCGGAAAATGTGTATTCCTGGCATCCAGTGTGACTTACCTGGGACACAAGATCACAGCTGAGGGGCTTTGCCCTGTGGAGAATAAAGTAAGAGCTATTAAGGAAGCCCCAAGCCCTAAGACCATCACGGAACTCAGATCATTTTTGGACATGGTGAATTATTATGGCAAGTTTCTTTCTGACCTCTCAAGGGTTTTTACCCCACTGTATAAGCTGCTTCACAATGACACTAAGTGGCAGTGGGGTGAAGAGCAGGAGAAAGCTTTCAAGGAAGTGAAAGAACTCCTCCACTCAGCGAAGCTGCTTGTTCACTATGACCCAGACAAGAAGATTACCCTTGCATGCGACACCAGAGACACCTGTAAAGGTGACCCAGATCCAGCAGTGGACAGAGAGGGACCCAGTCCTGTCCCAAGTCAAGACTTTTTCTTTACAAGGCTGGCCCAGAGTCGTGGAAGGAGAGGAACTGAGACCTTATGTCAAACGCAAAACAGAACTCAGTCTGCAGGATGGCTGCATTTTCTGGGGGCCAAGGGTCATCGTGCCTTCCCCTGGCCATTCACAGATTGTGGAGGAAATTCATGAGACTCACCCAGGAGTGTCTCGAATGAAAAGCCTTGCAAGAGCCTACGTTTGGTGGTCAAGAATGGATCAGGATCTGGAGAACAAGGTAAAATCATGCACGCAATGTCAAACTAATCAGAATATGCCACCACCAGCTCCTTTACACCCATGGGAGTGGCCAGACCACCCCTGGTCTAGGCTACATTTGGACTTTGCTGGCCCTTTTATGGGGCAGATGTTTCTTGTAATGGTAGATGTGCATTCTAAATAGATCGAAGCTCACATCATAAGCAACATCACAGCCCCCTCAACCATAGACAAACTCAGGCAAGTGCTTGTAGTCCACGGGTTGCCTGACACTCTGGTCACTGATAATGGCCCGATGTTCACCAGTGAGCTGTTCAGTGAGTTCATGCCACAGAATGGCATTCATCACATTCGGACGGCCCCTTTCCACCCAGACTCCAATGGTTTGGCTGAGCGGGCTGTTCAGACAGTGAAGGAAGACCTGATGCGGATAACAGGGGACTCTCTTAGCATTCAGCTTTCACGTTTCCTGTTTAAATACCACCTCATGCCACAGACTATGAGTGCCCACACTCCAGCAGATATGCTGATGGGGCATTGGCCCAAGTCAAGATTGGACCTGCTGCGCGTGGATATGAAGGCAAAAGTGAGACAGACTATGGTGGAAGCATGTCCACCAGTGACTTTGCCAGAGGGCGAGGCGCTGGCAGAAGGGTCGGGGTCCCCTGAGGAGGATGGACATTCTCATGCCCCCAAAACCAGATCCACCCAAAACACCCTAACCAACGGTGCCTGCTGGGACACCGGAGGTAGTGCGCAGATCACAGTGCACACGTAAACCTCCTGACAGACTGAATCTTTGATGGGACATTTCCTTTTTGTGTTGTTAGATTGAATGTTGAATCTGTCACATTTTCCAGATGTTTTGTATTGATAAACAGTTCTGAGATACTAGTCCAAGTTTTAAGGGGTACGCAAGTTAATAACACCAGTTTTTATTTCCTAGTCATATTTGGGGAATGTTGGATTTTAAAAGGGGAGAAGTGTTGTAATGTGAGCATTATCAAAAATAAGTTAATACTAATTAGGATACTGGGGGGGCGGGGGGGGTGGTGGTTTACTTCCGGTGGGCTTTGAAAATACTGTGCCTGCCATGCTGTACGGGTTGTGAAAGTTTCTGTATATACATAACGCTTTTGAAGTTTGACATAAAGCTGTTTCTTTGGCATGAAGTTGTCGAGTGTGCCTTTTTCAAAGTAGAAGTTACTACACATATCTTTCCATTCTCTCATGTTCATGTGCCTATCGAAAAGCCTTTCGCCTTAAATGTATGCCCTCTAGAATTAAACATTTTGAATCTGGGAAAAAGATATTGTCTGTATCTGTCACACCCATGGATTCGGAAGCACAGCAGATTCAGCAATTACGCTCGTGAATATGCATGTGTCAGCTGATTATTATTTCATTGTGATAGTATTTAACTTCATTCATTCCGCCATGGTATTTGTCGAGACTTGGACACAGCAATGCTTTGCTGCCTGCTTGCATTCAGCACTTCCTGAGAAATTGGACTGTTGTGTCAACTGACTCTGAAGACTAGCAGTATTCGTTTTATTCTTTTCAGTCACTGTGTAGTCTACGTTTTCCATTTGAGGGGTTTAGTTAACGGCCCTGTTTGGCCTGTTTATTGTTTTCTTTTCCCTTTAACGCTGTTCACATTAAAGTCTGCAAACTATCGACCTGTTTCAGTGTCTCTCACCCCGCACCTGGGCCATGTCTGCACCGTGATGACAGTATCTATGCCTCTCATAATTTCATATACTCATGTCAGAGATTGTACCAGTTACTTTCGGTTCAGCCAGGGTCCCGTCTGGATGTTCTTTGAGTCAAATTTTGTCTTTCTCTCCTTCAGGTACTTTGGCTTCAGGTTATAACCAGCGAAACCAGTGTCTTGAATATTACTCTGGTAGATGTCCATCTCCTACCCAGAGGCATTGTGGAGAGAGGGCAGGGGGAAAAGGGAGGGTGGGGAGAACCAGCGGGAGTGTGAGAGAGAGGATAGGGAGTGGGAGTGGGAGAAGAAGAAGAGGAAGGCTGGGCGGGGAAATGAAAGGAGAGGGTGTGTATGTGTCATTGAGAGAGAGAGTGCAAATGAGAAAATATTTTATAACATTTCATTATTATTTCTGCACTGAATATCAGCAAGTAATGATGGTGTTAGTATCTGAGGTGATTACAAGGCAATGAAACGGTAACTGGGTTACTGTTTTGTGTGGTACCAGACATGCTAGGGCCTGAGCAATCACCCAAATAAAGCTCTTGGAAGTTGTACGTGTGAACTGATCAGGAACTGCGTTGGCATTAGGCAAGGGCGGCTGGGGAGGGATAAGGAATGTACAGGCAAACTCTGGATGGGGGTGGGAGAAGAAGAGGAAGGATGGACAATGAAATGAAAGGAGAGGGTGTGTACGTCATTACTTATCAACAAGTAATAAGGGTGTTAGTATCTGTGGTGATTTCAAGGCACTGAAACGGTTTCTGTTCTGTTCTGTGTGGTACCAGACACAGTTTGGGCCTGTACAACTGCCTAATTAAAGGCTCTTTGAAGTTGTACATGCATTCCGATCTGGAACTGCATTGGCATCAGGCAAGGGTGGTTGGGGAGGGATGGGGAAAGTAGAGGCAAACTCTGGGTGGGTATCCAGGGAATCGGGGCTGGTTAGCGCCCTGACAATAACCAGAAACTGGGGTGTTAATACTTTACTGAAGTCTTTCTTTCCTGTGAGTTGGCAGTAGTGGGAGGGGGTGAGAACTGGGAGGATTGGGAGGTGAATCAGGAACTCAGATAAGAGGTTACATCCATTACTCTGTGTATGTGTGTGTGTGTGTGTGTGTGTGTGTGTGTATGTGTGTGTGTCTGTGTATGTGTGTGTGTGTGTGTGTGTGTATGTGTGTGTGTGTCTGTGTGTGTCTGTGTGTGTGTGTATGTGTGTGTGTGTGTGCGTTGCTCTCTCTCGCCCTCACTTGCTCTCTCTCTCTCTCTCTCTCTCTCTCTCTCTCTCTCGTATGTGGAGGATGGAATGAGGGAAGGTGGTCCTGCAGGGAGAAAGGAATGCTGGTTGAGGTGGTAGCAGAGCCAGTCAGGAACATAACGGCCAGTATTTACACTCAATGCCTTGGCTGTGAGGGCAAACATAATGACTTCTTCACCAGCCTCTCCACATGTGTCAGTGACCATTCGACTTGCACCTTGATGTCCCTCTACGTCAACACTCCTGAGGACTGTGCCATTTACTTTGTAAGTTCTATCACAATTTGAGCTCCCAAAATCCCTCAGGCTAAAGACATTCCTTTGCATTGCTCTTCTACAGGAACTGTTTTATTCTGAGGCTGTGCCCTTTGGTCCTAGACTCTTCTACCATTGGAAACATTCCTTCCACATTCAGTCTATCTCGGCTTTTCAATATTCAATAGGTTTCAATGAGATCTCCCCTCATTCTCCTAAACTGCAGCGAGTACAAGCCTAGAGCCATCAAATTCACCCACTGCTCTGCGCACCCACCAGCAGATCTATGTCCCTCAGTATGCTGGGATGACCTTCCTGGCAGTCTGCGATTCTACCAACTTTTTTGTTGTCTGCAAACTTACAAATCAGATCACGTACGTTGAAAGAATCAGAATCAGATTTGTTATCACCGGCATGTGACATGAAATTTGTTAACCTAGCAGCAGCAGTTCAACGCAATACATAATCTAGCAGAGAGAGAAAAAAATAATAATAGTAATAAATAAAATAAAACATAATAATAAATAAACAAGTAAATCAATTACATGTATTGAATAGATTTTTTAAAATGTGCAAAAACAGAATTACTGTATATTTTTTAAAAAGTTAGGTAGCGTCCAAAGCTTCAATGTCCATTTAGAAATCGGATAGCAGAGGGGAAGAAGCTGTTCCTGAATCATTGAGTGTGAGACTGTGTATTACAAACAACAAAGGTCCCAGTACCAGATCCTGCAGTGCACCACTTGTTACAAACTTCTAGTTAGAGAAACACCTGTTGAGCACTACCCTGATTCCTATGGCTTCTATTGTATTTCTTCATTTTCCTGTAAGTGTCTGCAAGAAAATGAACCTTAAGGTTGTATATGGTGGGCCTATATGTACTTTGATAATAAATTTACCTTGACTTTGACTTGATTCACCTGTTAGTTTATATTGCACATAAACTACTTTTCCCTTATCAAACTTTGCTGTCATTTCACTGTAGTGTTTTTGCTTCAACAAATTTACACCGGTTTACTCCCATCATTCCATGTTTCTAAGTAACTGCTAATTCCATCCCAGATCTCCATTTCCAGAACTTACCCAATTATCAAGTTCTTTCAGACTACTCTGTAGTTATTAGCCCTTTTACTGAGAAACTTTTTGGAACAGCTTTTTTTTATTGACAGACTGAAGTCTTTGAGCTTGGATATATTTCCAGTCTCCACATATCTGAGTCCTACATTAAACTTGTTTTTCACAAAGGACAATATTTCATAGAAGACCTGGTTGCTCATGACACCTTCAAACATGTCGAAGCGGACAGTCTTGCAGTAGATGAGCAGGTCGGACAGCTTGATCTTTGCACCCTGGAATGAAGAGGTCATGGACATACAGGTTATCCTGCCACAGCTCACTGAGCAACCTTCAATATCAGTAAGACCAAAGAAATGATGGTGGACTACAGGAAGGGGAAGACGAGGGAACACACACCAGACCTCTCATTGGGGTCAGCAATGTTTCAGGAAGGCAGCATCCATCATTAAGGACCTCTGTCACCCAGTGATAATAAACCTGATTCCTATTCTGATCAAATCAATTTTGTGGCCAGCAGTGCTGAACAAGGTGGCCGGTGAGTGCCTGTCTCAGGGGTTTATCCTTAACCACCTTTACAAGGTCTTCTGAAGCCCTTCCTCAACCTTTTCAGGATCTCCATACACCTCCAGTTCTGGCCAAGCACTTAAGTGATTCTTGTAAAAGAGTTGTACAGCAGGGAAACAGGCCATTCGGCCCATTTTGTCCATGCTGATGGATTTGCCCAGTGAGATGTTTGTATCTGTATTTGGCCCATTTTGTCCAGGCCAATGGATTTGCCCAGTGAGATAGCTGTATCTGTATTTGGCCCATGGCCCTCTAAACCTTGCTTGTCGATGTACTTATCAAGATGCTTTTAAAGAATGCTAATACCCCACCTCAACCACTATCTCAGGCAGCTCATTCAGAATGCACACCACTCACTGCATGAAACAGATGCCCCTGATATCCTTTATAAATCTCTGAGGCCTGATCTTAAATCTAACCGTTGCCCTTTTGTTGTAGCACCCTCTCCTTGGGAAAAAAACTATGTTATTTTACTTTGTCTACAGCCCTAAAGATCTAAAACCCTTCTATTCGGTTATCCTTTAATTTCATACATTCCAGGTAATAATATGTAGTTCTGCAATTTCTCATTCTAACTCCGGCCCCTAAGTCCAAGCAGCATCCTGATAAATCTCGTCTGTACCCTTTCCAGTTTAATAATATAAGACTATAAGAAATAGAAGCTGAATTAGGCCATTTGGCCCATCGACTCTGCTCAACCATTACAGTATGGCTGTAGTCTCTCTGCAGTTTTGTCAGCACATCCAGGTGAGCACTCGTGGAGATAAGATACACCTCCTTCTGCAATGCCTACGAAGCTCTCCTTCGCCCAGCTTTTGGAAAATCAGATCACTCTTCGATCCGTCTTTTGCTGATGTACAGGCAGAAGCTGAAACAAGAGGCGGCCATAGTTAAAACCGTCCACTGTTGGTCTGACCAATCGGCCTCCAAGCTGCAGGACTGATTCGATGATGTCGACTGGAATGTCTTCCATGATGAGGATGTCTCCGAGTTTACTGATGGAGTCACGTGTTTCATCCAGAAGTGCATTGATAACGTTGTCTCCCAGAAATCAGTCAGGGTCTTTCCGAATCAGAAACCCTGGATCAATAGTTCTGTGCAAGCACGACATTGAGCTTACATCGCTGGCGATCAGTCAGAGCTCAAGAAAAGCAGCTATGATCTGCGCAAAACTACCAAGGCTGTGAAACAACAATACAGGGACAAGACTGAGCCAAGATTCACAATGAATATCACACGTGACTTGTGTCGAGGGCTGCACACCATTGCAGACTTCAAAGCCAAATGTAGTGATGCCACCAACATGGTGGCCTCTCTCTCAGAGGAGCTCAGTCGCCTTTATGCTCAATTTGATGTCGCTAACTCTCAGCCTCCGAGGAAAGCCACCGCTACAACCCGCAACCTGGTCATCTCTGAGGCTGAAGGACGCAGGTGTTTCCAACGAATGGACAGTCACAAGGCTGCGGGACCGGACAGCATCCCAGGGCGAGTACCAGGATGTGCGCAGCTCAACTGGCAGGTGTGTTTACTGACATTTTTAATCTCTCCCTCTCCCAGTGTAGAGTGTCCTCCTGCTTCAAATATCTACCATTGTCCTTGTACCAAAAAAGACCAGGGTAACATGCCCAAACAACTGGCGTCCTGTTGTACTCATCTCAATAATAAGCAAATGTTTTTAGAGGCTGGTCAAGGATTACATCTGCTGCTTGCTACCACCCAAACTGGACCCCCTACAATTTGACTACCGACACAACCGTTCAACAGATGACGCAATAGCCACAGCTCTACATACTGTCCTTACGCATCCGGAAAAGAAGGATGCTTTTGTGAGAAAGCTGTTCTTGGACTACAGTTCAGCATTCAACACCATAATTCCATCTAGGCTTAGAGAATGTGTATCTATCTAGTTATGGTAACTTCACAGGAAGCTCATAGACCTCAGCCTTGACCCTGCCTTGTGCCGTTGGATCCTGGACTTCTTGTCAGATCACCAGCAGGTGTTAAGAGTGGGCTCCCTCACCTCCAACTCTCTGAATCTCAATACATGAGCCCCTCAGGACTGTGTACTAAGTCCCCTCCTTTACTCCCTGTATACCCATGGCTGTGTCGCCACCCACAGCTCTAACCTGCTAATTTGCCAAAGACGCTACATTGATTGGCCTTATCTCAAATAATAACGAGGTGGCCAAGAGGGAAGAAGTCATCTCTCTGACAGAGTGGTGTCAAGAAAAAACCTCTCCCTCAATGTCGCAAAAACAAGGGAGCTGGTTGTGGATTACAGGAGGAATGGAGATGGGCTAACCCCTATTGACATCAATGAATCTGGGGTTGAGGGGGAAAACAGCTTTAAGTTCCTCGGCATCCACATCACCGAGGACTTCACATGGTTTTTACACACCAACTGTGTGGTGAAAAAGGCACATCAGCACCTCATTCACCTCAGACAGGTGAGGAAGTTTGGAATGGGCCCCCAAATCCTAAGAACTTCCTGCAGGGGCACAATTGAGTGTATCCTGACTGGCTGCATCACTGCCTCATATGGGAACTGTACCTCCCTTAATCACAGCACTCTGCAGAGTGGTGCAGACAGCCCAGCGCATCTGCAATTGTGAATTTCCCATGATTCAGGACATTAACAAGGACAGGTGTGTAAAATGGGCCCATAGTATCACTGGGGACCACCCCAACCATAATCTACTCCAGCTGCAACCATCCAGGAAACAGTACTGCAGCATAAAAGCCAGGGCCAACAGGTTCCAGGACAGTTTCTTCCACCAGGCCATCAGACTGATTAACTCACGCTGATTTGAGTGTACTCTATATTACATTGACTATTCTATTTATTATAAATTATTATGAATAATAATAAGGCCTCTCAATCAACACCAAGACAGAAAGCATGGTCATCTCCAGAAAGACAAACATCCCACAATGTGTGATCAAGATCAGAAATACAAACATCAAACAAGTCAACAAATTCAGATATCTTGGCAGCCTAATAACAAGTAATGGCAGGTGCAACACAGATTATCAAATACAGAATAGCAATGGCGAAAGAAGCTTTCCAAAAAATGAAGACCATATTAACAGACAGAAAGATGAGCACGTACACTAAAAACAGAATACTGCAGTGCTACATTTATTCTATCCTGACTTATGGAAATGAATGATGGACCATTTCCCCAGCAATGGAAAAGAGACTAGAAGCAGCTGAATTATGGTTCTACAGGAGAATGTTAAAAATATCATGGACCACACACACATCAAATGAAGAAGTTCTCAGAAGAGCCCAAGCAGTTCGATCACTCATACCAACAATAAGAGAAAGACAACTCAGATTCCTAGGACACATCATGTGGAAAGATAAACTAGAAAAACTCATACTCTCTGGAAAGATTGAGGGGAGTAAACCTAGAGGAAGATCTCGGCTTATGTACATCAAAAGCATAGCCAGGTGGCTACACATCAAGGAAATGGAAGTCATCCAAAAAAGGAAGGATAGATCTATATGGAAAACCATCGTCACCAAAGTCCGCATCGGATCTGGTACCTAGACAGACAGACATTATAAATTACTATGATGTATGTGAAGGATGTAAGAAATCCATTCCATTCCATTCCACTCCTCTAACCGCAATCTCTTGCCTTCTCCCCGCATTCCTTCATGCCCTGAACAATCAAGAATCTATAAACCTCTGACTTAAATATACACAAAGACTTGGCCTCCAAAGTCTCCTGCAGTAATGAATTCCTCAGATTCACCACTCTCTGGCTAAAGAAATTCCTCCTCACCTCTACTCTAAAAGTTTGCCCTTCTAATTTAGAAGATTGAGGGGGGATCTGATTGAAACGTATAAGATCCTAAAGGGATTGGACAGGCTAGATGCGGGAAGATTGTTCCCGATGTTGGGGAGGTCTAGAACGAGGGGTCACAGTTTGAGGATAGAGGGGAAGCCTTTTAGGACCGAGGTTAGGAAAAACTTCTTCACACAGAGAGTGGTGAATCTGTGGAATTCTCTGCCACAGCAAACTGTTGAGGCCAGTTCATTAGCTATGTTTAAAAGGAAGTTAGATATGGACCTTGTGGCTACAGGGGTCAGGGGGTATGGAGGGAAGGCTGGGTTCTGAGTTGGATGATCAGCCATGATCATAATAAATGGCGGTGCAGGCTCAAAGGGCCGAATGGCCTACTCCTGCACCTATTTTCTATGTTTCTATGTTTCTATTCTGAAGCTGTGTCCTCCTGTCCTAGTCACTCCACTCTATCAAGGCCTTTCACCATTCAATAAGTCTCAATGAGGTCACTCCTCATTCTTCTGAATTCCAGTGAATACAGACACAGAGCCATCTGACACTCTTCATATGACAAGCCATTCAATCCTAGAATCCAGGCTAGAATATTTCCTGTATTACCATGGGCTCGTAGCTTGTTAAGCAGCCTATATGAAGCACCTCGTCAAAGGCCTTCTGAAAATCCAAGTACACAACATGAACCAATTGTGTTTTGTCTACCCTGCTTGATACTTCTTCAGAGAATTCCAAAAGATTTGTCAGGCAAGATTTTCCCTTGAGGAAACCATGCTGACGACGGCCTATTTTATCATGTGCCTCCTTGTACCCTGAAACCTCATCCTTAATAATCGACTCCAACATCTTCCCAACCACTGAGGTCTGACTAACTGGCCTATAGTTTCTTTTTTTATTCCTGTCTCCCTTCTTGAAGAGTGGAATGACATGTACAATTATCCAGTTTTCCGGAACCATTCCAAAATCTAGTGATTCTCGAAAGATCATTACTACTGCCTCCATGATCTCTTCAGCCACCTCTTTCAAAACTCTGGGGTGTATACTATCTAGTCCAAGTGACATTCTACCATGCACTTTCCCAAGAAATCTCTATCTAGTAATGGTAACTTCACACACTTCATATCCCCTGACACCTGGAACTTACACCATACTGCTAGTGTCTTGGTGTTTTGGTGTCCTCTTTAATATTATTGGCTAGTTTACTTTCGTATTTCATCTTTATCCTTTAATGACTTTTTTAGTTGCCTTCTGTTGGTATTTAAAAGTTTCCCAATCCTCCAACTTTCCATTAATTTTTCCTCTAATATATGCCCTCTCTTTGGCTTTTATATTGGCTATGTCTTCTCTTGTTATTCATGGTTGTGTCAAATTTCCTTTAGAATACTTCTTCCTTTTTGGGATGTATATATCCTGTGCCTTCCGAATTGCTTCCAGAAGTTCCAGCTGTTGCTGCTCTGCCATCATCCCTGCCAAAGTTCTTTTCCAATCAGTTGTTGCTAGCTTCTCTCTCATGCTTCTGTAATTCCCTTTACTCCACTGTAATACCCTTTACTCCACTGTAATACTGATACACCTGACTTTGGCTTCTCCTTCTCGAATTTCAGGATGAATTCTATCATGACACTTGTCCCAAAGGGTTCTTTTACTTTAAGCTCCCTAATCAATTCTAGTTTATTGCACAACACCCAATCCAGAATAGCTGATCCTTCAGTGGGCTCAGCCATGAGCTGCTTTGAAAAGCCATCTCATTGGCACTCTAGAGATCCCCCCTCCTGCAATCCAGCAGCAACCTGATTTTCCCAATCTACTTGCATATTGACGTCCCCCATGACTATTGTAACTTGCCCTTTAGGCATGCATTTTCTATCTCCCGTTGTAATTTGTAGGCAACAGCCTTACTACAGTTTGTATCTGTATACAAGTCCCACCGGGATCTTTTCACCCTTGCAGTTCCTTCACTTTATCCACAGTGATTCAACACCTTCCAACCCTATATCATGACTTTCTTATGATTTAATTTCATTTATTACCAACAGAGCAATGATGCCCCTGTCCGCCTTCCTCCCTATCCTTTCAATATTATCTTGGCACTGGAAATGTGACAGCATTTGTGGTCTGCCCCGCAAAATCTTTGCTAGTTCGACTCGACAAAAAACATGCCATTTTATTGTATGCTTTGATGTACATGTGACAAAAAAGATCATCTTTAACATAACATCCCACCATCTAAATTCAATGCCCTTTTAAGATCTCCTTTCTTCTCCATTGGGCTGAATCACTCTTTAGAAAAGTTGAACACAGTGGCTGTGAAGGAGTCAGTTTTCCTTTAGACGGGTCCTGCAATGTAGCTTCCAAGATGCAATCCAGGTAGTCATCAAACTGCATGCAAGATACATTGTCTTATAATCTGATCCTCTTTACCCTTGATGAATGGATTAGGGTGTCAGAGGGGGCACTCATTTGGTCTTGTCTTTGACACTGGGGTAGCACAGCACCTCTTTTAAAAGGTCAGCACATCATTGTGGGCTGAAGAGACTTGCCTGTCCTGTACTCTGTGTTCCCCGATTGCTAATTTCATCCAGTCGTCAAATAAATCAAGTTATTGTTGCACCAGTCGGCTCTCACATCATGTCTTTGCCTCTCCACAGGTCATCTCTGCCCAGCAACTCCCCAAGTCAAACATGGCGAAATCCGGCTCAGCAGTGGACCCACTTGTGAAGGTGCAGGTTTTTGGAGTTGAACAAGACAATGATCAGAAAGTGACGCCACGTTTCCAACAATGGTAAGTATGGAGTCATTCCAGCATGGCGGGGGTGAATGGTAGTTGGTGGATCCAGGTCCAACTCCTTTCAGTACTGTGTAATATTACTAGATCTTAGGATTCTAAGTAGTTTTGAGCCCCATATCTAAAAAACGATGTCCTGGTATCGGAGAGGGTCCAGAGAAGGCTCACACAAATGATCCTGGGAATTGAGAGGTTAATGCAAAAGGAGTTTTTGGTGATTCTGCGCCTGTACCGACTGGAGTTTAGAAGAATGAGGGGAATCTCATATTGAAACCTATCAAATATTTAAAGGCCTGGTTAGGGTGATCGTGGAGATAATGTTTCCAATAGTGGGGGAGTCTATGACTGGAGAGCACAGCCTCAGAATAGAGAGACTTCATTTTAGAACAAAGATGAGGTGTAATTTCTTTAACCAGAGGGTGTGAGTCTGTGGAATTCAGTGCCAAAGATGGTTGTTTAGGCCAAATTGCTAAGTTATATTTAAAGCAGAATGTAGCGGTTAAGGGTCAAACACTCTGTGAAGGTTGGGCACCACCTGATGACATCTGCTCCTGGCCAGAAGCTACTGTTACCTCATCAGATAACTGAAGAGAGCACCCCAGTGTATGATACAAACGACATCTGGTTCGCCACTGACTTCCAGGAAAGACTGAATGGCAACCAAGAAAGGTTGTATATGCTGGAAAGATAGCTGACCTTCAGGAAAGACTGTCACAGGCACACAAAGCTAGCAACTTAGTGTACAGCACTTGCAAGAGGGCACCATACAAGCTACAGATGAACTAAATACGCAATATCCCTAGAGTCTCCCGAGAAGGCGGGGTGGGGAGGGAGGATAAGAGACTCAGTAGGATAGACATAACAGTATTGGCCAAGACTGGAAATATTACAATGAGAAGGGTTAAGCAAACAACACTGACTGGGCGGTATTCATTGCAAAGTGCTATTGCAGCAAAATCAAAGGCCTCAACATACACCAAAGCAAATCCAGCTGTGGAATGAAGGTAGCTGAAGTGCAAAGCACGGATTCAACATCTGGTGAGACGATGGAGAACTCCAGCCAGGAAGCACCCCACAGAGCTGAAGATCTCTCTGCACCTGAATTGCCCCAGTGTCAAAGACAAGACCAAGTAAGTGCCCCCTCTGACACCCTAATCCATTCATCAAGGGTAGAGAGGATCAGATTATAAGACAATGTATCTTACATGCAGTTTGATGACTACCTGGATTGCATCTTGGAAGCTACGTTGCAGGACCCATCTCAAAGAAAATGGACTCCCTCACAGCCATTGTGTTCAAATTTGCTAAAGAGCAATTCAGCCCAATGGAGAAGAAAGGGGATCTTAAACCATCACGGCAACCAAACAGGAGGGAAAGGGAAATTCGCCACCTGAGAAGCAAGATAAAGGCCCTGAACAAGAAATTCAAAGAAACAGTTCACCTGACGAGAAAGAAGGTGCCAAAGATCTAACTGGCAAACTGCGGGAGCAGTGGCAGAAGCTCAGGAGCATGGAGCAGCTGTGAAAGCAAAGAAGGAAGAAAGAGGAGAGCGCAGTTTGTTAAAAACACCATTCAGGTTCACCAGGGCTCTTCTCAGCCAATGAAAATCTGGCACCCTAACCAGCTCAAAGCAGGAGGTGGAAGTATTTCTGTGGGAATCACACAGAGTTCCCCGTAGGAATCAAGGACTAGAATTCAATCCAAAATTCCCTCAACAAGAATCCCAGCAACAGGGCTGAACATGGCAGAGCCTATGTGGCAGGAGGTCCAGGGAGCAAAGTCATCTGAGGCCCCAGTACCAAGTGGTATAGCCTACAAGGTGTATAAGAAATGTCCAAAACTCCTCCAGGAGGTTGTGGAAGATAACGAGGAAGATTTGGACCAAATGCTCTATTCCACCAAGCTGGAAAGTGGCTGAAGGATGCTTTATTCCCAAGGAAGAAGATTCCTTCACAATCACCCAATTTAGGACAATCTCCTCCCTTAGCGTGGGGTGCAAGATATTCTTGGTGCTTGCAAGAAGGCCGACCTCTTACTTAATAGAGATCACTATGTCAACATATAGTGCCATCCAGAAAGGTGGCATCCTGTTTTTTTTTCTGGGTGCCTTGAACACACCTTAATAATCAGCCAATTGATTCACGAGGCCAAGCAAAAGAAAGGTGACCAAACAGTCATGTGATTAGACCTAGCCAATGCCAACAGATCAATTCCCCATGGCCTCATCCAGGTTGGCCTGGACCACTACTATATCCCGCTAGTAACACAAGATGTGATCTCATGTAGAGAGTATCTCACAATGTTTACAATTGATTATTGGAAAACATTTTAACTCTGTTTTCTAAGTGTTTATTTCAAGTGTGCTTTTATTGCGTATCAGGTGTTTATTCAGATGTTGACCATGCCTTTACTATGCATTAAGTGTCTGTTACTGAGTGCGTGGGATTACTATGGTATTTGGGATGTAACCATTGAATGAAACCTGTGTACTTTTAACCCCTCGAGAAAAACGGATGTAGCCAAGTAAGAGAGATAAGAGTAATTGATTTATTAGTTAGAGTAAAAAACTTACAGAGGTATGCTAACCCAGAAGGGCTATAAAGAATGTCGTGTGAAAACGACAAAGGGGCAGTCAGTGACAGACTTACACGGCCTGGTCCACTGTCTGTCTCAGCTTTACTTTGCAAATTAAAGTTTAAACATTTCTTGAAGAATCTTCGGCGCTTCCTTGTCATTTGTGAAACCACGACAAAACTGGCGTGGTCGGGCAGGATCGGGAAGAGACCCATGGAAGAAGGAAACGGTAGATTGAGGGCGCTTCCCGGTCCCTGGGGGACCTCCACAGAGCTAACAGAATTCAGGGTGCACCCAAACAAAGGTAAGCGCCTTTTAGCGACAATTTGGACTAAGAATTCTGTTGGTTTTTTGGGAGATCCCGGGGACTCAGAAGCGTGAAACAACTGCCGAAAGGTCTCTCCGATTCAAAGAATCTGGCAGAATTGAGGGTTAAAAGGAGGCTCGGAGGATTAATCAAGAACACTGCAGTGGGGGGGGGGTGAGTATGAATAAGGTAATAAGGAGTTAAGTGAGAAAAATTCCACGTGGTGTTGGTAACTCCCTGTGGATACTGCTTCGTACGAGACGAAGGTCTGAACGGACAGGGAAAGGAAGAAAAGAGAAAATCCTCGTGAATACCGCCTTAAGAAAAGTTAAGGGTCTGAATAGGCGAGGTGCAAAAAGAAGGTTCTGCGGATACCGCCCGAGAAAGGGGTCTGCACGGGCAGAACAGAATAGAAGATAAGGATAGCTTAAGTAGATCATTTAGATGCGGGTGAGAAGAAACCATAAGGCTAGATAGAAAATAGGTTACAGAAAATAGTATTACTTTGGTGTGAGACACCAAGAATACCTTAAAAAGTGGAAGAACAGTATGACAGGGAAAGGAACAGCAGTAGAATATTCCTGGTGTGTCAAGGTAAGATTGCGGAAATTTCAGAAAAATGGGAATAAAGAACCAAAAATCTGGTCACGAAGTGGCCAAAAGAAGGAACATTTGATGTAAGTTTATGTGAGGAAATGGAGGCGCTGATTAAAAATTATAAACCAAGAGATAAGTCTAAAAAAAGGGAGAAAAAAAAGAAAATAGGAGATAGAAGTGTTAAGTCTTTAGGATGGAGGGAGAAAGATTGAGAAAGAAAGGACGAATGTCAGTAGCAAGTAAAGAAGACACTGAAAAACAAGAAAAGCAGTTTGGTAAATCACAGGGGAAACCAAATAAAGAGCCGACTCTATACCTGAGAAATGTAGAAACCCCTCCCCCTTATTACAAGGAGGAGACTCTTAAACAGTGCCCTGTATTAACAGAACTAGAACCGGAGGGAAAGTTTAAAGTCTGGGAGACCGAGGAGGAAAGAAGGAAATATGAGGAGGAGAGAGGGGCACTGTGGAAGGAGATGCAGGAAGATAAGAATAAAGTAGAACGAGAAAGTAAGATGATAAGAGAACGTATCAAAGATGTAGGAATTGAGGCTGAGGAAAAATCAGGAGGAATTCCTGTTACAGTAACACGACACTGAACTGGCTGAAAAAGATGATTTATCAGAAGAACAAGAGTCAAGTAATGAGTATGAGGGTATAAGAGAGTGTAGATAGGGGATAGAAGAGGAGTTCCTTGAAGGGGAAAAAGAGTGGAAAGGGAGATGAGAGAAGCGGAGAAAGAGTATAGGATATTACAGCGGAAATTGGGTTTCCCACTGGGTTTCCAACAACAGTTTGAGGAATTCGCGAGGACCCGAGCAGATGCTAGCCTGAATCAGAAATAGAGGACGCTAAGGAGAAGTCAAGAGAAAATAGGAAAACAAGGGAGAGAGCAAACCCTGTAGAGATTTGTGTGGCAGCCAGTAAGAATGAGGTCAGAAGGGGACGAGGAGTCGGATGAGGTGGAAAATCAGAATATGGGGAGAGAAGGAAAAAAAGTGATGCCGTTGTTAGTAAAAGGTTCAGGACAAGTACAGTATGTTCCCTGGGGCTCCCAGGACCTGAAAGGGCTGAAAAACACCCTGCCTAGCTTACATGAAGGAGCAGGGAAGTGGGTTAGAGCTTTTGAAGAAGGAACTACGGGAGGGTTATTGGCTATGGGAGATTTGAAGGCACTGCTGATAAGGTTGATGGGAACCTCCAAATTGAAAGAGTTGATGGAAACGGCTGGACTACTAAATGCGTTCAGCCCAATGACTGACGGGACCAGCTTTGACCAAGTGAGGCAGAGGGTATGGCAGGCCCTCCGTAAGTTTTACCCACCCAAAGTGGACCCCAAAGCTTTGAAAGGGGATCCACTGGGGGACACTGAGAATCCAGCAGCCTATGTAGAAAATCAGTTGAAAAGGTGGAGGCTGGAGACTGAGCAAGAAGTGGAAGACAACTCGTTTATGACCATACTGTTCCGAACTGCCGTTTTGGAAGCAATGCCTCCGCAAGTTAAATCTAACTTGGAGGAAGTGGTCGGACTGATGTCAATGAACTCACAAGAATATAGAGACCACGTAATTCATGCGGTTGAGAAATATCGGAAAGACAAACAGAAGCTGATTGAGCAGCAGGAAGAGGTGCAAAGAAAGCTCATGCAAATGCAGCTTGAAGAACTTGAAAAGAAGGAAGAAGGGGAAAAAAGATGCTGCCAGTAGCACCCGATTTGAGTGCAACCGTTGAAATGGATGAAACACAACTGTATGGAGGAACCGGTGGCGCTGTCAGTCAGGGGCCAGAAAACCCCATGCTAATAATAAATGTCTTTGGAGGAGCATTCCCACGAATGCCCTATCAAGAACACAGTAAATTTAAACAGCAGCCCAGACAGGACCAGAAACCCCAAACAGGGGGACAGAGAGGTTGTGGACAAAGAGGGCCAGTGAGAAGACAAGGGGAGAGAGAGATAGAGAGACTGTGTTGGGGGTGTAACCAGCCAGGACATATGAGAAGAGACTGTCCACTCAGGTTATGGCCCGTCACGTACCAACAGGGGCCGATGAGAAGGGAACCGCAGGTTAGCCAAGGACCAGCCCCCACAGGCTCAAGCAGACCCGTGAACCCCTATGCAAGATGCTAGGGGTGCCCAGAGAACCCAGGTGGGAAGGGACATTACCCAGTGATAACAAGGGAGGCGGAAGAGGAACCCATTGCTCAGGTTATGTTAGAAGGGCAATTGACACCCATGATGATAGACACTGGAGCCACGTATACCTGTGTACGGCCACAGTATGCCCTTCACCTTCCCATGTCAGGAAAATTTATTAAGACTGTAGGGTTCTCGGAGAAAACAGTTAATACAATATACAGCTCCAGAACAGTTGGGGATCGGCAGTAAAAGAATAGTTCTGCCAGTATTAGTGTCCAAAGGAACCCCAATTAATTTGCTAGGCAGAGATGCACTATTAAAACCAGAATTAAAATTAGAATGCACTAGAAATGGGTTGAGTGTGGAAAGAGCGAATACTCAGTTACTAGTGCGGGAAATCAAGAAAGCTAATGTTTTCTGGATAGGAGACATAGAAGATCAGATCTGGGAAACCTGGGAAAAATGGAAAAAGGGCGTGCAGGCCATATTGCCCACGGCGGAAGCACCTAAGTCTGAGTTACGTTGCACAGTAATTTTTGACGAGACTCAGAGTAAGGAGTTAGAGGAGAGATGGCACGAGGGGACATGTACCCGGCAGCACCTAAGAGGAGAGGCTATAATAATTATAGTCTCTTATAGTGCGGGCCACAACAAAACGCTTTCCGATGCTCCTGGAAATTGCTGAATCAAGCCCAGTGGAAAGAGTAACACTGATGATGTACTGTTACAGCTTACATGACATGCAAGATGTACAGGAGGGAAATGATAATGTGGGAGTAGACTGTAAAGGCTCAAGTCTTTTTTCCTGTCTCAGACACGAAGGGGCAGGTGTTTGGTTCAGTGGCCTAGGAAGGTAGGGAGAGAACACTTCAAGTTCTAAGCACAAGAAATGATAGTTTGACCCAGATTTGGGAGTAAATTCTGGAGTTTATTTGAGCTTTTGTGTGTGTACTCAAAGTTTCCTCTCTCTATGTGAGACTTGGTAAGTCTCAAAGGAAGGATTATATTGGAAAACATTTTAACTCTGTTTTCTAAGTGTTTATTTTAAGTGTGCTTTTATTGCGTATCAGGTGTTTATTCAGATGTTGACCATGCCTTTACTATGCATTAAGTGTCTGTTACTGAGTGCGTGGGATTACTATGGTATTTAGGATGTAACCATTGAATGAAACCTGTGTACTTTTAACCCCTGGAGAAGAACGAATGTAGCCAAGTAAGAGAGATAAGAGCAATTGATTTATTAGTGAGAGTGAAAAAACTTAGAGGTATGCTAACCCAGAAGGGCTATAAAGAATGCTGTGTGAAAACAACAAATGGGCAGTCAGTGACAGACTTACACAGCCTGGTCCACTGTCTGTCTCAGCTTTACTTTGCAAATTAAAGTTTAAACATTTCTTGAAGAATCTTCGGCGCTTCCTTGTCATTTGTGAAACCACGACATGATCAGCTCCTGACTTGGTGAGTGATCTCCTCTGTCCTCTGAACAGTGTTAAACATGAATACATGTGGATAATAAAAAGGTCAGGAAGTACATTTGACTAAGACATGCAGCAGCATTGAAAACTCTTCTCCCCAGTCCCCAGAAACAAACATATAATGACCTCTTCCTCATCTATGTACGAATCTCTACCCCCAATTGCTTTCCCTCTCATCTCCCACTCTCTTTCACCCTTCTCCCTCCTCTTTCTTTCAATCTACCCAACCCATTCCAACTGTCCCACTGTCCATGTCTGTTCAAGGGAGCCCTGTACCAGCTGCCGGTGGAGGAGATGATAGCGACAAAGTTCACTCGATCATGATGTGGATGAAAAGTGAGGCAGAGGACAGGGGGTCACCACTTTCAGACAGAACATGGACGTGGTGATATCCTGAGGTTAGAACAGAGAGAGTGGCCATCACGTAGTCACTCAAACACCCAGCATCCCTTGGAGTTTTGAGTATCCTCTCCACAACATCCCTGCCTAATCACCTTAACTCTCTATCCCTTCCACATCCATCACCCTTCTCCAACCACTGTCTGCACATCCCCAGCACAGCTTCCTTATCTCTTGCCTTCTCTCCAATTCTAATCACTTCCAACCACATCACCCTACAATCCCCCCCAACAGACACTCCCAACCATAAGTCTGTCTTCAATATACTGACTAGAATGTACCTCAAGAAGGCAACATACACCAAAGGTCCCCACCCCCCAACCCGTGCCATCTTCACGCAGCTACCTTTGGGCAGGAAGTTCAGAAGCCTGAAGACCCACAAGAACAGCTACTTTCCTTTTGTCTTTGAATGAACTGGCAAAACCCTAATCACACACAATAGCAACACAGTAATCAGTTTGTACTTAGAACACCGAATAGTACAACACAGTACAGGCCCTTCAACCTATGAGGTTGATCTGATCTTTTACCCTACTCTAAGATCAATCTAACCAATTGTTCTTCTATTATTCTATCATCCATGTGCCTAAGAGTCTCTTAAATCCTCCGAACGCAGAGTATCTGCCCCTACCAACACCTCTAGCAGCATGTTCCACACACTTACCACTTTCTATGTGTTAAAAAAAAACTACCTCTGACATGACCCCAATATTTTCCTCCAATTACCTTATAATTATGTCCTCTCCTATTAGCTATTTCCACACTGGGGAAAAAAGGCAGTGGCTGCCCATTCTGTCTATGCCTCACATCTTCTACACCCTCATCCTTTTACACTCCAAAGAGAAGTGCCCTCGCTCACTCAACCTTTCCTCAAAAGTCATCTTCTCTATTCCAGGCAGCATCCCGATAAATCTTCTCTGCTTTCTCTCTAAAGCTTCCACATCCTTCCTGTAACAAGGCGATCAGAACTGAACACAATATTCCAAGTATGGTCTTAACAAGAGTTCTATAGAGCGGCAGTATCACCTTACTACGCTTGAACTCAATCCTATGACTCATGAAGGCCAACATGCCAGATGCCTCCTTAACCTCACAGATCAACTTGTGTGGCATATTTGAGGGACCTAGGGCAGTGAACTATTTCCTATTTACTGTTTATTGTTTACTTGTGCTGCACACTACATCCATTTTGAATTATATTTTATTAACTGGTTTGGGTTATGTTCAGAGGAAAATTATTTTGTTTAGTTTTTTATATGTCCAGTCAGATGATAATAAACTTGAATTTTTACCTCCAATTCTCCCTTCCTTACACACTGATCCCCTTCCAATTTTACTTCATCCCACCGGGACACGGACTCAGAACTGGGCCGGCTGCTCCACCAAAAAGCATCACACAGCTGTGTGGAGTGCTTGCAGGTACACAGGTGCTGCCGTCACCAGTAGAAATATGTGCAATGTGGGTGTAGGGATGGGTTTCAGGAGACCGGTCCCTTGCCGCCTAGCTGGGGATGATGCCATTGATTAGAAATGTGGGAATGCAGCAGTTAAAGACAGATATTGAGTTTGCATCCTCTCCTCCCCAGCCAGATTGTGAAAAATTCCTCAGCAAGATGGTCCTGATCTTCTCCTCCCTGGCCAGATTTGGGATTGATACCCTCAGAGAGATGTGAAGGCCCGATCCTCACCTCCCAAGCCCGATGTGCTTCCCGGTACCTTCAGCCAAACGCGAAGGCCACACCCTCTCCTTACCAGCTAGACGCGAGACCAATACCCTCAGGCAAATATTTCTTAATGGAGATACAGTGTGGAAAAGACCCCTCTGTCCCACCAAGCTGCACAGCTCAGTAACTCTCTGATTTAACCCTTAGGTTAATCACATGTCAAATTAGCCTACTATCTGCTGTGTCTTTGGACTCGAAGAGGACACTGCAGAACCCAGAGGAATCCCATGCACACCCAGAAAGAACATACTGTTCATATTTTCTCACAGAGAACACCGGAACAGAACTTCAAACTCCGATGCCTCGTGCTATAATAGCTATGTTATATGGTGGCCCTGGGTCCTCCCTGTACAGATGAGATGACCCCACATCTTTCACAGCTAGATGTGGTGGCCCTGCTTCTCAGCTGCAGCCAGGTTGGGTTTACCACACTCTACTCCTTGGCCAGATGTGGCAGTCCCCATCTTCTTCTCCTTGGCGAAATGGGGGATGCTTCTGCTCACTGGGACAGTTCCCCAAATCCTGGTGGAAGAGTTTGGGATACCACTGAAAGAGTTGGTGTGGGACGCAGCGGGGAGAGGAAGAGCAGTTGTTTTGCTGCGCTGTTGGATCAGGGCTGGTGGGACCCAGAGAGGGAATTGGGGAGGTAATGGAGTCACATGCGGGGTCAAGATGGGGTTAGAACACATCACCCAGGGACAGCACAGCCACAATGGGCTGAGTGTCCTACTAGTGGTCGTCTCACTCACACAAGGGCAAGAATAACCTTGGGGCCTTGGGGGGGGTTGCTGGTGTGGGATCACAATCCAGCTACACATTGACACCCTTGTCAAAACTACATGTTGATCTCAGAGCCATTTGTCCATCACGTCTCCTCTGCAATCCTATCACGACTGATTTATTATCTCCCTTAACCCCATTCTCCTGCCATCTCCCTGTAACTTTTGACACACTTATCAACCTCTGCTTCCAAAAAAACCCTAAGGTGGCCTCTGCAGCTATCCAAGGCAATGAATTCCACAGATTCACCACCTTCTGCTAACAAAAACCCTCCTCAGCTCTGTCCTTGGGGAAGGGGTAGGTCTCAGCGAGCTTCCATGTGACAGTCTGTGTCTTGTAGAATGAGAGTTTGCTCTCCAGTTGCTCATTCCCACTACCCATTCTTTCCTCCACTCCTCCCAGTTTTAAACGGGTGGGGTCTTCGTACAATACATAGCTGTAAGCTGGTGAATGGCAGCGTGAACTGTCCGATGAAGTCAGTCTTCGAGGAGCTGTCATAGTCCTGCACCAGGAAGCGAGCAAAAGCCAGCTCAGGCACGGACACAGTGAACTGGGAGGTTGTGTTCCACACGGGGCTGAAGCCGGAAACAGTGAAGGGAAAGACATATCAGACACAACAATAACACTAACACCTCCAATATAACGTGTGTTCAAATCCAGACAACACTGGCTCAGATATAATATTGCAAATATAAATACAAGAGTTTCTGTAGATACTGACATCCAGAGCAATACATGCAAAATGCTGGAGGAACTCAGCGGGTCAGGCATGGAAATAAATAAAGTCAGTATTTCGGGTCGATTCGAGACCCTTTATCAGGACTGCAAAAGAAGGGGGGAGATGCCAGAATAATAAAGTAATGGCAGGGGAAGAAGGTCAAGCTATAGGATTAGAAAGGTGGTTGGGGTATGGGGATAAATTAAGAAGCTGGGAAGCGATAGGTGGAAAAGGCAAAGGGCTGGAGGAGAAGGAGTCTGATCGGAGTGGGAGTGAACCATGGGGGAAAAAAGGATGAAGTAGGGGCACTTGGGGGGGTGGGGGGGTGAGATATAATTGGCAGGTGAGAAGAGGTAAAAGACCAGAGTGGGAAATTGAAGAAGAGGGAAGGAAGAAGGGAAAACATTATCAGAACATGGAAAATCGATCTTCGTGACATCATATTGGAGGCTAGCAAAACAGAATAAGATGTGTTGTTCCACCAATCTGAAGATGGCGTCCCAATCATGACAGAAAAGGGAAGCCAGGGATCAACATGTCAGAACAGAAATGGCGGTAGGAATTAAAATAGTTGGCCACTAATAAATTCTGCTTTTTGTGGATGGAGCAGAGGTACTTGACCAAACAGTTCCCCAATCTACGATGGATCCCACCAATGTAGAGGCTGCATTAAGAGCACGAGTAACAGCAGGTGAACAGAACAAGTTCACAGGTAGTGCTGCCTCACCTGGAAGGACTGTTTCAGGACCTGAATGGAGGTGAATGGGTAGGTGTAGCACTTTGGCCGCTTGCAGGAATAAACGTTAGGAAGGAGATTAAAGCAGAAGAACACAGAACATAGAACAGAACAACATAGGGACAAGCCATTCAACCCACAATGTTGGGTCAAACGAGGTAAAAAGCAAATCAAAAATGGCTAAACACTAATCCCTTCTCCATACCTCTCCATCTTCTTTAAATCCATGTCCCTAGCCAAACATCTCTTAAAAACCTATATTTACCTCTGCTACCTTTCCAGGATCCACAACTCTCTACCCCCTTACATTCAATGCATGCCCTGCTGGTATTAAACATTTCAATCATGGGAAACAGATAATCTCTTCGTACTCTACCTATGATTTTTATAATCTTGTAAACCTCTATCCGATCTCTCATCAGCCTCCAGCACTCCAGAAAAAAACTATGCAAATTAATCCAGCCTCTTGCCCTCTAAACCAGGCAACATCCTGGTAAACCTCTTCTGCACCCTCTCCAAAGCCTCAATATCCTTCCTATCCAATTAGAACTGTATGCAATACTTCAGAATGTGGCCTAACCAGACTTTTATAAATTTGTAATATGTCTATGAAGGTATTCAGTCATCCAGGTCATCGTAGTAAATCAAGGCAACTGGACTTGCTATGTTGTCTTCAAACTGTTTTGCCACTCATCTGAGGGGCTTCTTCAGTTCTGATCCATGGTGGGTAGTGTTCTGGCTTATAAACTCTGTATAGCAATCACATGAGGGTCATCAGTGACCAGTGGGGTACTGCAAGGCTTGGTGCTGGGACAGCAGCTGTTTACAATATACATTAATGATTTAGATGAAGGGATTAAAAGTAACAATAGCAAATTTGCAGATGACACAAAGCTGGGTGGCAGTGTGAAATGTGAGGAGGATGTTATGAGAATGCAAGGTGACTTGGATAGGTTGGGTGAGTGGGCAGGTGCATGACAGATGCAGTTTAATGTAGATAAAGGTGAGGTTATCCACTTTGGTAGCAAGAACAGGAAGGCAGATTACTATCTGAATGGAGTCAAGTTAGGAAAAGGGAAAGTAGAACGAGATCTAGGTGTCCTTGTTCATCAGTCACTGAAAGTAAGCATGCAGGTACAGCAGGCAGTGAAGAAAGCTAATGGCATGCTGGCCTTCATAACAAGGGGAATTGAGCATAAGAGCAAAGAGGTCCTTCTGCAGTTGTACAGGGCCCTGGTGAGACCACACCTGGAATATTGTATGCAGTTTTGGCCTCCAAATTTGAGGAAGGACATTCTAGCTATTGAGGAAGTACAGTGTTGGTTCACAAGGTTAATTCCTGGGATGGCGGGACTATCATATGTTGAAAGATTGGAGTGACTGGGATTGTATACACTGGAATTTAGAAGGATGAGAGGGGATCTGATTGAAATGTATAAGATTATTAAAGGATTGGACATGCTAGAGCAGGAAACATGTTTCTGATGTTGGGGGAGTCCAGAACCAGAGGCCACAGTTTAAGAATAAGGGGTAGACAATTTAGAACGGAGTTGACGAAAAACTTTTTCACACAGAGGGTTGCAGTTCTGTGGAATGCTCTGCCTCAGAAGGCAGTGGAGGCCAATTCTCTGGATTCTTTCAAAAAAGAGTTAGATAGAGCTCTTAAACATAGCGGAGTGAAGGGATATGACGATAAGGCAGGAACTGGATACTGATTGTGGATGATCAGCCATGATCACAGTGAATGCTGGTGCTGGCACGAAGGGCTGAATGGCCTACTCCTGCACCTATTGTCTATTGTCTATTAAAAGTCTTAGAGGTAATGAGAGGGTCATTTGTCTAATCTTTGCATGAATGGTGGTGTGAACTGCTGTGGAGACGCCGGGGTAGAGAAGTTAGGATCAGGGATGAGTTTTCCAGTTTGACAAAGGTGGCTTCTTTAACTCCTCTTTCAAACCAACAGTCTTCCCTGTCCAAAATGTACACACTGTTATCTTCAGAGTAGATATGCAAACGGGTCAGGTCACAGATCTCTCAAAGGATGTGCATCTGGGGGACGGTGACCACCGTTCTCTGGCCTTCAGCATTATCATGGAAAAGGATAAAATCAGAAAGGACAGGAAAACTTTTAATTGGGGAAGGGCAAATTATGAGGCTATAAGGCTAGAACTTGCGGGTGTGAATTGGGATGATGTTTTTGCAGGGAAATGTACTATGGACATGTGGTCGATGTTTAGGGATCTCTTGCAGGATGTTAGGGATAAATTTGGCCCAGTGAGGAAGATAAAGAATGGTAGGGTGAAGGAACCATGGGTGACAACTGAGGTGGAAAATCTAGTCAGGTGGAAGAAGGCAGCATATATGAGGTTTAGGAAGCAAGGATCAGATGGGTCTATTGAGGAATATAGGGTAGCAAGAAAGGAGCTTAAGAAGGGGCTGAGGAGAGCAAGAAGAGGGCATGAGAAGGCCTTGGCGAGTAGTGTACAGGAAAACCCCAAGGCATCCTTCAATTATGTGAAGAACAAAAGGATGACAGGAGTAAAGGTAGGACCAACTAGAGATAAACGTGGGAAGATGTGCCTGGTGGCTGTGGAAGTGAGCGAGGTCCTCAATGAATACTTCACTTCGGTATTCACCAATGAGAGGGAACTTGATGATGGTGAGGACAATATGAGTGAGGCTGATGTTCTGGAGCATGTTGATATTAAGGGAGAGGAGTTGTTGGAGTTGTTAAAATACATTAGGACGTATAAGTCCCCGGGGCCTGACGGAATATTCCCCAGGCTGCTCCACGAGGCGAGGGAAGAGGTTGCTGAGCCTCTGGCTAGGATTTTTATGTCCTTGTTGTCCATGGGAATGGTTCCGGAGGACTGGAGGGAGGCAACTGTTGTCCCCTTGTTCAAAAAAAAAGGTAGTAGGGATAGTCCGGGTAATTATAGACCATGAGCCTTACATCTGTGGTGGGAAAGCTGTTGGAAAAGATTCTTAGAGATAGGATCTATGGGCATTTAGACAATCATGGTCTAATCAGGGACAGGCCTAACAAGCCTGACAGAGTTCTTTGAGGAGGTGACCAGGCACATAGATGAGGGTAGTTCAGTGGATGTGATCTATATGGATTTTAGTAAGGCATTTGACAAGGTTCCATACAGTAGGCTTATTCAGAAGGCCTGAGATCCAGGGAAGTTTGGCCAGGTGGATTCAGAATTGTCTTGCCTGTAGAAGGCAGAGGATGGTGGTGGAGGGAGTACATTCGGATTGGAGGATTGTGACTAGTGGTGTCCCACAAGGATCGGTTCTAGGACCACTACTTTTCGTGATTTTTATAAAATGACCTGGATGTGGGGGTAGAAGGGTAGGTTGGCAAGTTTGCAGACGACACAAAGGTTGGTGGTATTGTAGATAGTATAGAGGATTGTCAAAGATTGCAGAGAGACATTGATAGGATGCAGAAGTGGGCTGAGAAGTGGCAGATGAAGTTCAACCAAGAGAAGTGTGAAGTGGTACACTTTGGAAGGACAAACTCCAAGGCAGAGTACAAAGTAAACAGCAGGATACTTGGTAGTGTGGAGGAGCGGAGGGATCTGGGGGTACATGTCCACAGATCCCTGAAAGTTGCCTCACAGGTGGATAGGGTAGTTAAGAAAGCTTATGGGGTGTTAGCTTTCATAAGTCGAGGGACAGATTTTAAGAATTGCGAGGTAATGATGCGGCTCTATAAAACTCTGGTTAGGCCACACTTGGAGTACTGTGTCCAGTTCTGGTCACCTCACTATAGGAAGGATGTGGAAGCATCGGAAAGGGTACAGAGGAGATTTATCAGGATGCTGCCTGGTTTAGAGAATATGCATTATGATCAGAGATTAAGGGAGCTAGGACTTTATTCTTTGGAGAGAAGGAGGATGAGAGGAGACATGATAGAGGTATACAAGATATTAAGAGGAATAGATAGAGTGGACAGCCAGCGCCTCTTCCTCAGGGCACCACTGCTCAATACAAGAGGACATGGCTTTAAGGTAAGGGGTGGGAAGTTCACAGGGATATTAGAGTAAGGTTTTTTACTCAGAGAGTGGTTGGTGCGTGGAATGCACTGCCTGAGTCAGTGGTGAAATTTAAGAGACGACTAGACAGGTATATGGAGGAATTTAAGGTGGGGGTTATATGGGAGGCAGAGTTTAAGGGTCAACACAACATTGTGGGCCGAAGGGCCTGTACTGTGCTGTACTATTCTAGGTTCTTTGTTCACTTCACAAACGGATGGCGCAAAGTAGGAAGGCTAACACCTCAGGTCAAGGTTCAGCTGTATATCTACACCTATCTGAATCCTCTCCAATGCCAGCACATAATTTCATAGATATGCGGCCCAAAACTACTCTGAATACAAAGACCTGGTCACATTACACAGTGCTGAAAGGAGTTGGACCTGGACCCACCAACTACCATTCACCCCCACCCCCCGCCATGCTGGAATGACTCCATACTTACCATTGTTGGAAACATCTGACGTCACTTTCTGCCCATTGTCTTGTCCAACTCCAAAAACCTGCACCTTCACAAGCAGGTCCACCACTGAGCTGTGTTCCACCATGTTTGATTTAGGGAGTTGCTGGGCAGAGATGACCTGAGGATTGTCAAGGACATGATGTGAGAGCCAAGTGGTCCAACAGTAACTTCAGTTATTTGACGACCGGTTGAAATTAACAATCAGGGAACATGGAAGAGTACAGGACAGTAAAGGCGTTTCAGCCCACAATGCTGTGCTGATGTTAGAAAGAAGATGAGCATTACTTGTCACATGTATTTCAAAACACACAGAGAAATGCGTTGTTTGTGTCAACAACCAGCAGTCCGAGGACAGTCTAGAGCGTGCCATGTTTCTGGTGCCAAATTAGCATGCTCACAATTTACTAATCGTAAGCCAAACATCTTTGGAATGTGGGGGGAAATTGGAGCACCAGGAGGAAATCCATGTGGTGATAAGAACGTACAAAGTTGTCAGAGACATTGCCAGAAAATGGACCGCAACCTGACAGCTTGTGCTAAAAAGTGTTACGTTATCTGCTACATCACTGTGCCGCACAACATTTTTTAATTATTTAAACTAGAAATTTAATGCTAACTAAACTAATCCTTTCTGGCTGCACAACATCCATATCTTTCCATTCCCTGCACATTCATGTGCCTATCGAAAAGCCTCTCACCTTAAGTGTGTGAGAGTGAGAGAGAGAGAGTGTGTGTGTGTGTGTGTGTGTGTGTGTGTGTGTGTGTGTGTGAGAGAGAGAGAGAGAGAAAATGACAAGATATTTACAAACTTATTATCACCTCTTATTTGTTGTCTATCCGCAGATAACGAGGATGTTAGTATCAATTAGGGCCTGAACAATCTCCCGATTAAAGGCTCTTTGAAATTGTGGATGCAATCCGATCAGGAAATGCATTGGTGTTAGGCAAGGGTGTTTCGGGAGGTATGGGGAATTTACAGGCAAACTCTGGGTGAGTATCCAAGGCTGGTTAAGATTCCCATCCAAAACCAGCGAATGGGGGGCATTAATACTTTACAGAAGTCTCCCTTCTCTGAGTTAGTGATTCTGGGAGGCATGAAAACTAGGAGGAGAGGGAAGAGAGTCAGAGACTCGGGTAAGAGGTTGCATCCATGACTGAATATGTGTGAGCGCGTTGACTGCATGTATGCATGTGTGTGCTTTGAGCGGGTGGAGGATGGAGTGAGGGAAGGTGGCCCTAAAGGGATAAAGGAATGCTGGGTGAGGTGGTGGGAGAGCCAGTCAGGAACATGACAGTCAGTATTTACACTCAATGCCTTGGCTATGAAGGCAAGCATAATGATTTATTAGATTAGATTAGATTAGATTCAACTTTATTGTCATTATGCCAAGTACAGATACAAAGCCAATGAAATGCATTTAGTATCTGACCAGAAAAGCAAAGAATAGTGTTTACAAAATAACTGCGAATAAAGTGCTACAGTACACAAATACAGAAGTACTGAGACAGTACAATATGGATGCAATACTGCTTAGCGCTGTGATGAGAGGTTCAGCAGTGTCACAGCCTCAGGGAAGAAGCTCTTCCTGTGCCTGCTGGTGGGGGAGCGGAGGCTCCTGTAGCGCCTACCTGATGGGAGGAGAGTAAGAAGTCCATGATTAGGGTGAGATGAATCCCTGATAATGCCTTTCACCGTCCAGGCAGTGTTTATGGTAGGTGTTCTCAATGGTGGGCAATTGGGTGCCGATAATCCGCTGGGCAGTTTTCACCACACGCTGGAGTGCTTTGCGGTCCGATACAGGACAATTGCCATACCACACTGAGATGCAGTTGGTGAGTATGCTCTCAATGGTACAGCGGTAAAAGTCTGTCAGTATCCTGGGACAGAGGTGAGCTTTCTTCACGCTCCGCAGGAAATAAAGGTGCTGTTGCGCCTTTTTGATCAGGATGGAAGAGTTCAGGGACCAGGTGAGATCCTCAGAAATGTGGACACCAAGGAATTTGAAGCTTGATACACACTCATTATTCACCACCCTCTCCACTTCTGTCGGGGAGCATTGGATTTGCACCTTGACGTCCTTCTGTACGTCAACACTCCTGAGGACTGTGCCATTTACTCTGTAAATTCAACCACAATTTGAGCTCCCAAAGTGCATTACCTCATATTTGTCTGTCCCCTTTGGCAATGGGGTACACGAGATAGGAGGGATCACTGAGAAAGGCCTGAGAGGAATCATAAGACCATAAGACAAAGGAGCAGAAGTCGGCCATTTGGCCCATCGAGTCTGCTCCGCCATTTTATCATGAGCTGATCCATTCTCCCATTTAGTCCCACTCCCCCGCCTTCTCACCATAACCTTTGATGCCTTGGCTACTCAGATACCTATCAATCTCTGCCTTAATACACCCAATGACTTGGCCTCCACTGCTGCCTGTGGCAACAAATTCCACAGATTCACCATCCTCTGGTTAAAAAAATTTCTTCGCATTTCTGTTCTGAATGGGCGCCCTTCAATCCTTAAGTCATGCCCTCTCGTACTGGACCCCCCCCATTATGGGAAACAACTTTGCCACATCCACTCTGTCCATGCCTTTCAGCATTCGAAATGTTTCTATGAGGTCTCCCCTCATTCTTCTAAACTCCAAGGAATACAGTCTAAGAGCAGACAAACGTTCCTCATACGTTAACCCTCTCATTCCCGGAATCATTCTCCTGAATCTACCCTCTCCAACGTCAGCACATCCTTTCTTAAATAAGGAGACCAAAACTGCCCACAGTACTCCAAGTGAGGTCTCACCAGCGCCTTATAGAGCCTCAACATCACATCCCTGCTCCTATGCTCTATTCTTCTAGAAATGAATGCCAACATTGCATTTGCCTTCTTCACTACTGACTCAACCTGGAGGTTAACCTTAAGGGTATCCTGTACGAGGACTCCCAAGTCCCGTTGCATCTCTGAACTTTGAATTCTTTCCCCATTTAAATAATAGTCTTCCCCTTTATTTCTTCTGCCAAAGTGCATAACCATACACTTTCCAACATTGTACTTCATTTGCCACTTCTCTGCCCATTCTTCCAATCTATCCAAGTCTCTCTGCAGACCCTCCGTTTCCTCAGCACTACCGGCTCCTCTGCCTATCTTCGTATCGTCAGCAAACTTAGCCACAAAGCCATCTATTCCATAATCCAAATCGTTGATGGACAATGTAAAAAGAAGCGGCCCCAACACGGACCCCTGTGGAACACCACTGGTAACCGGCAGCCAACCAGAATAGGATCCCTTTATTCCCACTCTCTGTTTCCTGCCAAACAGCCAACGCTCTATCCACGTATGTAACTTTCCTGTAATTCCATGGGCTCTTATCTTGTTCAGTAGCCTCATGTGTGGCACCTTGTCAAAGGCCTTCTGAAAATCCAAATATACAACATCCACTGCATCTCCCTTGTCTAGCCTACTGGTAATTTCCTCAAAAAATTGTAATAGGTTTGTCAGGCAGAATTTTCCTTGAAGGAATCCATGCTGAGTTCTGCCGATCTTATCATATGCCTCCAGGTACTCTGTAATCTCATCCTTGACAATCGACTCCAACAACTTCCCAACCACTGATGTCAAGCTAACAGGTCTATAATTTCCTTTTTGTTTCCTTGCCCCCTTCTTAAATAGCGGAGTGACATTTGCAATCTTCCAGTCTTCCGGAACCATGCCAGAATCTATCGACTTTTGAAAGATCATCGCTAATACCTCCGCATTCTCTACAGCTACTTCCTTCAAAACACGCGGGTGCATTCCATCTGGTCCGGGAGATTTATCTACCTTTAAACTATTCAGCTTCCTGAGTACTTCCTCTGTCGTAATTGGCTGCTCACCCTCCCCCTTCAGAATATTCAGGACCCGATCCGAGACATCCCGTACCCTGGCACCTGGGAGGCAACACACCATGTGGGTATCTCTATCAGGCTCACAGAATCTGTCGAAGGGTCCTGACAAAGGGTCTCGGCCTGAAACGTCGACTGCACCTCTTCCTACAGATGCCGCCTGGCCTGCTGCGTTCACCAGCAACTTTGATGTGTGTCACAGAATCTCCTGTCTGTTCCCCTGACTATGGAATCCCCTACGACTACCACATTTCTCTTCTCCCTCCTTCCCTCCTGCACAACAGCGCCAGGCTCATTGTAGATACCCTATCAGATCATCCCCCTCAACAGCATCCAGAACAAGATATTTGTTGCTGAGGGCGACAGTCACAGGGGTGCTCTCCACTATCCAGGCATTTCCCTTCCCTCTCTTGACAGTGACCCAGTTTTCTGACCCCTGTAGCCTAGGGATGACTACCTCCCTGTAGCTCCTGTCTATCACCTCTTCACTTTCCCTGATAAGCAGTAGGTCATCAAGCTGCAGCTCCAGATCCCTAACACGGTCTCTGAGGAGCTGCATCTCCGTGCACTTGGTGCAGATGTGGCCATCAGGGAGGCTGGAGGTCTCCCAGGATTCCCACATCTGACACCCTGAACAAAGCACTAACCCTGCAGGCATGCTATCTAATTCTACAGGAATGAAACAGGAAAAATAAGTCTACTCACCCACGTACCTCGCTAAACAGAGGAACTTTTTAAATCATTAGCTGTGAGAGCCCTGCTGTTCCTGTCTGTCCAGGCCGATTCGCGAAGCGGGGGGGGAGAAAAAAAAAGAGTTGGTGCTTTGCTCTCGCCTCTTCCTGTTTACCGCCGAAGCCCGTTGAAGCCAAAGCCCTACACTCTGCTCCCACTCACTCCGCTGCCCGCTCTGACAGCTGCCCGCTGTATAGGGTGGTCTCCTTTTTAAACTCTCCGCGCTGTCCTGTTGACATCACGCACCTGTGCAGTCTCATCCTTCTTGCACTCGAAGAAGTTTTTAAAAAAACTGCCTTCCTTCAGAATTCAGCTCCCATGGCGCTCTGTAGTCCCGATCCAAAAGACTCCAAAAGTATCCATCCTGAATACTTTTGACCTCTTAACCCCAGTGATGACCAGCTGAATTTGCACCCCCAAGGGAGAACTCCCAGCCCTCCTTTTAAGGTCAAGATCAGGGACCAAAATCCACACCATCCAGGCCACTCCCTTTTCTCAATGCTGCCATAAGGCAGAGGGTAAACGAGCCAGAAGACAGCACAGCTCCTGGTTCAACAACAGGGGGACATCAGTTTATATGATTGAAGGAATGCATAGAGGTGATATCAGACACTTTTTTTTTCTGAACAAAGAATGGTGAGTGCATGGAATGTGCTTCTAGGGGAGGTGGTAGAGGCAGATGCATTAGGGACATTTAAGAGACTTTTAGATACATGGATGATGGAAAACTGGAAGTCTCTGTGTGAGGGAAGTATTAGGTTGACCTTAGACTAATTAAAAGGTTGTAACAATGTCAGGGCCAAGGGACTGTGCCATGTTGTACTTTCTATATTCTGGAAGCTTCTTCCCACTGAGACCAAATGGCCATATTACATAGAAGCAGAATTCGGCCATAGGACCCATTAAGTGTGGTTCGATATTTCATCATGCTGATTTATTATTCCTCTCAACCCCTTTCTCCTGCCTTCTCCATAATCTTTGACTGCCATCAGGTTCATGAACTTTTGTTCTGTCTCAGACAATATTTCTCTTCTTGGGCTAACATCATTATGCTTATTGTTGATACAACATGTTAATCTGAATTTACATAATTTACATATTTACAAATTTACATTCGATGAAGTCAGCTGATTCATTTGACAGACGAGCATGAGTGATCTAATCAGAGCCTACTTTACGATGCAGGGAGGTGGGGCAGCCCAAGATGGACACTTCAATTGACCAATGACAGGCAGGGAAGGGTCAGATGTCGAAAGGAATGAGCTGGAAATGAAGGCAGCAGGTTTACCTATCTGGCAGTTGGCGTTCCACATGTCAATAGCGGAATAGTTAGAGGAGTCTGTCCTCCAGACCACCAGGTAAATCCTGCTCAGTTGTTGAGCATTGTTCTGGATGAATGTGGAGCCTGCAAAAGGAAAATGGTTTGTTGGAATGTAAAGACAAGAGATTCTGTAAATGCTGGAGATTCAAAATAGTGCACAAAAAATGCTTGAGGAACTCAGCAGGTCAGGCAGCATCAAAGGAGAGGAATTAAAAGTCCTGATGAAGAGCCTCGAACTGAAACATTGACTGTTTACTCCCTTCTGCAGCTGCTGCCTGATCTGCTGAGTTCCCTGAGCAATTTGAGCCAGCTCCCCTTGCCAAACGATGGCTTCAAGGCTTCCTGCTGGGATGGAACACATGTCCACACAAAGCAGGAGCAGAATTAGGCCATTCAGCCCATTGAGTCGGCTCCAGCATTCCATCATGGGTAATTTATTGTCTCTTCAAACCCCATTCTCCTGCCTTCTCTCTGTAACTTCTGACAGCCTTATTAATCAAGTACCTATCAACCTCTGTTTAAAATATACCCAATGATTGTCCTCTTACAGCTGTCTGTGGCAATGGATTCCACAGATTCACCATCGCAGGCCAAAAAAATTCCTTCGCATTTCCCTCCTAAAGGGACTATTCTTTTCTGTGTCTGTGCCAACTGGTCTAAGACTCTCCCACTATTGGAAACAGCCTTTCCAAGTTAAGTCTATCTCAGCTTTTCAATATTCGATAGGTTTTAATGAGATCTCTCCTTATTCTTCCAAACTGCAGTGAGTACAGTCCGAGAGCCATCAAATGCTCCCACTGCTCTACACACTACCCACCCTATATCCCTCTGCATCTTTGGATGATCTTTCTTACTACCTCTGATTCTACCACCGTTTATGTTTTAAGCAAACTTAGGAGTGACATCACTTACATTGATATGGTTCCTGAAGGTTATTGTAGACAGGGATGGTCATAGGGACAAGCTTCCACTGCCTATTAAATGCTCCCAATGGCATACACATCAAATAGCTTCTGACAACCAAGCCCAGCTCCCAGCCTTCACGTGTCTTAACTGCAAAGCCTGACGGAACAGTTTTTACTGACAGAAGGTGTAAAGGACCTTAAAACCAGTCGCAGATGAGTCTTGTCAGCTGTGATTGGTAGCTCATCAAGGAGAAGGAAAATTGCTCTCAAACCTCTGCTGCCTGGTGGCTATACTCACTCAAGGGGAAAGCTTTGGGAGTAAACAGCGAGGGAAAAATTCGGAGCTGGAGACCCTAAAGCAGGCTAATGTTAAGTTCAATGCTGACTGGCAATTTCCAATGATGATATTGGTAGCAAACTGTATTAGTCTCTGCCGTTCCTTTGTGCTCAGCAGATGTGCGGTGCTTGCTTCATAGGCACAGCTTGCTCTCCATATCGTACTGCCCAGGCCTGCATATCTAGACAGGACGCAACATCCATGGCCGACCTTGACCGAAGGAACCCTCAGTCCCTCATAATGGTATACATTACAAACAACAAAGGTTCCTGCCCAGACCCTGTGGTAAACTATTTATTACAAACTCCCAGTTAAAGAAACACCCATCCAGCACTTCCCTGATTCCTACAGCTTCATACGTTGTCCTATCTGTCTTCCTCCTACTCTCCCTGCAGCTTAAAGTTTGCTTGCATTTTTGAGTTTCTCACAGATGCTGCCTGACTTATCAATATACCAATGAGCACACCACTGAGACATTTCTAAGGAGTGCTGCCACAAGAAGGCAGCATCCATCATCAAAGACTCTCACTATCCAGGCCTTGTTAATGCATTTTGTTTGTAAGTTCTATTCCATTTCTTTATTTTCCTGTAAATGCCTGCAAGAAAATGAACCTTAAGCTCGTATATGGGCGTATATGTACTGTACCATGATTATAAATTTACTTTGACTTGATTCACCTGTTACTTTATATTGCACATAAACTACATTTCCCTCATCAAACATTACTGTTATTTCTCTGTAATGTTTGAATTTAACAAATTTACACCAGTTTACTCCCATGATTCCATATTCAGGTGGCGGGAGGAGAAGATGGCGGCGCGACGCAGCGCGCGTAGCCTCTCCAGTGAAATGATATCGTATTTGTTAAATAGGATACCGTGCACAATTCTGATTTGATGGAGACTGCCACGAGAGCACGGAGGAACATCTGGAGTAACTTCTGAAATGCCCGGTTCACTGCCGCTGCTACTGTGCGATCGAGAATCTCTGGAGGGAAGGCCCCAAGATTCTCAGCTTTGCCTGCTGCTGGCAGCTGGGGCTGGGGTCGAAGCACTCAGCAGAGATGGTGCTCGGTGTCAGAGGGCTGGTCGGAGCTCGAAGTTTTCGGACAACTTAGAGTCGGACTCTGGTCGGGTATGGCAGGGAGAGTTTTCTTCCTTCTCCCGTCTGCGTGAGATGTGGGACTTCCGAGAGACTTTGAACTTTTTTACCGTGCTCATGGCCTGTTCTTCATCAAGTTATGGTATTGCTTGCACTGTTGTAACTATATGTTATAATTATGTGGTTTTTGTCTGTTTTTCAGTCTTGGTCTGTCCTGTGTTTCTGTGATATCACACCGGAGGAATATGGTATCACTTCTTAATGCATGCATTACTAAATGACAATAAAAGAGGACTACGTGTCCTCATAATCTAATCTAATCTAACTGCGAATTCTATCCCGGATCTCTATTTCTAGAAATTACCGAATTATCAACTTCAGTCAGACTACTCAGTAGGTATTGGCCCTTTTTCTTTAGAAACTTTATGGAACAGGTTTTGTATCGACAGAGTGAAGTCTTTGAACTTTGATATATTACAACTCTTCATGTACCCGAATGCTACACCAGTTTACTGAACTTGTTTTCCACAAAAGGACAATATATTATAAAAGACCTGGTTGCTCATGGCACATCCAAACCTGTTGAAGTGGAAGATCATGCAGATGAGCAGGTCGGGCAGCTCCTTGGACAGCTGGACCTTTGCACCCTGGAAGGAAGATGTCACGGATATACAGGTTATCCTGCCACAGTTCACTGAGCAAACTTCAGTGTCAGCAAGACCAAAGAAATGATGGTGGACTTCAGGAAGAGGAAGTCGAGGGATCACACACACCAGCCCTCTCCTTGGGGTCAGCAGTGTTTCAAGAAGGTGGCATCCATTATTAAGGACCTCTGCCACCCAGTAATAATAAAGTTGATTCCTATTCTTAGCAAATCAATCTTGTGGTCAGCTCAGTGCTCATCAAGGGTGCCAGTGAGTACTTATCTCAGGGGCTTAGCCTTAACCACCTGTTATAAGTTCTTCTGGAGGCCTTCCTCAATCTTCCTGGGACCTCTGCACAGCTCCAGTTGTGGCCAAACATTTAACTACTGGGAACAAAATCATGCAGCAAGGAAACAGCCCATCTTGTCCATGCCAATGGCATTGCCCAGCGAGCTGGTCCTATCTATGCTTAGCCTATGGCCCTCTAAACCTGTCCTGTCTATGTACTCTTCAAGATGCCTTTCAATAACGTTAATGCCCCCACCTCAACTACTATCTCCTGTAATTCTTTCTCAATATACAACATTCACTGAATGAAAAAGATGCCCTTGATGTCCTTTATAAATCTCTCTGCTCTGGTCTTAAATCTATGCCCTCTTGCCGTAGCACCCTCTCTGTGGGGAAAAAAATCTCTGTGGTTTTATTCTGTCCACGCCCCTTATGATATTAAACGCTTCTATCAGGTCACCCCTTTATCTCATATATTCCAGGAAACAAAATTTATTTATGCACTCTGTCATTATAACTCCAGCCACCAAGTCTGAGAAGCATCCTGGTAAATCTCTTCTGCACTCTTTCTAGTTTAATAATGTAGGACAATAACACCATAAGAAGTAGGAACAGAATTAGGCTTTTTAACCCATCATGTCTGCCCTACCATTCCATTATTTCATCCTTCTACCCCCAATCTCCTGCCTTCTCCCCATATCCCTTCATGTCCTGAACAATCAAAAATCTATCAACCTCTCCCTTAACCATATGTAAATACTTGGCCTCCACAGCTGCCTGTTACAATGAATTCAACAAATTCACCATTCTCTGGCCAAGAAATTCCTCCTGACCTCTGTTCTGAAAGGTTCCCCTCTATTCTGTGGCTTTGGCCCCTGGTCCAAGACTTTCTCTCTATAGGAAACATTCTTTCCACTTCCACTTTATTGAGGCCTTTCAACATTCGATAGGTTTCAATAAGGTCATCTCTCATTCTTCTGAATTACAGTAAATATAGGCCCAGAGCCATCAAACGATGGGACAAATGGGAGGGAAGCAAGAGACGAGAGGGTCAGAGATCAGTAAAGTCAGAGCTTCACGTAGAGATCAGTCGACGAGAATGATAGAAGCAAGTGAGGGACAGATGGAAGGAGGAAGTGTAGAGGACATGTGAAATCCAGAATGAAGCACGAAGTTCGATCAGAAGTTTAGAATTCAACAAGATTCAAGTTTACTTGTAACATGTACACTGAAACCCACAATAAAGTGCATTGTTTACATTGACAACCAAGAGTCCTCAGGATGTGCTGAGGAGAGGCCCAAAGTATTGGCACATGTTCCATTTTCCAGGCCTCAACTTCCAGAAACCTGATTCTTCCTTGGGACTGGATCCATAGCATTGATCCAAGGGCTTGCCGATCACCAAACAACAAGCTTTCGGACCTTGGACTTGGCAGTGGTGAACATTGGGCATCAAACTCCATTCTCAGCAATTCAGGAACCCAGGAGGTTATTGGAATTTATTCCTCCTACCAACATAGAACTCACACTCCAGAACCTGCTGACAGCTCTGTGAGTATACTGGGGAATTCAAAGGCAGAACATCTGCGAATCCACGAGACTGCTAGAAGGTCATTTCCGTCTTGTTCTGCTGAAAATTGTGGGCATGATCTGTAGTCGTCCTTGGGTCTGTTGGTTGTTAACACAAATGACACATTTCACTGTAACTTTCTCTGTACATGTGACCAGAGAAAACCCACGCATTCCACGGTAAGGACATATAGGGACACCTTACAGAGATGGCAGGAAATGAATACCAAAATCCAACACCCTGAACTTTAATAATGTTTTGCTAACTACTCTGATACCATGGTGTCCTAGTTGTTAACATAGGTGACACATTTCACTCCGTGGTTCTCTGTACATGTGGTAAATAAAAGAATCTGAAACTGAATGACTGAAGGAGGGATGGAATAAATGAAAGGAGAAAGAGTACGGAAGAGGGAGAGGTTGAATGAGGGAGTGAAAGTGGGAGTATGTGAATATGAGAGGGCAGGAGGGAGATTGTGCGAGGGTGAGTGAGTGAGGGAGGGGCTGACCAAGCAAGACAGAAAATATGGGATACTTGGGTGAATGAAGGACCAAGGAAGAGAGAGCTGGAATGAGTGGGCAAGGAATGGAGGCAAGAAATTCAGTGAGGGCCAGTGAAGGAAGGGAAACGGGACCCACTTCTGTTTTTAAAGTTCCACTTTCTTGCATCCTCCTGCATTTGACAGCCTCATCTTCATCCGAGACCTCGTCATTCTCGGAGATCTGATAGTCTTCCAGCTAATTCAATCTCTTGACCTTCACTAGGATCTTTCCAAGAAGCAACAAATGAGTGAGCATAGAGTCATACAGCATGACAACAGGCTGTTCAGTCCATCTCATCCATCTGAACAAGATTCCCATTTAGACCCACTTGCCAGTGTTTGGCCCGTATACCTCTAAATCTTTGAACCCAGGTACTTGTCCAAGTATCTTTTAAATGTTGTTCATATACTCACTTGCTCACCTGACAGCTCATTCCATGTAACAATGACTCTCTGAGTGAAAAATGTTCCCCTTAGATTCCTATTAAATCTCTTACCCTCTCCCCTGTAGTTCTTGATTCCTCGATCTTTGGAAAAGAAACTGTGTCGAGTTCACCCTTTAAGTACCCATCATGATTTTCTACACCTCAAGAGCAAGTTTCCTGAGGAAGTCAGAAGCTCAATGTTCACAAGTCTGAGCGCACTGGAGGCCTGTCCTGAGGGTTGAAGGAGAGAAAGCGAGAGTGAGAGAGTCTGTGTGTATATATATATTGAAGGAGAGAGTGAGGGAAGGGGTTTGTTTTGCTGTTGATGTTTCGGAACTTGGTCTATTCTATTTTGTTGTTTTCTGTTGTTTTGCTGAGGTTTGTGGGCACACTACAGGTATGACGGCACTGGAATGAGTGCCCTCACTTGTAGGCAGCCCCGGCACATCCTTGGGTAGGTTGGTTGTTCACACAAACAATGCATTTCACTTAATCTTTCAATGTAGGTGTGATAAGTAAATCTGAATCAGAATCTGGTGTTATGGCACTGTTGCTGAATTCACCCACTGTTAAATGTTTCCTTCTACAGATAGACTTGCCATCTCAGGAGCAATGAGTAGTATTTCTGCGTCATTCTGGTGTTGGTGGGATGTGCTCCACCTTCAACAGCCCAGGCAAATATGTCAGACGGAGACTGTCATCGGCAGAGCTCTGGTACACATCCGCAGGACTCCCAACCAGACACAACATGGTCTCGGAGGATGGGGAGACAGCAGATGTCACAAGGTCCATAGAAATATGCAGTTCAGCAGGGCCCTGTCTGGTTGGTGGATGTTGTTTGAATAAAGCCCAGTCTACTCCTTACCTCAGGTGAAGGCACCTTCCTGTTGAAGCTCCTGTACAGCAGCTTGTCCCCCACAAAGGTTTTCATGTGCTGCACCATGACCTTCTGCTGTTCTGTGTGGCAATGGGTCTTCAGGAAGAGGATGAGAAGGTAGGGAGTGACCTGGAATCAAACACCACACCATGATGGCATGGAGACCAAGCTTCTGTCTACAGTGAGGAGATAGTAAAGAAGTTTTCTCTTTGATTTGGATACTGCTCAAATCATTACACTGTGCACTGAAACACAACAATGTCCAAAAAAAACAATGCAGAATAAGATGAGAGATATTGATAGAGTGAATAGCCTGAGAGCAGTCATGGCTAATACAAAGGGGTATAATTTGAAGGTGATTGGATGAAAGCACTGCATGGGGGGAGTGTCAGAGGTAGCATTTTTACAGACAGTGGTGGGTGAGTGCCTGGCATGCATTGCCACAGGTGGCCGGAGAGGCAGGTGCACTTAAGAACCTCATAGATGGACACATGAATGATAGGAAAACAGAGGGCTGTGTGGGAGAGAAGCATTAGTTTGATATTAAAGTTGGTTAAGAGGTCGTCAGAACATTGCGGGCCGAAGACCCTCAACAGAGATGTACTGTTCTATGTTTTATGTTCTAAAGTGTAAAGGCCCAGAGAAGTACAGTGCAGGCAAGCAATAAAGTACAAGAACATGGATTATGAAGTAAAAGGTTTATATTATGGCACAAGCTTTGATCTGGCAAGGTGTACTCATTATGATTTGTTAAGACCATACCAACCGTACCTAACTGAGTACTCCACTCCCCCTATTTATGAATCTCTTATGTTCCAAGAGTTCTCTTTATAATTCTATCTACCTGTGATGCTGTATTCAAGGAATTATGGATCTGTATTCTAAGGTGCTACTACACACCTGAGGGTCCTACCATTCACTGTGTAATTCTTACCCAGGTTTTAAAGATTAAATAATTAGCTCTATTTGTCACATCTACATTACAACATCAAAAGACACAGAGAAATGTGTCGTTGGTGTCAAAGATCTGGTAGAGGCAGCCTGCATATGTTGCCACACTTCTGGCGCCAACATAGCAAGTCCTCAGCTTATCAACCTATTAACCTGTACATCGTTGGAATGTGGGAGGAAACTCAGCACCCAGTGGAAATTCACTTTGTCATGGGGAGAACATACAAACTCCTTACAAACAGCAGCAGGAATTAAACCCTGATCTCCGGCACTGTAACAGTGCTACGCTAGCCGCTGTGCTACCATGCCACCTTCCTCCCAAATGTTGTGATATTTGTTGTTTTATGTTTATGCCAGCTGCATTGTGTCAAGATGGTGCCAGAGTACAATGCACCCTTGGTTGACATCTTTCACGCCATGAAACTGCTTATTTTGCTTCTTTTATGCCAGTTTTTCATCTTAAACATGTTTCTGGAACTGTCAGAGCCTAGGATTTACAATCTGGAGATTGACCGAGTGATCCAGCACTTTGCTGCCACTAGGAAGATTCCACGAAGTAAGTACAAACTCAAGGTCAAATCCTCAAGACCGCGAGGTAAAGAAACTACGAGACAGGTCATGAGCAAAAGTTTGACTTCATTTTACTGATCAAAGCATCTATTATTTGTGGATTAAAGCGTCAAGGAAGATTACAGCAACAAGGTGAACAGGGAAGGCAAACAAGGGTTCAGCACCGAACGCCCGCCCTTTGATCACTGATGGGATTAGACCTGTTAGATACTATTATGAGTATGAATCCTTCAATCAAGGGTACTATTGGAAGAATTTATAATTTATTATTACAATGGGATAAGCGTCCTTTATCTAAGGTTAAACAGGATTGGGAAAAGGAACTCAATTTGACTTTTATGACCGAGGATTGGATGCGGATTTTGAAGTTGGTTAACTCTTCTTCAGTTTGTGCTAGCTATTCATTGATTCAATTTAAAATTGTACATTGTTATCATTTGATGAAGGAGAGGCTTTCTAAAATCTTTTCTAATGTTGATAGTTGTTGTGATAGATGTAAAACTGAGATAGCTACACTGACACCTATGTTTTGGTCTTGTTCTATATTGGAACAGTTTTGGAAGTCAGTTTTTTCAACAATTTCTAAAGCACTTAAAATTAATCTACAACCTAATAAATTAACTGTGCTTTTTGGAATAATTCCTCAAAATATTCATGGTATTTCTGTGTCTGACCAACATGTTATTGCATTTGTTACATTGATAGCTAGAAGGACCATTTTGTTGAAGTGGAAGGATACATCAGCTCCCATTTTGTCACTTCTCTCAAGTGATGCTATGTCTTAGTTTGGAGAAAATTATAAGTCGAACCTTTGAACCTTAATTTGATTTTGAGAAAAGATGGGGCTCATTTGCTCGTTATTATCATTTGAGCTAATTGATAGATTTTTTTCCACGATCTAAGTGTAAATTTTTTGGTATATTTTCTTTTTTTGCTGGCGGTTTGATGTTTATTTTTAGAAGCTTTTTGTATGACGCATGGCTCCGGGGTTGTACACCTAATGGGTTTTTTCCCCTCACTTTTTCTGCTTAGTAGGTTTTCTTTGTTGTCACAATTTTTTTTCAATCTTTAAGATAATGTCTTTTTTGAGACATTGTAAGTGTTGTTACTTCAATGTACTCGTGTTATTTCTTTTGTATAATATAACAATAAAAAGATTTGAAAAGAAAAAAAATCCATAGATTCACCATACCCGGCTGAAGAAATTTCTTCTAATCTCTGTTCTAAAGGGATGTCTTTCCATTCAAACTCTCCCATAAGAAACATCCTTTCCATGTTCACTCCATCCAGACCATTCAATAACCAGTAGGTCCAGTGAGATTTACCTCTCCATCACTTCCTGCTTATCCTTCTCAATCCCATCAGCTACAGTCCCAGAGACATCAAACATTTCTCATACATTAATAGAACATAGAATAGTACAGTACAGGCCCTTCGGCCCACAATGTTGTGCTGACCCTCAAACCCTGCTTCCCGTATAAGCCCCCAACTCCATGTACCTGTCCAGTAGTCTCTTAAACTTCACTAGTGTATCTGCCTCCACCACTGACTCAGGCAGTGCATTCCACGCACCAACCACTCTCTGAGTAAAAAACTTTCCTCTAATATCCCCCTTGAACTTCCCACCCCTTACCTTAAAGCCATGTCCTCTTGTACTGAGCAGTGGTGCCCTGGGGAAGAGGCGCTGGCTATCCACTCTATCTATTCCTCTCATTATCTTGTACACCTCTATCATGTCTCCTCTCATCCTCCTTCTCTCCAAAAAGTAAAGCCCTGGCTCCCTTAATCGCTGATCATAATGCATACTCTCTAAACCAGGCAGCGTCCTGGTAAATCTCCTTTGTACCCTTTCCAGTGCTTCCACATCCTTCCTATAGTGAGGCAACCAGAACTGGACACAGTACTCCAAGTGTGGCCTAACTAGAGTTTTATAGAGCTGCATCATTACATCGCGACTCTTAAACTCTGTCCCTCGACTTATGAAGCTAACACCCCATAAGCTTTCTTAACTACCCTATCCACCTGTGAGGCAACTTTCAGGGATCTGTGGACATGTACCCCCAGATCCCTCTGCTCCTCCACACTACCAAGTATCCTGCTGTTTACTTTGTACTCTGCCTTGGAGTTTGTCCTTCCAAAGTGTACCACTTCACACTTCTCTTGGTTGAACTTCACCTGCCACTTCTCAGCCCACTTCTGCATCCTATCAATGTCTCTCTGCAATCTTTGACAATCCTCTACACTATGTACAACACCACCAACCTTTGTGTCGTCTGCAAACTTGCCAACCCACCCTTCTACCCCCACATCCAGGTCGTTAATAAAAATCATGAAAAGTAGAGGTCCCAGACAGATCCTTGTGGGACACCACTAGTCACAATCCTCCAATCTGAATGTACTCCCTCCACCACGACCCTCTGCCTTCTGCAGGCAAGTCAATTCTGAATCCACCTGGCCAAACTTCCCTGGATCCCATGCCTTCTGACTTTCTGAATAAGCCTACTGTGTGGAACCTTGTCAAATGTCTTACTAAAATCCATATAGATCACAACCACTGCACTACCCTCATCTATATGCCTGGTCACCTCCTCAAAGAACTCTATCAGGCTTGTTAGACACAATCTGCCCTTCACAAAGCCATGCTGACTATTCCTGATCAGACCATGATTCTCTAAATGCCCAGAGATCCTATCTCTAATAGTCTTTTCCAACACCTTTCCCACTACAGACGCAAGGCTCACTAGTCCATAATTATCCGGACTATCCCTACCAACTTTTTTGAACAAGGGGACAACATTCGCCTCCCTCCAATCCTCCGGTACCATTCCCGTGGACAACGAGGACATAAAGATCCTAGCCAGAGGCTCAGCAATCTCTTCCCTCACCTCGTGGAGCAGCCTGGGGAATATTCCGTCAGGCCCCGGGGACTTATCCGTCCTAATGTATTTTAACAACCCCAACACCTCCTCTCCCTTAATATCAACATGCTCCAGAACATCAACCTCACTCATATTGTCCTCATCATCAAGTTCCCTCTCATTTGTGAATACCGAAGAGAAGTATTCACTGAGAACCTCGCTCACTTCCACAGCCTCCAGGCACATCTTCCCACCTTTATCTCTAATCGGTCCTACCTTCACTCCTGTCATCCTTTTTTTCTTCACATAATTGAAGAATGCCTTGGGGTTTTCCTTTACCCTACTTGCCAAGGCCTTTTTTTCCTGGGATTGTTCTTGCAAACCTCCTCTGTACCAGCACATCTCTCCTTGGGAATGGGGCCTGAAAATGTAAGGAATTTGTACATTATCCTTGTGGCTGTGTTTGGTCTGGATTCCTCCCACAGTCCAAAAACATACCAGATGATAGGTTAATTGGTCATTGTCCTGTGATTAGGTAGTGTTTAACAAGTGGACTGTTGGGCAATGTGGCCTGTTGGGCCAGAGGGATTATTATTATTATTATTATCATCATCATATTTTTTCTCAGCTCAAGCTGGTAAAACCTGAGGTACAGGCATAGCCAAGCACTCTCATTTGTCAATTGCTAGGAGCTTTTGAAGTATTCTAGTGGTGTTTTGTATTGTGGCTTTCTGAAGATTTGCATAATTATTACTGCGTAGCCCAAATTGCTTGATGCTATTATGTAGTGCCTTAGAGATGACATCAGTTGTAGATATTATTATTGGGATAATGTATACCTTCTTCATGTTCCAAAATCTTTCAATTTTCTCTTTTAATTCAGTATATTTCTGGTGTTTTTCACTTACTGATTTCTTCAAGTTGTGTGTGATTGGAATGGCTATATTGATTAAATAAGTTTTTATTGCTTGTTTATCTTGTTTATTATTATTACTTATTCCAAGCCCCCTTCTTCAGTGGGGCGCCAGTACCTGATATAGGCCTTGGTGCTACCAGGAGCCTCCAGCTGATCCGTAATCAGGTAGGTGTTGTGAGAGGAAGAAATGTAATATTGATTGAGTAGCTTCATCATGTCTTGGTAAACCTTGTCATGTTCTTGGTTGAAAATGTCCCCTCCAGGTGACATCTGGAAGAACAGAAAGCCATCCTTGGTCATGAAGAAATCATGCTTCCCTAACAAAAAGACAATGTTATTAATGTCATTCATGTATTATCTACACTGCATTTAAGATTATGATTCTTAAGATTAGCTTTATTTTTCACATGTACATCAAAATATAGAAACAGGCAATGAAATGTGTTATTTTTGGTCAGTGACCAGCATAATCTGAGAATGTGCTGAGGGCTGCCCACAAGTTCCCCATGTTTCTGGTACCAACACAGCATGTTCACAATTTACTAACCCACACCCATGTGTTTGGAATGTGGGAGGATACCTGAGCACCTGGAGAAAATGCACACAGTTATAGGGAGAATGTACAAATTCCTTACAGTGCTGGAATTTGACCCCCATCTGTGATCACTGGCGCTGTTAAGTGATTGTGCTAACCATTATGCTACTGTGCCTCCTATTTATGATAAAGTTGTGATAAGAAGGGGTTGCAAACTCTTTATGACTGACCTGGAGTCTCCAGGATTTTAGGGGATTAAATGTGTAATCCATAAAATATACAAGTAGAAATAGGTCATTTGGTGCATCAGATCCACTATGCTCTTCAATCATGGCTGACTTATTATTCCCTTTCAACTCCATTCACCCTCCTATTCCCTGCGATCTCTGCATTTAGGATGGTCTGATACCTTTGGTAGGAGGTGCAGAAGCCTGAAGGCACACACTCAGCGATTCAGGAACAGCTTCTTCCCCTCTGCCATTCGATTCCTAAATGGACATTGAACCCTTGGACACTACCTCACTTTTTAAAAAAATATACAGCATTTTTGTTATTTGCACATGTTTTAAACTATTCAATGTACATATACTGTACTGTAATTGATGTACTCATTTATTTATTCATTTAATTTTTTTTCCTCTTCTATATTATGTATTGCATTCAATTGCTGCTGCTGAGTTAACAAATTTCATGTCACATGTCATTGATAATAAACCTGATTCTGATTAATTTTCAACTGAACAATAAAAAAATTTTAACCAAGCTTTCTTGAAAAAATTAACAATTATTCAAAAAAGGTACAGCTTTTCTGAATCAAGAAACAACTTTCCAGGATGGGTAATGATTACAATGCCAAAAGGATTTTGTCTCAGTGCGTCGAAAAGCAGCCGCCTGTAAAGCAAGTGTCAGCTCAAGCCTCCATGAAACAATCACTCGCAACATCTACTCACACTCTTTGCAATAATCTATTAGATTTTATTTATATATAAAAGAATTTATGCTAAAATGAGTAATAAGAGGTCACTCCTCTCCCAGTAACACTAGTGTAAGTCTGAAAGAATTAAATCACTGATAATTAACAGATGCCAGCATTGAGGCTTTATAATGATATTAATCAAGAAACCACCATTCAAATTATCATTAATCCTACACAGGAGTGATCTTTGGTAAAGATTATAATAAAGTAAAGGAACTCGGCAAACAAAAATACCATCTGTTTACCAAAAATATCAGCTCTTGCTTCAAACACAAATATAAGAGGTCCTGCTGCCCTGTGATTTATTTAATGGTAGCAGTATCTTGACTGTAGCATAATCACTTGCCTTTTAATTGAAGACCAGTATGAAAGGCATCACAAGAGTTAACCTGTCTCTATTTTCTAATCAATGAAATTGATCTTCTTGCATAAAAGTGAGAATGTCACCAGAAGACGAGAAGCCCCTATGGAGTTTTAAACACTGACGTTACATGAAACCTAACAACATAAACCCTCAGAGCATAAACACCATCTATCAACGTCCTAACTTGTTTTCGGTTGGGGTGACCAAGGGGAAAAACAAAACCACCTTATCAAATCAGTGTATAACTACACTTAAAAATTAGAGTTACATCTCTAGTTAATAGAAAATCTAACGAACAATGACCCAGGAAACTTATCCTGATCAATGAACCAAGTTACCCTAGGGATAACAGCGCAATCCTTTCTTAGAGTCCCCATCGCCGAAAGGGTTTACGACCTCGATGTTGGATCAGGACATCCTAATGGCGTAGACGCTATTCAGGGTTCATTTGTTCAACGATTAATAGTCCTACGTGATCTGAGTTCAGACCAAAGTAATTGAGGTCAGTTTCTACCTATGATGATATTTTTCCCAGTAAGGATTGGAAAAATGAAGCCAATACCACAAGGTATGCTTCCTTCCCACCTATAAGGGAGTAACTTTTTAAAACCGAAGATGATAGTTTGTTCAGGTGGCATAGCCTGTTAATTGCAAAAGACCAAAGCTCTTTGATTCAGAGGTTCAACTCTTCTCCTTAACTATGCTTAGGAGAGGAAAAATAGGACTCAGACCCATGCTCTAGAGATCAAAACTCTTGGTACTTCCAGCTATACTATTTCCTAAGTAAAGTCAGCTAATCTAAGCTTTTGGGTCCATACACCAAACATACCAGTTAAAACCCTTCTCTACTAATGAACCCCACAATATTATCAATCTCAATCCTCAGTCTCGGGTTAGGTACTAACATAACATTCATTGGGTCACATTGACTCTTAATCGGAGTAGCTCGAGAAAACAACACAATAGCCATTATTCCCCTTAATATTTATCAATATCACCCACATGCAACCGCTAAGATATTTTCTTACACAAGCCACTCCTCTTAGTTGCTGGAACAACAAATGCCTGATTTACAGGCCAGTGAGATTTCTCTGAGGTCATAAATCCAGCCTCTGCCATATTCTCTCCATTGCATTAGCATTGAAAATTCAATTGGCACCTCTTCATTTTTGACTACCAGAAGTCCTTCAAAGATTCAACCCAATTACAGGTCATTCTGCCTACATGACAAAAACTTGCACAATTCGCACTTTAATTAGGCTAAAGCCTAATTAAACAGCGGGAGAAGCTGAACAGGCCTCAATCCTATAAAAACTAGTTAATAGCTAAGTATTCAATCCAGCAAACTTGTATCTAGCTTCTCCCGCTGTTTAGAGAAGCCTATTTTCCTTCTCAAAATTTGCAATCCGTGTAAATTTATACTACAGAGCTGGGAGAATGGCAAGAAGAGGACTTGAACCTCTCTTAACAGAGCTGCAATCTGCCACTTAAGCATCAGCCATTTTACCTGTGGCAGTTAATCACTGATTGTTTTCTACTAATCACAAAGATATCAGCACCCTTTCCCTAATCTTTGGTGCAAGGGTGGGAATAATGGCTTTAGCCTCTTAATCCGCACTCAGCTGTGCCAACCTGGGGCTCTCCTGGGAGATAACCACATTTATACTGTCATCGTCACCACCCACACCTTTGTAATAATTTTCTTTATAGTAATGCCAATTCTAATTGGCGGATTCGGCAACCGACTGGTGCCCTTAATGGTCAGCACCCCAGATATGGACTTCCCACGAATAACTAAGTTTCTAACTCCCGCCCCCATCATTTGTTCTATGCCTGGCCTCAGCAGGGGTAGAAGCTGGTGCCAGAACAGGGTGAACAGTTTATTCCCCCTTAACTGGAAATCTCACAAATGCTGGATCTGCAGGAGATTTAACCATCTTCTCCTTACATTTAGCTGGGGTGTCCTCTATTTTAGCATCCATTAACTTCATTACTATTATTATTAATATAAAACCACCAGCAATCTCTCAATATTTAACACCTCTCTTTGTTTGATCCATTCTTAATTCAGCTCTTCTCCTTATACTCTCACTTCCAGTTCTTGTAGAAGGGATTACAATGCTCCTTACGGACCGTATTCTCAACACAACTTTCTTTGACCCCACACTCAAGGCTTAGATACACTAAAAAATCTCAAAGTCCTGCAAATGCTAAAAATCATCACCCTTACAATCATACTTGACCCAATTTCAGGAACATCACCTAAAAAAAATACTGTGAAACCACCTCTATTTCTCAGTCTCTTTATTGCATTCATCAGCTTACTCTGGTTTAAACGAGATATAGAATTGGGATGGGAATTCTCCAACCTGTATCATTTCCCTTAGTCACACTAACCAGCTGATAACTTCCACTCATACAACTTGCCAGCCAAAACCATCTGACTAATGAAAGCTGGACCCAACAACTTATTTACATCAACCTCATCATCACTTTACAACTACTATTAATTTTAGCTTTCAGCACCACAGAAATAATCTTATTCTACAGTAAACAACAGGAATACTGCAGATGCTGGAAATTCAAGCAACATACATCAAAGTTGCTGGTGAACGCAGCAGGCCAAGCAGCATCTATAGGAAGAGGCGCAGTCGACGTTTCAGGCCGAGACCCTTCGTCAGGACTAACTGAAGGAAGAGTGAGTAAGGGATTTGAAAGCTGGAGGGGGAGGGGGAGATGCAAAATGATAGGAGAAGACAGGAGGGGGAGGGATAGAGCCGAGAGCTGGACAGGTGATAGGCAAAAGGGGATACGAGAGGATCATGGGACAGGAGGTCCGGGAAGAAAGACAAGGGGGGGGGTGACCCAGAGGATGGGCAAGAGGTATATTCAGAGGGACAGAAGGAGAAAAAGGAGAGTGAGAGAAAGAATGTGTGCATAAAAATGAGTAACAGATGGGGTACGAGGGGGAGGTGGGGCCTTAGCGGAAGTTAGAGAAGTCAATGTTAATGCCATCAGGTTGAAGGCTACCCAGATGGAATATAAGGTGTTGTTCCTCCAACCTGAGTGTGGCTTCATCTTTACAGTAGAGGAGGCCGTGGATAGACATGTCAGAATGGGAATGGGATGTGGAATTAAAATGTGTGGCCACTGGGAGATCCTGCTTTCTCTGGCGGACAGAGCGCAGATGTTCAGCAAAGCGGTCTCCCAGTCTGCGTCGGGTCTCACCAATATATAAAAGGCCACATCGGGAGCACGGGACGCAGTATATCACCCCAGTCGACTCACAGGTGAAGTGATGCCTCACCTGGAAGGACTGTTTGGGGCCCTGAATGGTGGTAAGGGAGGAAGTGTAAGGGCATGTGTAGCACTTGTTCCACTTACACGGATAAGTGCCAGGAGGGAGATCAGTGGGGAGGGATGGGGGGGACGAATGGACAAGGGAGTTGTGTAGGGAGCGATCCCTGCGGAATGCAGAGAGAGGGGGGGAGGGAAAGATGTGCTTAGTGGTGGGATCCCGTTGGAGGTGGCGGAAGTTACGGAGCATAATATGTTGGACCCGGAGGCTGGTGGGGTGGTAGGTGAGGACCAGGGGAACCCTATTCCTAGTGGGGTGGTGGGAGGATGGAGTGAGAGCAGATGTACGTGAAATGGGGGAGATGCGTTTAAGAGCAGAGTTGATAGTGGAGGAAGGGAAGCCCCTTTCTTTAAAAAATGAAGACATCTCCCTCGTCCTGGAATGAAAAGCCTCATCCTGAGAGCAGATGCGGCGGAGACGGAGGAATTGCGAGAAGGGGATGGCGTTTTTGCAAGAGACAGGGTGAGAAGAGGAATAGTCCAGATAGCTGTGAGAGTCAGTAGGCTTATAGTAGACATCAGTGGATAAGCTGTCTCCAGAGACAGAGACAGAAAGATCTAGAAAGGGGAGGGAGGTGTCGGAAATGGACCAGGTAAACTTGAGGGCTGGGTGAAAGTTGGAGGCAAAGTTAATAAAGTCAACGAGTTCGCATTCGTGCAGGAAGCAGCGCCAATGCAGTCGTCGATGTAGCGAAGGAAAAGTGGGGGACAGGTACCAGAATAGGCACGGAACATAGATTGTTCCACAAACCCAACAAAAAGGCAGGCATAGCTAGGACCCATACGGGTGCCCATAGCTACACCTTTAGTTTGGAGGAAGTGGGAGGAGCCAAAGGAGAAATTATTAAGAGTAAGGACTAATTCCGCCAGACGGAGCAGAGTGGTGGTAGAGGGGAACTGATTAGGTCTGGAATCCAAAAAGAAGCGTAGAGCTTTGAGACCTTCCTGATGGGGGATGGAAGTATATAAGGACTGGAGATCCATGGTGAAAATAAAGCGGTGGGGGCCAGGGAACTTAAAATCATCGAAAAGTTTAAGAGCGTGAGAAGTGTCACGAACATAGGTCGGAAGGGATTGAACAAGGGGTGATAAAACAGTGTCAAGGTATGCAGAAACGAGTTCGGTGGGGCAGGAGCAAGCTGAGACAATAGGTCGGCCAGGACAGGCAGGTTTGTGGATCTTGGGTAGGAGGTAGAAACGGGAAGTGCGGGGTGTGGGAACTATAAGGTTGGTAGCAGTGGATGGGAGATCCCCTGAGTGGATAAAGTCGGTGATGGTGTGGGAGACAATGGCCTGGTGCTCCTTAGTGGGGTCACGATCGAGGGGTAAATAAGAGGAGGTATCCGCGAGTTGTCGCTGTGCCTCGGCAAGGTAGAGGTCAGTACGCCAGACTACAACAGCACCCCCCTTATCAGCGGGTTTAATAATAAGGTTAGGATTAGTGCGGAGGGAGTGGAAAGCAGAGTGTTCCGAAGGAGTGAGGTTGGAATGGGGACAAGGTGCGGTGAAGTCGAGACGGTTGATGTCCCGTCGGCAGTTAGCGATAAAGAGATCCAGAGCAGGCAGAAGACCAGAGCGGGGTGTCCATGAAGAAGAGGAGGGTTGAAGACGGGAGAAGGGGTCATCGGTGGGGGTGGAAGAGTCCTTGCCGAAGAAGTAGGCTCGGAGACGGAGACGGCGGAAGAAAAGTTCCGCATCATGGCGAACACGGAACTCACTGAGGTGTGGGCGAAGGGGGACAAAGGTAAGGCCCTTACTGAGAACAGAGCGTTCTGCCTCCGACAGTTGAAGGTCGGAGGGGATGGTAAAGACCCGGCACGGATGAGAGCTGGGAGCTATTCTACATTATATTTGAAGCAATCCTAACCCCAATACTTATCATTATTACCCACTGAGGTAACCAAACTGAACACCTAAACACAAGAACACATTTCCTATTTTACACCCTCATAGGCTCCCTGCTTCTTCTAATTGCTCTCCTTATGACCTAGGTTCACTCTCAATATTAATTTTACAATTTCATCAACTCGTGAGCAAATAAATTCTGATCAGCAGCTTGCCTAATTGCTTTCTTAGTTAAGATACCTCTTTATGGGGTACATCACTGATTACCTCGGGCTCACGTTGAAGCTCTGATCGCCGGCTCCATAATTCTAGCTGCAATCTTTGTAAAACTAACGGGTTACAGAATAATACAAATTGCTGCTGTACTAAACCCTCTCACAAAAGAAATAGCTTTCCCATTCCTGATCCGAGCCTTTTGAGGGATTATTATAACCAGACCCACCTGTTTATTACAAACACACCTAAAATCATTAATTGCCTATTCATCTGTAAGTCACATGGGCCTGGTAGCAGCCGCTATTCTCGTTCAAACACCATGCAGCTTCACAGGAGCAACTGCTCCGATAATCGCTCACAGCGTTTCATCTACCCTCCTCTCTCGAGCTCACACCAATTACGAACACACACATAGCGGAACAGTACTCCTTACCCGAGGCATAAAAAATTATCCTCCCGGCAGTTACCTCCTTAACCCTGCCTCCCAGTAAATGAGATTTAACCCCTTCTATTGAAATCTCCACCGGAACACCCGTTATAACACCTCTATTTGCATTAGGCAACATAGATTCTATCTTTTTGCCAAGTAAAGTCTTCAATCGTAATGCCTGCTCACGCTGCTTTTTATCCTTACAAACGATTAATACCTTCCTACCTCTTAAAGAACGAGCACTATTCCCTATGACCGATTTTAACTCCATAGTTAATTTAATGGGATTGATATCGGGCTGCTGTTCCGGGTCAAATTTAAACAATACTTTGAAGTCCTCTTTCCCTTTTAAAAATATCCCGCCCTTCCGCTCCATCATTTGAAATCATTCCAAAATTATGTTTCTGAAGCGCCTTCAATTACTCCAAAAGACTGTTTGGTAAAATACTAAAAGGCTTTTATTCGCTGTACCATACGACCTCCACAGTGAGTGTCTGCCCTCGGACTGAGGGGGAGGGGCAAGGCGAACACCTTTATACAGGACTCTGTGGGAGGAGCCACAGGGGCAGTCAGCAGAGGGGTGTGTCCAGACAGGTAACCCAGTTACAACATATATACATGGTTTACCACATTCACCCCTCCTTTTTTTGAAAAAGAGTCCCGCGGGGTGAAGTGACTGACAATATTTACAAGAAGTATATTTACAGGTTAAGTCTATCAGGCGGTCGAGTCCGTCGCTGTGATCTACGTAGCACCGGCGATGGCGGTTGTGCTGGCTCCAGCCTGACTTCAGGTGCCAGCACATTAGGCGTCGGTAATCCCTCATGCGTGTGTGTCGCGCCCGGTACGGGAGTGTCGTGTGGTGTCTGTATAGGGTTTGGGGTGCACCGTGTCTTGTAGGTACATACATTGGTGGGTACGGGGTCAATAGTCACCACAGAGTGTTTAGGGTAAGGGTCCGGAGCTCCTGCGGGCGCCAGGTCGCGGATGGAGACCGTGTCCTCCCGCCCATCAGGTAAAACCACATAGGCATACTGGGGGTTCGCATGAAGTAAGTGAACCCTCTCGACTATCGGGGAGTATTTATTGCTCCTCGCATGTTTCCGGAGCAGCACTGGCCCCGGGGACGTCAGCCAAGTTGGTAGGGTGGTCCCAGTGGTCGACTTTCTGGGAAAAGAAAAGATTCGGTCATGAGGGGCGGCATTGGTGGCCGTGCATAACAGGGAGCGGATGGAGTGGAGTGCCTTGGGAAGGACCTCCTGCCAGCGGGAGACCGGCAGTCCCTTTGACCTGAGGGCTAAGAGTGTGGCTTTCCACACTGTGCCATTCTCCTCCTCTACCTGTCCATTCCCCTGGGGATTATAGCTCGTGGTCCTACTGGTTGCAATTCCCCTAGCCAGTAGATATTGGCGCAGCTCGTCACTCATAAACGAGGACCCTCTGTCACTGTGGATATAGCATGGGTATCCGAACAGAGTGAAGAGCTTGCGCAGGGCTTTTATAACTGACGTGGTAGTGATGTCGGGGCAGGGGATGGCGAAGGGGAACCGCGAGTACTCATCAATTACGTTAAGAAAGTACACATTGCGGTCAGTGGAGGGAAGGGGGCCCTTAAAGTCAACACTCAGTCGCTCAAAGGGGCGGGTGGCCTTGATGAGTGGTGCCTTTTCGGGTCGGTAGAAGTGCGGTTTGCACTCTGCGCAGACTTGGCAGTCCCTGGTCATCATCCTGATCTCCTCAAGGGAGTAAGGCAGGTTCCGGGCTTTCACGAAGTGGAAAAGCCGGGTGACTCCCGGGTGGCAAAGGTCTACATGTAGGGCGTATAGCCGGTCGATCTGCGCGCTGGCGCATGTTCCCCGGGATAGGGCATCGGAGGGCTCGTTGAGCTTCCCAGGCCTGTACCTGATGTCATAGTTGTAGGTGGAGAGTTCGATTCTCCACCTCAGAATTTTATCATTTTTGATTTTGCTCCACTGCTGATCATTAAATGTGAACGCGACTGAGCGCTGGTCAGTTAGCAGGGTGAACCTTTTGCCGGCAAGATAGTGCCTCCAGTGCCTTATAGCTTCCACTATGGCCTGGGCCTCTTTCTCTACCGCAGAGTGCCGAATTTCAGGGCCTTGAAGGGTACGGGAGAATAACGCCACTGGTCTTCCTGCCTGGTTGAGGGTAGCAGCCAGCGCAAAGTCGGAGGCGTCACTCTCTACTTGGAAGGGAATGGCCTCATCCACCGCATGCATTGCTGCTTTGGCAATGTCCCCTTTTATGCGGTTGAAGGCCGCGTGGGCCTCGGCAGAGAGGGGGAATGTGGTGGACTTGACCAGGGGGCAGGCCTTGTCTGCATAGTTAGAGACCCATTGGGCGTAATATGAAAAGAAGCCCAGGCACCTTTTGAGGGCTCTGAGGGTATTGGGAAGAGGGAGTTCCAACAAGGGGCGCATACGGTTGGGGTCAGGGCCAATGACTCTATTCTCCACGACACACCCAAGGATAGCAAGTCCAGTGGTCCCAAATACACACTTGTCCTTGTTATAGGTGAGGTTGAAAGATTTGGCCGCTTGGAGAAATTTTTGGAGGTTGTTGTCGTGATCCTGCTGGTCGTGACCGCAGATGGTGATGTTATCCAGATATGGGAACGTGGCCTTCAGTTGGCACTGGTCCACCATCCGGTCCATTGCCCTCTGGAAGACAGATACACCATTCGTGACACCAAAGGGGACGCGCAGGAATTGATAAAGCCTGCCGTCCGTCTCGAAGGCAGTGTAAGGGCGGTCCTCCCGGCGGATGGGGAGCTGATGGTAAGCGGATTTTAGGTCTATGGTCGAGTACACCTTGTACTGTGCTATCTGATTGACCATATCCGCGATGCGGGGTAGAGGGTACGCGTCGAGCTGCGTGAACTATTGATGGTCTGGCTATAGTCCACGACCATCCTATTCTTCTCCCCGTTCCGAACAACCACCACCTGCACCCTCCAAGGACCTGTGCTTGTCTCAATGACCCCCTCCCTGAGCAGCCGCTGCACCTCCGACTTAATGAAAGCTCTGTCCCCCGCGCTGTACCTCCTGCTTTTAGTTGCCACAGGTTTATAGTCGGGGGTCAGGTTGGCAAACAGCGGTGGGGGAGGGATCCTGAGGGTGGAGAGGCCGCAAGTGGTGTCGGTAGTGTGGCAGTTGGCATGATGTTGGGTGGGATGCGCGGGTCGGTGTGTGTGTGTGGTCAGTAGCGGGGTACGTGACATATCTCTACAAAACAGGGGATTTATGACAGTAATTGGCGGGAGGGGCCCATCATACTTCATTGTCACGCTTTTCAGGTGGCTCTGGAAGTCCAACCCCAACAGCACAGGGGCACACAGTTGAAGCAAGACCAGTAACGTAAAGTCCCGATATCCTGTGCCCTGCACCACTAGTGTCGCTACACAACCCCCCGGATGTCTGTTGTATGCGACCTGGAGGCCATGGTGACCCTCCGACTTACCGGCCATATCATGAGTCCACAATGCTGCACCGTGGCCAGGTGGATAAAACTGTCCGTGCCGCCTGTGTCAAACAGGCAGCTTGTCCTGTGCCCCTCCACCAAGATGTCCATCATTGACCTTGCGAGCTGGTGGGGAGCGCTTTGGTCGAGGGTCACGGAAGCCAGGGTGGGGTCGCTGTCTTGGTCCGGCGTGGTGGGGTGCCCCGTGAGCACCCATTGGTCGTAGGCGGTGGGAGGTGGCGTCGACCAAGATGGCCGCCCCCATGTCTCGCACGTGGTGGTGGCGTGCAGGGAAGATGGCGGCAGGCAAGATGGCGACCCCCACGTCTCGCACGTGGTGGCAGTGTGCAGGGAAGATAGCAGCAGGGAAGATGGTGGCCCCCATGTCTCGCACGTGGTGGCAGTGTGCAGGGAAGATGGCGGCAGGGAAGATGGTGGCCCCCATGTCTCGCACGTGGTGGCAGTGTGCAGGGAAGATGGCGGCAGGGAAGATGGTGGCCCCCATGTCTCGCACATGGTGGCAGTGTGCAGGGAAGATGGCGACCCCCACGTCGCGCATGCGGCGCTGCTCGATCCCGCTTGCGGTTTTGACTTACAGACCTTGGCGAAGTGGCCCTTCTTTCCGCAGCTGGAGCAGGTAGCTTGTCGGGCCGGGCAGCGTTTCCGGGGGTGCTTCTCCAGTCCGCAGAAGTAGCACTTCGCGGACTCACGACTGGCAGCAGCTGAGGTCGATTCGCCGGCAGGTTGCGGGGTCTGCGGCACCCACGAGGCCATCGGGGGATCGCGTGTCTGGAGAGCCTCGGAGTTATGCAGAGCGGCCTCCAACGTATTAGCCAGCTCCATCGCCAAACTTAGGGTAAGATTGGCTTTTTCCAGCAGCCGCTGGCGCACGTACACTGACCTGGTCCCCGTGACGAAGGCGTCCCTCACTAGGAGTTCTGCATGCTGCACCGCCGTCAGCTCCTGGCAATTGCAGGCCCGCACGAGCGTCCGTAGGGCCTGGACGAACTCAGCACTCAATTTCCCGGGACGTTGTTGCCGTGTCGCTAAATGGTGCCGAGCATAGACGCTGTTTATCGGCCGCAGGTATTGTCTTTTGAGTGTGTTCATCGCGCCGTCGTAGTTCGGCTGGTCTCTGATCAGCGAATAAACCCGTGGACTGACCCTGGAGAGTAGAACTCTGCGCTTCGCTACGGGGTCGGTCGCTTTAATCTCCTCTAGATACGCTTTGAAGCAGGCCGGCCAGAGTTCGAAAGCATTTCCAGCTTCAGGTGTCTGCGGATTGAGGTCTAATTTTTCTGGTCTCGGGGCCTGGTCCATGTTTTAAAAACGTACAGCGAATAAAATTGAAGCACCTTCAATTACTCCAAAAGACTGAGGTTTGGTAAAATACTGAAACTCTTATTCGCTGTACAATATGACCTCCACAGTGAGTGTCTGCCCCCGGACTGAGGGGGAGGGGCAAGGCGAACACCTTTATACAGGACTCTGTGGGAAGAGCCACAGGGGCAGTCAGCAGAGGGGTGTGTCCAGACAGGTAACCCAGTTACAACATATATACATGGTTTACCACAGTTTCTCTCCGTTTTCCAGATCTTATTCCAACCTGCTCCTGCCAACCGGCCCTTGCTCGAACCCTCCCTTTGCGATTCCTTTTCCAGATGCTTCCCCCCTCTCTGAAGTTAACCTACTCTGTTTCCCAACAGGCCCTACACCGTTCAAACCAGCGCCGCCAACCGCCGCTCGAGTCGAGCCAGCAGAGATACCAACTGCTAATTCCACATACTGTACCTGCTGTTAGTTTCTATCGTCTGCTGCATTTCTCTCGCTTGCCTAATGCATGGGTCAGCCGCCCCTCTTTCTAGCTTAGCTATTTTTTATTTCCTTTTTTTTTGCAATCCTGTGTGCGTTTTTCATCCCTCGGCAGGTGGAGCTTTCAAACACTGCATCTTGTGGTTTAATTAACCTGCGTTACAAAACTCTACCAGAGCACATCCATTTGAGGTGAGTGAAAGAAACTAGGGTGGATGTCAGAGGAAGCTTTTAAGAGTTCTGAAGGGTGGGTGAACTTGTGTGGCAAATTTGAGAGATCTATGAATGTGGACCCCCCCCCCCCGCAATATCCCTCTGTTTCTTGACTCTGTTAAGAATCCTGCTATTAACCTTAAGTTTGCTCTGTGTTCGGTGCTTCTGAAGATCTTGCCAGTTCTTTCCGAGCCCTCCCTCCAATTTACTTCTCCCTCAACAGGGCCTAACACATTGTTGAGGACCCCAACCACCCACTCCGCAATCTTTTAGGCCCACTACCGTCAAGAAGGAAGTACAGACACATCAGGACTAGAATTGCAGGACTGGATAACATCTTCTTCCCTCGGGTTAAGAAATTCATGAATACCTTGCTTCCACTGAGGTTTCAGGTTTAGGACATTCAACTATTTCCTGTTTATTGTTTCCTTTTGCCGCACAGTACATGCATTTTGAACGATATTTTATTAACTCATTTGTGTTAATACTTAGGTTTATGTGCTGTGTGTCTGATACGTTTTGTGGGTGCACCAAGATCCAGAGGAACATTGTTTCATTTGCTAGTATATATGTAGAGTCAGATGAGAATAAATTTGAACTGGAACTTTTACCTCCAATTCTCCCTTCCTTACACCCCGTTCCATTTCCCATTTTATTGTCATTCCATTGGGACATGGGCTCAGAGCTGTGCTGGCTGTTCCACCATTACAAGCATTGCATTGCTTGCTGGTGCACAGATTCTGCCCTCACCATTAGAAATATGAATAATGTGGGTTTCGGGAGAGCAGTCCCTTGCTGCCTCACTGGGGATGGTGGCATTGATCAGAAATGTGGGACTGCCTCAGTCATCAAAGACAGATATGGAGGCTCCACCCTCTCCTCCCTGGCCAGATGTGGAACTAATATCCTCAGCCAGATGTGGAGGCCCCACCTTCACCTTGCCAGCCAGATGAGTGACCAATCCCCTAAGCCAGATATTTCTTACTGATTTATTTAGTTAGACATACAGCGTGGAACAGGTTCTTCCATCCCACCAAGCTGTGCTGACCAGCTCCTCTCTGATTTAGTCACGGGACTAATTAGCCTATTAATTGCAAATGAAACTGGAGCACCCAGGAAGAACATGCATACTTTCTTGCTGGAACCGAATTTCAAATTCCGATGCCCTGAGCTGTAATAGCTATGTTACATGGTGTCCATTTGGATTTGCTACATCCTCCTCTCCAGATGGATGTGGTGGCCCTGAGCCCTCACTTTACAAAAATGATGACCATACACCCTTCACAGCCAGATGTGCTGGCCCCACCTCTCCTCTGCAGCCAGGATGGGTTTTCTGCTTTCTCCTCCCAGGCCAGATGAGGAAAACCAACTCTTGTCTCGCTGGCCAAATCTGGAAGTCCCCATCTTCTCCTTGACAAAATGTGGGATGCTCCTGCTCACTGGGGCAGTTTCCCAGCTCCTGGCAGAGGAGTTTGAAATGCTACTGAAAGAGTTGGAGTTGGAGTTGGGGTGAGGAAGAGCTGTTTGCTGAGCTGTTGGATCAGGGATGGTGGGACCCAGAGAGGGAAATCTGGTAGGACTGGAGTCACATGCTTGGTCAGGAAGGGGTTAGAGTCACCCAGGGCTAGCACAGCCACAATGGGCTGAGGGTCCTACGGCTGGTCGTCTCACCCACACTAGAGGAATAATAACCTTGTAGCCTTGGTGGCAGAGTTTGTGGGGTCACAGTCCATCTGCACATTGACACCTTGTCAGAACCACGTATTGATGTCAGGGCCATTTGTCCCATCATGTAACCTCTGCTCTTCCATCATGGCAGATTTCAGCTCCCCTGCAATTTTCACGCACTACAGTTTCAGGAGTTTACAGGTCATGGTGAAAAAAACAAAGAAAATTCCAGTGAGCAGCAGTTCTGCGGGTGGAAATGCCTTGTTAATGAGAAAGGTTAGAGGAGAATAGCGAGTGTAGTTCGAGCTGACTGGAAGGCAACAGAAATAACTGTGTTAAAACAGTGGTATGCAGAAGAGCATCTCTGAATGCACAACACATTGAACCATGAAGTGGATATCTTACAGTAGCAGAAAACCATGAACATACACTCTGTTGTTACTTCATTAGATATTAGAGGTATCTAATAAAGTGGTCACTGAGTATATGTTCTGTGTTCTGAGGTGACAGGTCATGTGATAAAACATCCCCAAAGTGTTGACAGCATAACTTCGAGTTGATGGATGTGGCTCACCTTCCTCGTTCTCTTCATACATATCGATGATCTTTGATGAACACTCCCGCATCACATTCTCCCTTTGTTCCTTCCACAGGAATTTCCTAAGCTTCTCCACATGCATTAGCTGCTCTTTGCTGCTGTAGTTTTCAAAGATAATGGTGATCTCGTGCAGGTTGTAAAACTCCTTCGTTACTGTGCCATGGATGGTTCCATTCTTCAACTTGTCACATTTCTGAGGGTAGAAGCAGGGACCAAAGATGAAAGATTTATTTTTAAGCCCTTAACTCCGAGTGGAGTAATCGGGACACCGTCATGACGACTTTTTTTTTGCAGGCTTTCTTATTTTTATGAGGCCGAGTTGCTAGCTCGACGCTCAACCCGGCACGGATGGAAAGCGTGCAAGGGAGCCGGCTGGATTCGAACTCAGGAGCCCTCATTCTGAAGTCTGGCGCTGATGCCACTATGCTACCACCCAGCCAATGATGAAAGATAAGAGGAAATTGTACTGCCACTGTCTCTGTGCTGGCTTCACTTAAGTGCGAACAGTTCAACCGATTTAACCACTTTACATGAGAGTGTTGGGCCCCCTTACAAGAAAGGGTGTGCTGGCATTAGAGAAGTCCAGTGATGGCTCACAGAAACAATCCCGGGAAAGGAGGCATTAATGCATAAAGAACATTTGATGACTCTGGACCTGTGCTTGCTGGAGATTGAGGTAGCGAGGGGTGGGAGAGAAATCCCATTGAAACCTATCAAATATTGAAAAGCCTAGATGCAGTGGATGTAAAGATGCTTTCTATAGGGTGTGAGTCTGGAACCAGAGGGCAAAGCCTAACAATTGCAGGAGATTTATCTACAGGAGTTGAGGTTTCTTTAGTCAGCGGGTAGTTACATTATGAAATTCATTGCGACACATAGCTGTGGAGGGCAAGTCATTAGTTATATATAAAACAGAAGTAGATAGATTCTTGCTTAGTAAGGGACTTAAAGGTTATGAAGAGAATGCAGTTAAGAAGGATACTAAATCAGCCATGATGGACTGAATGGTGTAATTTATTCCTATATCTTATATACTTATAGTCCGTGGAGCAACACACAGAAAATGCTGCAGGAACTCAGCAGGTCAGGCAACATTCATGGAGGGAAATAAACAGTTGGTGGTTCAGATTGAGATCCTTCATCGGGACAGGAAAGGAAGGGATGAAGAAGCCAGAATAAGAAGGTATGGGGAATGGAAGTAGTATGAGGTGAGACCAGATGAGGAGGAAGTTTGGTAGCTGAAGAGGTGAGGAAGAAAGAAAAAGCTGGAAGAGGTGAAGGGAAGGAGATGAAGGAATCTGTTAGGAGAGGACAGTGGACCATGGGAAAAAGGGAAAGAGGTGGGGCATCAGGGGAGATGACAGGCAGATGAGGAGAAGTGGGAAGAGGCCTGAGTGGTGAATTGAAGAAGGGAAGAGGGGAGGGGGAACAATTACTAGAAGTAGAGAGTCCTGATGAAGGGTCTCGGCTTAAAGTTGTATTTCCTCATGCAAAACAAACTTCAAGGTTTATGTCAGTGACAATAAACCTGATTCCGATTCTGTGCTCCTATACTTTTGGGTTTATGTACTTCAGAGGCAGGATACATGCTTGCTGCCTTTGACCCCTTCAGGGGGCTGAGCTTGGAGGCCACTGTCAGAGAAGACAATGGGTGAAATGACATGCTTCTTTCCTGGCACACTTATCAAAGGATAATGCTCCAGCTGCTTCCTCTGCTTCATGCTGGAGTTTCTGTTCTTGAGTTTGATAAGGCCATTGATCCAGTGCTGGGCCTCCTTGGCGCTATTGGCCACTAGTTCCAGGTTCTTCTTCCTCCCCTTGAAGACGATGGTGAAGTTGCAATCAGTGGGTTTCCTAAGCCTCTGACTGGTGACCTGCCCTCAGCTCCTGGATGTCACTGATCAAGACTGAGGGAAGTCAGGTGGGTTGGGTGGGAAAAACAGCAAAAGATTTCAGACAACACACATCAAAGTTGCTGGTGAACGCAGCAGGCCAGGCAGCATCTATAGGAAGAGGTACAGTCGACGTTTCAGGCCGAGACCCTTCGTCAGGACAGAACAAGGTATTCGGTTTCAGATGAATAAATACAAGAGAAAAACAGAAGAAAAGCAGGAAATCCATGTTAACACACAAAAAATGCTGGAGGGACTGAACAGGTCAGGCAGCATGGATGGAGAGGAATAAAGAGTCAACGTTTCAAGCCAGTAATGTTCTTCAGGAATTAGGATGAGTCCTGATGAAGTGTCTCAGGCCAAAACATTAACATTTTATTCTGACACACTTAGCAAAGGACCGCGCTCTCTGTTTCATGCTGGAGTTTCTGTTCTTGAGTTTAATAAGGCCATTAGTGCTGTGCTGGGCCTCCTTGGTGCTGTTGGCCACTAGTTCCAGGTTCTTCTTCCTCTCGTTAAAGACGATGGTAAAGCTGCAATCAGTGCACTTCTCCAAGATAATCTCTGACTGGTGACCAGAGAGAGCAGCCTGTCTAAAGATTCAGATTCAGATTTATTTATTACATGTATAATCGAAACATACAGTATACTCAAAGACCACCCTTTCCTCAGACGTGCGTGTGTTTCCCCTCGCCTATCAAAATAAAAAAGCTTGAAAACACATACCACCAGGCTCAAGGACTACTTCTATCCCACTGACAGTCTTGGTACTTTTTTATAGGGAGGATGTGGAAACGTTTAGAGAAGGTGCAGAAGAGATTTGCTCAGATGCTGCCTAGAATAGAGGGCAGGGCTATGCAGATAGGTGGAGAAAACTATGGCTGAAGTGAGCGTAGTTGATATTACTAAGAAGAAAGTACTTGGGGAAACTGAGAGGTCTGAGGTGGCTCAGTCAAATGGACCAGGGCAGACAAAGGAGAGTCGGTGGATGTTATTTACTTGGATTTACAAGGATCCATTGAGAAAGTGCCACATATGCAGCTGCTTAAGGAGATGAGAGCCCATGGTATCAGTAGATGGACAGAAGATTGCCTGAGTAATGTGAGGCAAAGAGTGGGAATTAACGTGGCCTATTCTGTTTGGCTGCTAGTGACTAGTTGTGTTCCACAGGGGTCAGTAGTGGGACCGCTTCTTTTCACATTGTATGTCATCGATTTGGATGACGAATTTGATAGCTTTGTGGCAAGCTTGCAGATGATGACACAAAGATAGGTGGAGGAGTAGGTAGTAATGAGGAAGCACAGAGTCTGCAGAAGACTTAGATGAGAATGGGCAAAAAAATGGCAGATGAAATTTAGTGTAGGGAAGTGTATGGTCATGCAATTTGGTCAAAGGAGTAAAGGCTCAGAATATTTTCTAAATGCAAGAAAATTAAAGACTCAAAGTTACAAAGGGAGATAGAGTGGATCATAAAATATTAACACCCAGAGCTAATATGAGGAGACATAATTTTAAGGTGATCAGCAGAAAATATAGGATGGATATCAGGAAGGATTTTTGACATAGAGAGTGGTGAGTGCATGGAACACACTGCCAGGTGCGGTGGGAGAGGTAGAAACAGTAGGGACATTTAAGAGACTCTTTCACCTATGATCTCCAAGCTTCGTACATCAAATCCCTTCCCCAAACCACCAACCTTCCCCTCACCTGGTTCACTTATCAGCTTGTACTCCTTCCCCTCCCTCAGCTTCATTTTGGCTTTTACTCCACACCTCCTTCCTTTCCAGTCCTGATGAAGGGTCTTAGCCCAAAACATCAACTGTTCATTTTCTTTCATAGATGCTGCCTGACTTGCTGAGTTTTTCCAGCATTCTGAGTGTGGTACTCACGACAGATTCACCTTAACTCCCACAGAGATTCTACCCAATGCCTATCCATGACCGGCAATTTTCAGCGACCATCTAATCTACTAACCCACAGGACCTGAAAGCCACTGATATGATCAGAGTGTGCTCCCACCCTGATCATTCATTCTTCCCTCCCTTCTGTTGAACAAAAGATATAAAAGCTCGAGAATACAAGTACAGACTCAAGAACATCTTTGAACTGCTGTTATAAAACTCCCAAACAGAACTTACATGAAATTGTCCTCCTTACCCTTGTCCCCTCCTTTTTATTCTCTTGTGATCCCCTTTCTTTCCCTCTTGGCCCAGAACATTGATGTTTATTCATTTTTATAGATGCTGCCTGTCCTATTCAGGGACAGTTATTACCCTGCTACCATCAGGCTCCTGAACGAGCGTAGATAATTTCACTTACTTTAAAACCAAACAGATCACTGAAAACAACATTTGAGCTCACTTTCAAAGACAGTACAACCCATGTACTCAATGTTATTTATTTACTAATTTATTTATTATTATATTTATGTTGTACTTGTAGTTTGTCTTCTTTTGCACATCGGTTGTATGTCAGTCTGTGTGTGTAGTTTATCATTGAATCTATTGTATTGCAGTGAGCATTCAGTCCACAAAGACAGACATGAAAAGCTTGTTTATCTCAACTGCAGTTTTTATTGCGACAAGCACATTAGCAGCATAGCCGGGCTGCAGTTAAAATGCTACACCAACCCATCACTTTACAGGTGAAGGGGGATGGTCTGTATTTTGGTGATTCCCAGCCACCTGCAGACCTTGCCAAACAGCTGTGCCTCAAAGTTGTGCCCTGGTCATTGTGGAGTTACTTAGGGGTGCTGAAATGGCAGAAGATTTCCTCCACAAGTCTCTGAGTGGTGGTGGTAGTGCTCTGATCCGGGACCACTTTCACCTCTGCCCACTTTATAAAGTAATCCATAGGCACGAGCACGTAGCAGTTCCTGGCATCAGTGCGGGGGAAGGGGCCTAGGATCTCCACTCCTACAAGCTCCATTGGGCCCCCGCCAATTACTGCTGCATTAGCACCCTTGACTAGTGGCCTGGCCCCTTCTGAGACACGCAAGTGTTGCAGCAGTGCACAAGCAGCTCCATGTCCTGCCTGCACCTAGGGCAATACAAGCATTCACGCACTTTGCATGGAGTAATGATAGGTGACTCTGGCTTCTCCTGAGGTATGTTGATATATTTATGGTCATGTTGTGATGCCAAGAGCATGGTAGCAGAAACCTCCAACTCTCACTGGGCCAGTTTAAGACTATCTACTGAAGTACATTCAGGTTTACCCCTCCTATCTAAGATAAAAAGTCTTTTCTCTCCATTCCAAAATGCAGAATGGACCATTGTCAATGGGTCTAAGGGGATGTTGGCGTGCATCATGGCAGATGAAAACAAATGAGACAGAGTGTTGGTTAACAAGAACCCAAGTCATCATGGGAGGTAGGAATAGGTGTAAAGAAATAGACTTTACTGAGGAGGAACACTGTTGAGACGCTGACCAGACAGGTGTGGTATCACAAATAAAATCACCTGGCACTTGTAATGGCTGTCCATATATGAACTGAGCCATAGACGACTGCAGGTAATCTTTTGGAGCCATGAACCCCAGCAACACCCAGGGGAGGTGATCATGCCATCGCTTAAATCCTCAGGGAAGCCCTCCAGCAGCCTTTAAGGAGTGGTGAAACCACTCACCATAAGACCACAAGACATAGGAGCCAAATTAGGCCATTTGGCCCATCGAGTCTGCTCTGCCATTCAATCTTGGCTGATCCTTTTCCGTCCTCCTCAGCCCCACTCCCTGGCCTTCTTCCTGTAACCTTTAATGTTGTGTCCAATCAAGAACCTATCAATCTCTGCCTTCAATATACCCAACGACCTGGCCTCTACAGCTGTCCGTGGTAACAGAGTGGCTAAAAAAAATTCTCCCCTTCTCAGTTTTAAACGGATGCCCCTCTACCCTAAGGCTTTGCCCTCTTGTCCTAGACTCCCCCACCATCCCTTCCACATCTATTCTGTCCAGACCTTTCACCATTTGAAAGGTTTCAGTACGATCCCCCTCGTCCTTCTAAGTTCCAGTGAAAAAAAAACCCAGAGCCATCAAACTTTCCTTGTATGATAACCCTTTCATCCCTGGAATCATTCTTGTGAACCTCCTCTGAACCCTCTCCAAAGCCGGCACATCTTTTCTTCAATTAAGAGCCCAAAACTGTTCATAATACACAAACTGAGGCCTCAGCAGTGCCTTATAAAGCCTCAGCATTATATCCCTGCTTTTGTATTCTAGATTTCTTGAAATAAATGCTAACATTGCATTTGCCTTCCTCACTACCAACTATCATTTGCCAGTCCCTTGCCCATTCTCCTAATCTGTCCAAATCCTTCTGCAGCCTACTTGTTTTCTCAACACTACCTGCCCCTCCACCAATCTTCGTATCATCTGCAAACTTGGCAATAAAGCCATCTATTCCATCATCTAAATCATTGATATGCAGCATAAAAAGAAGCGGTCCCAACACTGACCCCTGCAGAACAGCACTAGTCACTGGCAGCCAACCAGAAAAGGATCCTTTTATTTCCACTTGTTGCCTCCTAACAATCAGCCAATGCTGATAACTTTCCTGTAATTACATAGGCTCTTAACTTGGTAAGCAGCCCCATGGGTGGCACTTTGTCAAGAGACTTCTGAAAGTCCAAATATACAACATCCACTACATCCCTCTTATCTATCCTACTTGCAATCTCCTTATAGAATTCCAACAGGTTCGTCAGGCAAGATTTTCCCTAAAAGAAATCATGCTGACTTTGTCCTATCATCCTGTGTCACCAAGTACTCCATAACTTCATCCTTAACAATTGACTCCAACATCTTCCCAACCACTGAGGTCAGGCTAACTAGTCTGTAATTTCCATTCTGCTGCCTTCCTCCTTTCTTAAAGATTGGAGTGACATTTGCTCTTCTCCAGTCCTCTAGCACCATGCCAGAGTCCAATAATTTTGAAAGATCATTACTAATGCCTCCACAATCTCCATTGCTACCTCTTTCAGAACCCTAGGGTGCAGTTCATCTGGTCCAGGTGGTATATGTACCCATCAGTCTTCCAGCTTTTTGAGCACCTTCTCCCTTGTAATAGTGACTGCATTCACTTCTCTTACCTCACACCCTTCAACATCTGGCACACTGTGAGTGTTTCCACAGTGAACACTGATGCAAAATACTTATTTAGTTCATCTACTACCATCTCCTTGTCCTCCATCGTTCCTCAAACCTCAATTTCTAGTGGTTCTATGTCCATTCTCAGCTTTTTTTTACATACTTGAAATAGCATTTATTATCCACTTTGATATTGCTTGCTAACTTGCTTTCATATTTTATCTTTTCCCTCCTAATGATTCTTTTAGTTGTTCTGTAGGTTTTTAATAGCTTCCCAATACTCTATCTCTCTGCTAATTTTTGCTTTGTTATATGCCTTCTCTATATTGCTTCTGCATTAGCTTTAATTTCCCTTGTCAGCCATGTTTGTACTATTTTGCCATCTGTATTTCTTCATATTTGGAATACATCTATCCTGCACTTTCCTCATTTCTTCCAGAAACTCATGTCATTGCTGCTCTGCTATCATCCCTGCCAGCCTCTCTGTCTAATTTACTTGGGCCAACTCCTCTCTCATACCACTGTCATTTCCTTTACTCCACTGAAATACTGCTGTGTCAGACTTTACATTCTTCCTATCAGATTTCAAGTTTAACTCAATCACATTGTGATCACTTCTCCTCAGGGTTCTTTTACCTTAAAATCCCTAAATGCCTCCAGTTCAATACATAACATCCAGTACAGTATAACTGATCCCCTAGCAGGCTTAATGGCAAACTCCTTCAAAAAGCTATTTCGTAGGCATTCAACAAACTCACTCTCTTGCGATTCTTTACCACCCTACAGTATTTTTCCCAATTCACCTGCATGTTAAAATTTCCCATGACTGTCATAACATTTCGCTTTTAACACTTTTTCTATTTCCATTTGTAATCTGGACCAGTGGTGGGAGAAGACCCAGCTTGCTCTCTTTGTCAAGCACCTGGATCACTATGACCCCGATGACATACCTACCCTCCCTCCTTGTCACCACTCCAAACCCACTGCCAACATCGAGAGTGCCAACTTACCATAGGGACTGAAACATCAAGTCCTAGTAGCTCTACTCTACTGTGGTCCACATCCCAGTTACTGGTGGGAGGCCCGTATATAACTGCCATCAGGGTTCTTCTACCCTTGCAGTTTCTTAACTCAACCCACGAGGATTCAACATCTTCCGATCCTGTGTCACATCCTCCTACTGATTTGATGTCATTCTTTACCAGAAGAGCCACGCCACCTTCTCTGTTGACCGTCTTATCCCTCCAAAACAGCGTGTAACATTGGACATTCAGCTCCCAACTACAACCATCCTTCAGCCACGATTCAGTCATGCCCACAGCATCATACCTGACACTCTGTAATAGCGCAACAAGATCATCCACCTTATTTCATGCATTGAGATATATCACTTTGAGCACTGGATTTGCCACCCTTTTTGATTCTGCATCCCCAGTGAACTGATACTCAACCGGCTGGCTGCAGTTTTGTCCAATCATCTGCCTGCCCTATCTGACAGTCTGACTGCATGCTATCTTTGCTTTTTTACCATCCACTCCAGTTCCAACCTCCTTGCCAAATTAGTTCAAACCCTCCCCAACAACCCTAACAAACTTGCCCGTGAGAATATTGGTCCCTCTCGGATTCAGGTGTAACCCATCACTTTTGTACAGTTCACACCTCCCCCAGAAGAGATCCCAACGATCTGAGAACCTGAAGCCCTGCCCCCTGAATCAGCTTCACAGCCATGCATTTATCTGCCAAATCATTCTGTTTCTGCCCTCGCTGACGCGTGGCACAGGTAACAATCCAGAAATTACTAACCTGGGGGTCCTGCTTCTTGCCTCTCCAAATCCTCTATTCAGGAACCCTTTGCTTTTCCTCCCTATGTTATTGGTACCAATATGTAGCAAGACATCTGGCTGCTCTCTTTCCCCCTCTAAAATGCTGTAGACACAGTCTGAGATGTCCCTGAGCCTGGTACCTGGGAGGTAACATACCATTCGGGTATTCTGTACATGACCACAGAATTTCCTGTCACGTTTGACTGTGGATGATATGTCATGGAGTGATGTAGCCTAACGCCAGACATCTGGTATGAATTGGGAGCCGTGATCAGAGGAAATGTCAGTTGGGTGCCAAACCGAACAACCAAGGTAATAATGAATGCCTGAGCTATATCTCTGGCCATTGCTGATGCTAGAGGAATGATCTCTGGCCAACTGGTGGTAAGTTCCACCGTGGTAAAAAGGTGTGTGAAACCACGGGGGGTGGGGGATGGGGGGGAAGAGGACCAACCAGCTCCACATTGACATGGCTGTCTGTGAGATGATGCTAATGTGTTGTATGTCAATTATGAACTCTGATATGTAGGCCAGGATCTGATATTTTGGCCAGCAGGGTCTCGTGGTCAACGAACCTGTGAAATGGCAACCCTCTAGAATCAAATTAAAATGGCGGACAGCCAGATAGAGACTGACAGCATCTGGTCAAATAATTCCTTTCGGCAGTGGAGGTGGCGGGGGGACAAAGGCGAGCGGCTGCCACATGCCATTGACCAACTGTTTGTGCATAGCACCCACAGCATGGTCTGAAGTGTTGGTAGCAATGGCAATTTGTGTGTTGGGGAGCGGTTGTGCTGGGAGGGCAGCCTTGCAAAGAGTTCATTTGGTGTCATCGAATGCTTGGGTCTGTTCACTGACCAGTCAAGCACATGACTAGGGGCATTGCCTTTCAGGGCACTACACAGGCAGAGCGTACTGCGGTGTGGCATGCTGAATCTGCGCAAATGTCTGTGACAGTAGAGACACTTTCTTGAGATTCTCGGAATTGCCTCTTACGCGTATATCCCAGAACAGATCCTCTGAAATGACAATTCCAAGGAATTTAAAGTTACGGACTCACTACACCTCTGATCCCCCAATGAGGACTGGCTGATAGACCCCTGAATTCTTCCTCCAATAGTCAAAGAAACAGCTCTTTGATTTTGCTGAAGTCCAGTGAGAAGTTGTTGTTGTTTTCAATCTCCCTATATGTTGATTTGTCACCAGCTTTGATTTCGCCCAACAACAGCGGTGTTGTCAGTAAACCAGATTCCTGATTCACCAGGAGTTGAAACAGAGAGCCCCCTTGAGCAGTTGGAGATTGTCAGAGGGACAGCTGGATTGGGTTGGGGTAGATTGAAAGAAAGAACAGGGAATTGGAAGGGAGGAAGGTAAAACGGAGAGTGGGAGATAAGAGAGAAGGGGATTGGGGTTGTTTCTGGGGGCTGAGGAGAAGGGAGTTTTCAATGCTGCCGTATATCTTTGTCAACTACTTCCTGACCTTTTCATTACACACATGTATTTACATTTAACACTGATCAGAAGGCAGAGAAGAGATTACTCACCAAGTCAGGAGCTGATCGATTGCAAACATTGCGAGATGATCTGTACATGTTAGTTAAAAAGAATTTTACCACACTCACCACTTATCCTTGTCTTCTTTTGGAGACAGGGATATAAGAAAGTTAAAATGGGAAAGTGTTTATTTTGGAATTGTGCAGAGCACTGGTGTACATCACAGCTTAATGACTGTGCGTTATTCCAGTCAGTACCTTACAAAAAAAGATGTGATAGTACTGAAGAATTCCATAAGACAGAGGAGAAAATTAGCCTATTCAGCACAACAGGTCTGCTCCTCCATTTCATCATGGCGAATCCATTTTCTTCTCAGCCTCATACACCCGCCTTCTCTCCTTAACCTTTCACACCCTGATTCATCAAGAATTTACCAACGTCCACCTTAAATACACCCGATCACCTGACCACCACAGTCACCCATGGTAACAAATTCCACAGATTCCCCACCCTCTGCATTCTAAATGGCCATCCCTCTACTGTGAGGCTGTGCTCTCTGGTCCGAGACCGCCACCGTAGAAAAATCCTCTCAACATCCACTATCTAGGTCTTTCAACAGTTAATGAGATCCCTGCTTATTCTCTGACATTCTAGCATGTAAAAGCCCAGAGCTATTGATCACTCTTCATACGATATGCCTTTCATTCCTGGACTCTTTTCTCATAACCTCATAGGAACTGTTTCCAATGTCAGCTCTACTTTTCTTAAATAAAGGCATAAAACTGCTCACAAAACTGCAAGTGAGGACTCACCAGTGCCTTATAAAGTCTCAGTATTACATCCTCACTTGCATATTTTACTCCTCTCGAAATGAATACCACATTGCATTTGCCTTTCTCCTCACCAACTCAACCTATCAATTAATCTTTAGGGAATCCTGCATGACAATCCCGAGACCTTTTGCAGCTCATACATTTCAGTTCTTTTTCCCTGTTTGGAAAGTAGTCTGTGCTTTTATTCCTTCTACTAAAGTGAATGACAATACACTTCTTGACACTGAATTCCATTTGCTTCTTTGCTTATTCTTCTAATCTGTCCATGTCCTTTTGCAGCCTCCCTCCCTACTTCCTCTGCACGACTTACCCCTTTGCCTATCTTCATATTGTCCACAAACTTGGCCGCAAAACCATAAATTCTGTCATCCAAATTAGTGACATACAATTTAAAAGAAGCGGTCCCAACACCAGCATTTGCAGAACACCACCAGTCACCAGCAGCCTATCAGAAAAAAGCTCACTTTATGCCCCCTCTTTGCCTTCTGCCGATCAGCTCCTGCTCTCTCCATGCCAGTATCTTTGCTGTGATATCATGGGCCATTACCTTGTTAAGCAGCACCAGTTCAAATGTGTTCTGAAAATCCAAATAAACAACATCCAATGCTACTTATTGTTCTTGTTTTTAAAATGCGTTCGTGGTGTGTACGTTCAGTAAAATTATGGTGATATGTTCCAGTTCATTTATTGTCACATTTTACAGTTGTTCGTTTGGCAGCCACCCTGAACGTATCTGAGATGTGTAATAATCACCCTCCCTGTCTGTATGTGACTGAGTTAGTTCTCACAGAACTATTGCGCTCTGTCAGTGGTATAGAAGTCAACTGCAATGTTAGTACTCATTTTGAGAGGGGAACTCTAGGATGTAATGCAGAGGATTTATGAGGCATTGGTCAGACCGCATTTGAAGTATTGTTTGGGGCCCCTGATCTGAGCCAGGATATGATGGCATTTGAGAGGGTCCAGATGTGGTACACAGGAGTGATCCCGGAAGAGAAAGGGCTTATATATGAGGAACTTTTGATAACTCTTCCCTGTACTCGCAAGAGTGTAGAAGAACATGGGTTGTGGGTAGATTTCATTTAATCCAACTGATTATTGTAAGGCCAAGACAGAGTGGATGCGAAGAGAATGCTTCCTCCCATAGGGGAATCTGAGACCATTGGTCACATCCTCAAAATGGAAGGACTATCCTTTAGAACAGAGGTGAGGAGGAATTTCTTTTGCTATATGGTTGTGGATGTATGGAATTCATTGCCACACGTTTCTGTGGAGGCCATGTCAATGGGTATGTTTAATAATTACTCCTCTCAAAATGATTACCAACATTGCGTTTGCCTTTCTTCTCACCGACTCAATCTTTAGGGAATCCTGCATGACAACTCCCCAAGGCTGTTTGCAGCTCCTTTGTGGTCTAACTGTTTTAGTCTGGCGGGAAGAGCTTAAAAGGAAATAATTTTTTCTTCAGCAGTTTGATTGAGGAACGACTGCGCAGGTGCGTGGACGTCAGCGAGTAGACTGGCAGGAAGAATTTTAAAAGAAGACAGCTTTACAGAGTGATAGGGGACTCTATAGTTAGGGGGTCAGAAAGGTGATCCTGTGGATGCGGGAAAGAAACATTTTGCCTCCCAGGTGCCAGGGTCCAGGATGTTTCTGATCGTGTCCACAATATCCTGCAGTATCTTGGATTATTGAGACCTCTTTTGGGGCAGGAGTGGCCTGTACAAAATGAACAGGTTGCACTTGAATCCGAGGGGTCCAATGTCCTGGCAGGGAGGCTTGCTAAGGCTACTGGGGAGAGTTTGAACTAGAATTAAAAGGGAGTGGGAATCGAACTGAATAGATGGAGGAAGGGGTGGTTAGCTCACAAATAGAGAAAGCTTGTAGGCAGTGTGAGAGGGAGGATAGGCAGGTGATAGAAAAGGGATGCGCTCAGACTTATGGTTTGAGATGTGTCTATTTTAATGCAAGGGTATCATGAACAAAGCAAATGAGCTTAAAGCATAGATCAGTACTTGGAGCTGTGATGTTTTGGCTATTACAGAGACTTGGATGGCTCAGGGTCAGGAATGGTTGCTCAGAATGCTAGGCTTGAGATGTTTCAGAAAGGATAAGGAGGGAGGCAAAAGAGGTGGGGACGTGGCACTGTTGATCAGAAATAGTGTCACAACTGCAGAAAAGGTGGAGGCCATGGTGGGATTGTTTACTGAGTCTCTGTGGGTGGAAGTTAGAAACAGGAAGGAGTCAATAACATTACTGGGTGTTTTTTTATAGACCACCCAATAGAAACAGGGACATTGAGCAGAGAGGGAGACAGATTCTGGAACGGTGCAATAATAACAGGGCTGTCGTGATGGGTGATTTTAATTTCCCCAATATTGATTGGCATCTCCCAAGAGCAAAGGGTTTAGATGGGGTGGAATTTGTTAGCTGTGTTCAGGAAGGTTTTATGACAATATCTAGATCAGCTTACAAGAGGAGAGGCTGTACTTGATCTGGTATTGTGAAATCAACCTGGTCATGTGTCAGGTCTCTCAGTGGACAAGCATTTTGCAGATAATGATCAAAATTCTATCTCCTTTACCATTGGAGAGGGATAGGAGTAGACAAGTCAGGAAAACATTTAATTGGAGTCAGGGGAGATATGAAGCTATCAGGCAGGAACTTGGAAGCATAAACTGGGAGCAGATATTATCGGGGAACTGTACAGGGGAAGTGTGGCAGATGTTCGGGGTTATTTGCGTGGCGTTCTGCATAGGTACGTTCCAATGAGATGGGAAGTTTGGTACAGTATATGAACCAAAGTGTACAAAGACTGTAGAAAATCTGGTGAAGAAGAAAAGAAAAGATTATGAAAAGTTCAAGAAACTACATAATGATGGAGATCTAGATAATTACAGGACCATCAGAAATGAGCTTAAGAATGAAATTAGGAGAGCCAGAAGGGGCCTTGGCGAGCAGGATTAAGGAAAACCCCAAGGCATTCTACAAGTATGTGAAGAGCAAGAAGAGGTGGGAGAATAGGACCAATCAAGTGTGACAGTGGAAAAGTGTATATGGAACCGTAGGAGGTAGCGGTGTGGAAGTCGAATCCGGATAAAGTCACTCAGAGACCATATAAGTGCAAACTCTTTATTCAAAGCACCCTGGGCTCACTCAGTTAGTCACTCAAACAGGAACAGTCTGTCTGTGACTTTTCCTACCCAACCCACCAAATAACTCACAATTCCCCTAACAGAAAAGATATAGTGCTCAGATAACCCCACACATACCAAGCTGGAGTCAGACTTATCTATTGCTTGACAGTACCGAGAGATAAATTACAGAATAGTTATAATGGACAGAACATACACAGAACAGGCTGGTCTTATCTCTGCGCATGACTGTACAAAGAAACTAAGACCTTGAAACACTAACTCCGAGAAGAAATATGGCTCAGCATGGCTTAACACATCTGTTGATCATCAGTGGTTTCTGTCAGAAAGAACAGGTTGCTATTGTTTAATTAATGTGTTAACCCTTTTACATACTTCATCAGCGGAGGTACTTAATGAATACTTTGATTCAGATGAGACCGGATGAGACATACCCCAGTCTACTGTGGGAGGCAAGGGAGGAGATTGCTGAGCCGCTGGCAATGACCTTTGCATCATCAATGGGGACGGGACTGGTTCCGGAGGATTGAAGGGTTGCAGATGCTGTTCCCTTATTCAAGAAAAGCAGTAGAGATAGCACGGGAAATTCTATGCCTTACGAGCTAGATTGAATTTTTTGAGGATGTGACTAAACACATTCATGAAGGTAGAGCAGTAGATGTAGTGTATATGGATTTCAGCAAGGCATTTGATAAGGTACCCCATGCAAGGCTTATTGAGAAAGTAAGGAGGCACGGGATCCAAGGGGACATAGCTTTGTGGATCCAGAACTGGCTCACTCACAGATGGCAAAAAGTGGTTGTAGACAGGTCATATTATGCATGGAGGTTGGTGACCAGTGGTGTACCTCAGGGATCTGTTCTGGGACCCCTTCTCTTTGTGATTTTTATAAATGACTTGGATGGGGAAGTAGGGTATGGGTAAGTAAATTTGCTGATTGTACAAAGGTTAGGGGTGTTGTGGATAGTGTGGAGGGCTGTCAGAGTTTACAATGGGACATCTATAGGATACAAAACTGAGCTGAGAAGTGGCAGATGGAGTCCAACACAGGTAAGTGTGAGGTGGTTCATTTTGGTAGGACAAATATGATGGCAGAATATAGTATTGATGGTAAGACTCTTGGCAGTGTGGAGGATCAGAGGGATCCTGGGGTCCATGTCCACTGGATACTCCAAGCTGCTGCACAGGTTGACTGTGTGGATCAGAAGGCATACAGTGTATTGGCCTTCATCAACCATGGGACTGAGTACAAGAGCCGAGAGGTAATTTTACAGCTGTATACAACCCTGGTCAGACCCCACTTGGAGTACTGTGCTCAGTTCTGGTCAGCTCACTACAGGAAAGATGTGGGAACTATAGAGAGGGCACAGAGATTTACAAGGATGTTGCCTGGATTTGGGAGCATTCCTTATGAGAATAGGTTGAGTGACCTTGGCTTTTTCTCCTTGCTGCAACAGGGGATGAGAGGTGACCTGATAGAAGTGTATAGGATGATCAGAGGCATTGATAGTGCGGATAGTCAGAGGCTTTTTCCCAGGTTGAAATGGCTAAAACGAGCTGGTACAGTTTTAAGGTGCTTAGAAGTAGGTACAGAGGAGATGTCAGGGGTAAGTTTTTTCTTTTTACACAGTGTGGTGAGTGTGTGGAAAGGGTTATTGGTGATGGTGGTGGAGGCGGATACAATAGGACCTCGTAAGAGACTCTTGGATAGGTACATGGGGCTCAGAAAAATAGAGGGTTATGGGCAAGCCTAGGTAATTTCTAAAGTAAGTACATGCTCAGCACAACATTGTGGGCCGAAGGGCCTGAATTGTGCTGTAGGTTTTCCATGTTTTCTATGTGTCAGGTTATAGTGTCTCAAGAGGACCATCCAGGAAATGCCCTCTTCTCATTCCTACCATCAGGGAGGAGCTTCAGGAGCCTGTAAACCACATTCAATGATGCAGAAACTGCTTCTTCCTCTTGACCTTCAGGTTTCTGAATGGTCCATGAACCCATGAACAACCATTTTGTATTCTTTATTTATCTCATAATTTATAGTAACTTTTACCTGTATGTCCTTCATAATAAGCCTGATTCTGATTCTGAATCCTGTGGACACCATTACAGGAAAGATGTCATTTAATTGAAAAGAGCGCAGAAAAGGTTTACAAGAATTTTGTCAGTTGTTGAGGACCTGAGTAATAGGGAGAGGTTGAGCAGGTCAGGAAGGGAACTGTAGCAGACTGGGAATTGACTTTATTGAAATGTATAAAATCACGAGGGACATAGACAGTGAGTGCACACAGTCCTTCCCAAGGGTTAGGAGTCAAGGCCTATGGGGTATATGTTTAAGGTGACAGGGGAAAGATTTCATAGGAACTTGAGGGACATCTATATTTTTCACTCAATGGGCTATATCTTTGTGGAATGAGCTGTGGGAGGTGCTGCTTGAAGCAGGTACAATAACAACTTTTAAAAGATAGCTGGACACGTACATGGATTGGGAAGGTTTTGAAGGAGATAGGCCAAACACTGGTAAGTGAGATCTGTACTGGTAAATTGCCTTTGTGTGAGCTTACAGCTCAGTGACTAATCACCAATGGTAATGTTAAGGAGTGTTTATGTAGTAATCGTTGAAAGAGCCGATCAAGTTGAGAGTGTAGTTCAAAATGTATATCAGCTTCTGGCCTTTTGAAATAGCATCAAACAGAGCCAGGAAAATACCTTTTTAAATAACAAGGTCTTAGCAGGTATGAAGGCTTTTGAAAGGGAGTAGAAGATGTTAACGTAAATGATAGCAGGGATGATTAAAGTCCCTCATTATGATCTGTTTTTTTGCTTTACCTCTACTGCTCTTTCTCTGTACCTCTTACATGTTAAAATATGAATCAGGTTTATTATCATTGACATTTATCAAAAATTTGTTGTTTTGTGGCAGCAGTACAGTGTAATACATAAAATATACTACAAATTAAAATAATAAATAATCAGTGCAAAACAGAACAAATGCATGAAATATTGTTCATGGGTTCACTGACCACATTTAGAAATCTGCTGTTGGGACGGGAAGAAACTGTTTCTGAAATGTTGGGTGTCTCTCTTCAGACTCCTGTCCCTGATCCCTGACGGTAGGAACGAGAAAAGAGCATATCCTTTGTCCTAGGGATCCTGAATGATAGATGCCACTGTTTTGAGTCACCACCATTTAAAGATGTCCTTGATGTTCGGGAGGCTGGAGCCCATGAGCGAGCTGGGTCAGTTTACAACCCTTGGCAGCCTTTTCCGGTTCTGTGCAGTGCCCATCGATAGCAAGAGGTGAGCAACCAGTCAGAACAGTCTCCATAAGGCCATAAGACGAAGGAGAATTCTTCTGTTCAGCTCATCAAATCTGATCTGTTATTCTATAGTTAAACATTTGGGAGGCTGGAGAAATCAATTGGAAGGCATGTCTGCAAGGTGAGAGCAATTTTGGAACACTGCCAACTCACATTGAGAAATTTAGTTTGCTGCGTTTGCCGATTGCTTGCCTCGACTCCTCGTCCACCTCCTGGTGAATGTATTGAATCTATCATCTCATTGCACAAAGCGTGTGGAAGCTATGGAGGGTGCAGAGGAGATTTACCAGGATGCTCACTGGACTGGAAGGTTGAACAAGCAATCTTTCGAATGCGAAACATGAAAGAATAATTGATAGAGGTGTAGAAAATGAGAAGGGGCATAGATTAAGTGGATAGCTGGATGAAAATGGCTGTTTTGAAAGCCATGGACATGCGTGTGGTGGATACCCTGCTCACTAGTGTTATTGAGGCAGGGAGAGGAGGAGAAATTATGCACCTCTGCCTTGCTCAGTGTAGACCATCAGCCATTTTAACAACTTCCCTATCGTAATTTACTGGTATATCAGTGAGGGCTATGAGAACTTGATTAGGTCTTTGCTGCATGAAGAGTCCTTTAAAAATAAGATATCGATGGTGATTCTCTCAGGAGAGAGAGCATGTGGTCCATTAGCTCTTAAGGCTTATCATCCCCCAGGCCAGGCAAGGACATCAACTGCTTGGCACACTTAGACTCCAACAGTCCAAATGTCTATAAAAGGCGAGCTTTCAGCAATCGGTATTTATTGTGTTCAGGCGAGCATCAAGCAGACTCACAACTCTTACTGAGCGGCTTTACTATGTATTAAACTCTGGTGTCATGCACGGATATTTCTCACAGTGCAAATTAGACCATGGCTTGTACAAACCAAGCGAGGGCATTTTGCTCCCAAAACTCTGGCAATTTTCAAAGCGACTGCGTTGACAGGTTCAATAATTCTGGCACCTTCCTGGAGCATCAAGGTCATCAAAGTCGGTTTTCGCAAGTAAAGTGGGTGAGGTGTTTTAAGTTCAAGGGAAACTGTAACAAACTTGATATTGTCCTCCAAAAGGGGGAAGAGAAGATGCAGCGCACACGGACTCTCCGGTGAATGATATCTGTATTTGTCAAGTAGGATGCCATGCACAATCCTGATTTGATGGAGACAGATGTGAGAAGCACGGAGGAACATCTGGAGAAACTTCTGAAATGCTCGCTTCACTGCCACCACTACTGTGCGATCGAGAATCTCTGGAGGGGAAGGCCCTGAATCCTCGGCTTTGCCTGTTGCTTGGCAGCCAGGGCCAGGGTCGAAGCGCTCGGCAGAGATGGTGCTCGGTGCTCGGTGTCGGAGGGCTGGTCGGAGGCTCAAAGTTTTCGGACAGACCCGAGAGTCGGCTGTGGTTGAGTGCTTCCAGGGTGCTGCATCGGCAATTTTGTGGCACTGGAGGTTCATGGTAGGGAGAGTTTTCTTCCTTCTACCGTCTGCGTGAGATGTGGGACTTTCGAGACTTGGAGACTTTTTCTTACCGCGCCCATGGTCTGTTCTTTATCAAATTACAGTATTGTTTTGCACTGTTGTAACTATATGTTATAATTATGTGGTTTTTGTCAGTTTTTTAGTCTTGGTCTGTCTTGTGTTTCTGTGATATACTGGAGGAACATTGTGTCATTTCTTAATGCATGCATTACTAAACGACAATAAACGAGAACTGCATGTCCTCATAATCTAAAAAAAACTGTACATAATGCACAGTAAAAAAAAGCTTCACGTAATTATTTCATCACGTCAGACCAGCCTCTTGAGGTGAACCCCAATTCAATGTCAATGGTTGTGAATTACTGTATGTAGGTTTTCACCAATTGCATTGCCCAACAAAACAATTAGGCCTATACAGCAACATTCAATGAAATCTCCAGAAAGCCGCAGTATTAAACACCACTAAAACAGTCCAAGCTTTAAACATCATTCCCTCTCTCCGCCCTGCTCCATCTGCTTATCACCCAACACCCGACCTGATAACCTGGATTCACACTTCACATGCCTACTGTAGCTGCACCTCCTTCCCCCTCCTCCTTATAATGGTTATATCTGTTGCAATGTGAGCATTATTAAAAGTAAGTTAATATTAATTAGGATAATGGAGGTGGGGTTCTACTTCCATTCTTTCACTTCCAGTGTGCTTTTGTATATAGTGTCCCTGCCATGCCGTACGGGTTGTGAAAGCCTCTGTATATGTATAACAGTTTTGACGTTCGAGATAAAGTTGTTTCTTTCAGCATGAAGTTGTTGAGTGTGCCTTTTTCAAAGTAGAAGTTACTACATATTTTTGGTGACGAGGTGAACTGGTTTTGTGGATGTGTCGGCACGTTTCAAACAGGAGCTGTGCGGGGACAAGCAGCTTTGCTTTTCGGGTGGCTATGTTTGGAACTATCGGTGAATTTGTGGAGGAAAAAGAGGAATGGCTGGAGTACGAGGAAAGGTTGGGACACATTTTCTGTGCTAATGAAATTACTGAGGAGGCTAAGAAGCACTCTATTCTCCTGAGTATGTGTGGGACAAAGATTTACAAGCTAATAAGGAATTTAGCCACACCGCGGAAACTGGGGGACATTCCATATGACGAACTGGTCAAGCTCGTGGGGAACCACTACAATCCAAAACTTTCTGTGATAGTCCAATGGTGTAAGTTTCACAGCCGTTTCAGGAAGCCAGGTCAGTCTGTGGACAATTCTGTGGCCGAGCTTTGGCAGCTGTTCAGAGCATTGTGATTTTGGATCAGCGTTGGAAAACATGCTCCATGATAGATTGGTATGCGGCATTAATAATGACAGCGTACAACACTGCCTGTTAGGGAAAACCCCACCGCTGACTTTCAAGAAAGCCTTAGAGATTGCCCAAGGCCTGGAGATGGCTGCTAATAATGTCAAGGATATCCAGAAAGGACATGGGGGGTCGCACCAAGTCAGGAGGGAGACTGGTAAACAGGCAAAGCCGGTGGAATGTTTCCGGTGAGGAGGGAAGAACTATGCAAATGATTGCAAATTCAAAGACACTGTCTGCCATTCTTGTAGCAAAAAGGGACATATAGCTAAAAAGAGCAGAAGTTGAAAGGGTAAGATTAAGCCTGGGCAGGGGAAAGCTCTACAGGCCCAGGCAGCCACACACCATCTAGAAGATGCAGATGAAGAGGCAGCCTGTGCCTACAACGTGTTTGCAGTGGAAACAGATGAGGAATCACCTGAACCGTATTATGCCACAGTCACTGTCAGGGGAAAGGACATTATGTTTGAGATTGATTCGGGGCTACTGCATCGGTCATTAGTGAGGAGACCTACAGGAGGACATGGGGGTCCAACCTGCCTTCCATCAGGTCATCAAAGCTCAAACTTAGGACCGATACGGGGCAGCCCATACCTCACTTAGGGGTGTTATATGTGGACATTTCAGCCGGGGGTCAGAAGGCTGAAGCCAGGCTAGTGATAGCTAAGGGCAGGAGGTCCAGTCTTTTGGGTAGCGATTGGCTTCACAAAATCCGGCTAAACTGGCATGAAATTAAGTATCCACACACGACGGAGGACATTCTGCAGTGGTACAGTGACGTTTTCAGGGACGAGCTGGGAACACTGAAGGGCATGACGGTGAAACTCCATGTCGACCCTGAGGCTACACAGCCCTGCCATTTTCCAAAGGACAATGGACACTTTGCTACAGGGGATTCCGCACGGAGCAGTGTACCTTGATGATACTTTGATCGTGGGGGCTACGGAGGTGGAGCATCTGGTTAATTTAGAACGGGTGCTGAAGAGGCTCTCAGACGCAGGGCTGCAGTTGAAACGCGGAAAATGTGTATTCCTGGCATCCAGTGTGACTTACCCGGGACACAAGATCACAGCTGAGGGGCTTTTCCCTGTGGAGGACAAAGTGAGAGCTATTAAGGAGGCCCCAAGCCCTAAGACCATCACGGAACTCAGATCATTTTTGGGCATGGTGAATTATTATGGCAAGTTTCTTCCTGACCTCTCAAGGGTTTTGACCCCACTGTATAAGCTGCTTCACAATGACACTTAAGTGGCAGTAGGGTGAAGTGCAGGAGAAAGCTTTCAAGGAAGTGAAAGAACTCCTCCACTCAGTGAAGCTGCTTGTTCACTATGACCCAGACAAGGAGATCACCCTTGCATGCGATGCCTCGCTCCATGGAGTCGGGGCAGTTCTCTCACATGTAATGGAGGACTGTTCAGAGAAGCCTATTGGTTTTGCTTCACGTACCCTGACAGCTGCTGAGAAGGGATATTCACAGCTAGACAAAGAAGGTCTCGCCATTGTTTTTGCAGTCCAACGCTTTCATCAGTCCCCTGGCCGTTCACAGATTGTGGAGGAAATTCATGAGACTCATCCAGGAGTGTCTCGAATGAAAAGCCTTGCAAGATCCTATGTTTGGTGGTCAAGAATGGATCAGGATCTGGAGAACAAGGTAAAATCATGCACGCAATGTCAGACTAATCAGAATATGCCACCACCAGCTCCTTTACACCCATGGGAGTGGCCAGACCACCCCTGGTCTAGGCTACATCTGGACTTTGCTGGCCCTTTTATAGGGCAGATGTTTCTTGTAATGGTAGATGTGCATTCTAAATGGATCGAAGCTCACATCATGAGCAACATCCCAGCCCCCACAACCATAGACAAACTCAGGCAAGTGTTTGCAGTCCACGGGTTGCCTGACACTCTGGTCACTGATAATGGCCCGACGTTCACCAGTGAGCTGTTCAGTGAGTTCATGCCGCAGAATGGCATTCGTCACATTCGGACGGCCCCTTTCCACCCAGACTCAAATGGTTTGGCTGAGCGGGCTGTTCAGACAGTGAAGGAAGACCTGAAGCAGATGACAGAGGACTCTCTTAGCATTCGCCTTTCATGTTTCTTGTTTCTACGACAGCCCGCACTCCAGCAGAGATGCTGATGGGACGTAGGTCCAAGTCAAGATTGTATCTGCTGCACCCGGATATGAAGGCAAAAGTGGAGAGAAAGCAGGAAAAGCAGAAGGAGGGACATGATCAACATGCGCGAGAGAGGCAGTTAAAACCGGATGACAATGTCTATGTGAGAAACAATCAGCAATGGCTGCCTGGGGTTATTCTTAAGCAGAGTGGTCCCGTCTCCTATGTTGTTCAGCTGACTGATGGGCGTGTTTTCCGCAGACATCAGGACCATGTGCACCTGCGCCATGATACCGGCTCAGAGGCAGACAGTTCCATGGAGTTGTCATTTGTGAGACAGATCTGCTGCGGAAGCATGTTCACCAGTGACTTCACTAGAGGGCAAGATGCTGGCAGAGCGGTCGGGGTCCCCTGAGGAGGATGGACATTCTCACGCAGACACACAGACCCCTCTCAGCTCCCAATACCAGACCCACCCAAAACACCATCACCAGCGGTACCTGCGGGGTCACCAGGGGAAGTGCGCAGATCACAGCGCACTGGTAGACCTCCTGACAGACTGAATCTTTGTCAAGACAGTTTTTTTTGTTGTTGTTAGATTGAATGTTGAATCTGTCATGTTTTCCAGATGTTTTGTATTGGTAAACTGTTGCTGAGATACTAGTATACGTTTCCAGGGGTTTTCGTTGTTCATCCCCCTCTGCATATGCTGCCTGACCCACTGATTTCTTCCAGCTGTTTGCGTGTTGCTTCAGATTCCAGCATCCAAAGTCTCGTAGTGAGGTGGGAGGTGGGAAGTGAAGATGGTCATGCAGTTTGGTCGAAGGAATAAAGGGATAAATTATTTTCAAAGGGGGAGTAAATTCAGAAATCAGAGGATGAAAGGGACATGCAGGGTTCACAAAAGATCAACTTGCAGGTTAAGATAGTGATACGGAATCAAACGCAATGTTTGTATTCATTTCAAGAGGTCTAGAATATAAAATCAAGTATGCAATGCAGAGACTTTACAAGGCATTGGTCAGATTGCATTTAAAGTATTGGGAACACATCTGGGCCCCTTATCTACAATAGAATATGATGGCATTTGAAAGGGTCCAGATGTGATTCACAAGAGTGATCCCAGGAATGAAAGAATTAACATATGCAGACCATTTGATGACTCCACCCCAGAGTCGCACGAGTTCAGAAGAATCGGGGGTGTGGAGGATCTCATTTACATCAACTGAATGTTGTGAGGCCTGGACAGAGTGGATGTGAATAGGATGTTTCATACAGTGCCGGAGTCTGGAACCAGTGGTGACATCCCCAGAATGGAAGGGCTCCCCGTTAGAACCAAGATAAGCCACATGGAGAGAGGGAGACTGCTGCAGGGGTAACAGCTTACTCTCCATATCCTATTGCCCTGACTTGCATATCGGCAATGTAGAGAGCTAGGACACAACATCAGGAGTCGACCCCAAACAATGGAGGGTCTCATATGCTGGCTGACCTGCTGAGTTCCTCCGACACTTTGGGTGTGAGTGTTGCTCTAGATTTCAAAAATCTGCAGAGTCTTGAATTTATCATTTTTCTAGAGCCTCCCTCACCATTTCACGGTGTGCACACGCCGGGGTGGCCCGTCATCACTGTTTTGAATTACCATGGAGAGCATTTAACGAGTTGCATTATCATCTAGTATGAAGGGGGTCACTGGACAGGATCACAAAAAGCTGCAGAAAGTTGTAAACTCAGCCAGCTCCATCATGGGCAAGAGATTCCCCAGCATTGAGGAAATCTTCAGAAGGTGACACCATTCATCATTAAGGACCCCTATCACCCAGGACATGCCCTCTCTTCATCGCTACCATCAAGAGGGAGGTACAGGAGCCTGAAGACACACACTCAATGTTTGAAGAACTATTCCTTCATCAGCTTCCTGAATGGACAGTGAACCTACGAACACTTCCTCAACTTTTATTCACTCTTCTTCCACTACTAACTAATTTTATATACATTCCTTCTCGTAATTCATAGTTTATTAAATAATTATATATTGCAATGTACTGCTACTGCAAAACAATACATTTCACGACAGATGCCAGTGTCATTAAACCTGATTCTGATATGCACAGACTTTTCAGAGATGTGCATTCAAGAATTAGAGGGCAAAAGAAATTCAGATGGTGTAAACCTGAGATAAAAACAGAAAATGCCAGAAGCACACTCAGCAGTTCAGGCAGCATCTTAGGAGAGAGAACCAGAGAGACCATTTCATCTCCGTGGTCCAAGCAGTCTACAAACAGCACCTGGGGTCACTGTTAAAGTCAAATCTGAATAGAATTTGGGAGACCAGCTTCTTACAGTTACATCAGTTTATTGCACATTCTCCTGCAGGAGTTTAAGACCCAGTTGTCAAGGGAAGTACTGCCACCTTCTGACAAGTGGGCCTGTTCCCTCAGGGTACAACTGTATATTTATACATAGTAAGCCCCACACATTACTGTTGCAAGATGTTATTTGAACTAGTACGCATTTGAACTTTAGTGCGCATGCGCCGGTCGTGCATGCAGCCTGGTACAGGCGTTCTTCTTACTTTCTTCTCCTTACTTTTAAATTTACGTTATTTTTTGTATTTTTTTTCTCACGGTAACACGTCGAAGCTGCACCCTCTCTAACATGCTGGTAGAGAGAGTTTTATTTAGGTTTTCTTTAGCGCTGGAAATGGTTACATCCCGACACGCGGGACAGAAGCAAGGTCGCATTGTGTATTCCACGGACTAGCAAAGACCGGCCGGCTTAGCGAACAGAGCGGTGGACACCCCTGCTGAAATCCGGAGGAAAACACACAGAGGGGGATCACAAAGCCAGGGAACGAGGACCGGGTCGAGACAACAGAGACTTTTGGAGAAGAGGAGTTCGGTGGGTAATACCGTTCCGGCTGACCGGAAGTGCACTGAGAGCAGTAAGCGTAAGGGAGTTGGTGCTTACTGTTCTGGCTAACAACGGATGGTGCAATCCGGGGCATATTACAATCGAGGAACGTGTTTGCAGACTGGATATTGAACTTTTTACTGTTGGACTTCGGCCACATTCCACCGTGATACAACATGTGGCATCACGGGAGGTCTTTCCTGCCTGTGGCCATCGAACGTGCAGCTCCTCCCGTGGAGGGTCAGACACCCTGAGCCAATAGACTGGTCTTGGACTTATTTTCCATCTGGCATAGTTTGTTTGTTGGGGTTTTTTGTATTGCTATATTTACGCTCTATTCTTGGTTGGTGCGGCTGTAACGAAACCAAATTTCCCTCCGGATTAATAAGGTATATCTATCTATCTATCTATCTATACCCACCAAGTCTGTTAGTGCAAAACTTAGTTACAGATAAGAGAATCTGCTAAATCAAGGCTTAATTACAGATGGATGTGCTGTCCAGTCCTTATCAGTTATTCCCTTTGCTAGGCCCTGACTTAATTACAGATGATATTCATTCCTGTCCTCATTGGTGAGTCCTCCTCTCCCTACCCAAATGGGGGTACAATGTACAATGTTATCAAACTCTTAATGTCTCTCTGCAAGCTGGAGAGAACTTAGCTGACTGCTGAAGGCAGAATTTACTTCAGTTCAAAAATTCTTATTCAGTCCCAATTATTCTTTTAGCCAGAGGTTACATTGGTTCAAAATGATTTTTTTTTATATCCTCAATTCCTCATCATGATTGAACTAGGTTCTCTGGTGCTCTGCTTACTGAACCAACCGCCCTTGGTCACCTGGGGGCGGGGGAGTTTGAGCTCTACAAAGAGTGCAGATAATAGCTGAAGATGTGCAGAGTGGTTCAAGGATTTACTAGGATGTTGCCTAGATTAAGGAGCATGCTTCATGAGGAAAGGTTGAGCAATATAGGACTTCAAAACTGTTAAAAGTGCCCACTGCATCACAGCCATCAAGGACATATATTCAGAAAGGTGCTGGGAAAGGGCCAGTAACATTATGAAGGTGTCATGGTCTGGTCCGTGAAGTCCACATTCCGGTGTCCGGTCCGTGGGCTCCGGACTCCAGGTCTTCCGGCTGTCCCTTGCTTCAGTTGGGCTTAATCCTAAACACCTGATTCTCGTCTTGGGGCTGGGAATATAAGTGTCCCTGGGAGTAATTGTGGTTGCTGGCTTGGAATCTGAAATTAGGAAGGCTTAAACAAATGAAGAAACTGGTCCTGGTGGTATTTTTTGATGTAGAAAAGGCATAGGATATGCTCTGGAAAGATGGTGTGTTAATTAAATTCAAACAACTAGGGTTGGAAGGAAAATTAAATAATTGGGTTCTAGACTTTCTTTTTGGTTGAACAATTCAAGTCAAGGTGGAAACCGAGTACTCCAGGATGTATTTGCTTGAAAATGGAACACCACAAGGTAGTATCTGTAGTCCATTACTATTTTCCATAGTGATAAATGACATATTTGTGCAAGTTGAACATAGTGTGGGGAAATTGTTATTTGTAGATGATGGGGCTTTATGAGTTTATGGGTACAAAATTTAATTTATATACAAAGGAAAATGCAAGGTGCAATAAATAAAGTGGGGGAGTGGGCAAATAAATGGGATTTCAAATTGTCTACAAGTAAGTCGCAAGTGATATGCTTCTCAAGAGGTAACAAACTAGTTTCTGTGAAATTATATGAACAAATCAGGTAAAGGTAATTCGGTTCCTTGGTTTGTTATTTAATGAGAAACTTACATGCAAAAAGCAAGTTGAGAAAATTACAAGCAAATGTAAAAAAATAAACAACTTATTGAGGGGTCTTGCCAGGCAGGACTGAGGTGTGAGCAGGATATCGCTATTAAATATTGATCAAGCTTTAACGAGGGCTACATTGGATTATGGAAGTGTAGCATACATGTCAGCTGCAGAAAGTAATTTAAAAATGCTGGATGTTCAGCAAGCTCAGGCCCTCAGGATATGTAGTGGTGTATTCAGAACTTCACCCATATCAGCTCTTCAAGTCAAAATGGGAGAAATGCCATTAAGACTTAGAAGAATAGAGTTGATGCTAAATTACTGGGTTAACATCATGGGACAAAACTGCTCACACCAACTAGAGCTATATTAAAAGGCTGCTGGGAACATAACAAGTCAGGTTATAATAGCTTTGGATGGATCGGGGATGCAGCAGTACAAAAATAAGGTCTACAGGAAATGGAATATAACCCTACGTTTCCAATTTCTGATGTTCCTCCACAGCTCTTTACATGGTTGTCTGCCACTCTGAGCTAGATATGGATTCGGCTGTTTCTGTAGCCAGCCAAGGTTGCTGGCTGCCCCAAGACTCGGAGCCACCCTGGAATGAGCTCCCTTCCTGTCCTTGCCTCTGTGGGGTAAGTCAGGCCATCCTTGCTGTTACCCTGCTGTTGGATCTGCCCCTTCCCATCCTTGCCACCGTTGGGTAAGTCAGGTCGACTTTGCCGTTACCCTACAGTGGGATCTGTCCCTTCCTGTCCTTGCCTCCGTTGGGTAAGCCAGGCCGTCTTTGACGTTACCCTGAGGCTGGACTGTTCGCTTCCCCTCCCCATCTGAATCCCTGACAGTTTCTTCGGCGGATTATGTCGGAAGTCATCCTGGTCCCACATCCTAGTGAGCATCCCGGCCCTGCGTCCTAGGAACGGTCCCGGCCCTGTACTCTAAGAAGGAGTCCTGGCTCCGTACCGAAGGGACTAACTGAGCCGAGTCCAAGACCCGAGCCTGGCCATGTCCATGAGCCTCAAAGAACCCTAGCCTTGTCATGTCCTCGCCTAGTTCCGGAGTCCGAGCCCAAGTCAAGACCCAGGTTCTTAGTCCTTGTGCAGTCTCTGGCTCGGAGTCCAAGCCCAGGCTCCTAGATCCCAGTTCCTCGTCCTGGTCCCGCTTTCCTAGCTCAAGTCTGTGTTCCTGTCCCAGCTCCTAGTCTGCGTCCTGTCCCGTCCTTAACTCTAGTCCAGTCCATTTCCCAGTGATTCAGTGTCTGTGTCTTGCATTTGGGATTTGGGTCCGTTCCCAACAACCACCCATGACAGAAGGGACACATCCACCTTGCTCATGGATTGTTTGACCCACTCTCATCAAGGAGGCAGTGTAGCATTCACACCAGGACTATCAAACTAAAAAACTTACTTTCCCCAAGCAGAAAGACTGATAAACATATGCACTTCCTATCCCACACCTGCACATCCCCATCATCACCACTTCATCACTTTTAGTCAGAGTCACCTTATGTACAGACACTCTTGTGCTGAGCATCACTTTACACGCATATAATCAACACACATTAGCTATGGTATGCATTTATTCTTATCGTGTTTTTATATTATTATTGATTTCCTTACCTTTTGTACCTTAAAATGTGCCTCTCGTGTGAGCTATTTCAGCCCTGGGAAAAAGACTCTGACAATTCACACAATCGGTGCCTCTCATCGTCTTATACACCTCTATCAGGTCAGATCTCACTCGTCGTAGCTCTAAGGAGAAAAGGCTGAGTTCGCTCAACCTGTTCTCAGCAGGAATGCTCCCCAATCCTGGCAACATACTTGTAAATCTCCTCTGCACCCTTCCTGTAGTTTCCATATCCTTCCTGTAGTGAGGCGACCAGAACTGAGCACAGAACTCCAAGTGGGGTCTGATCAGGGTCCTATATAGCTGCAACATTGCCTCTCGGATCTTAAACTCAATCCCACGGTTGATGAAGGCCAATGCACCATATGCTTTCTTAACCACAGAGTCAACCTGCATAGCAGCTTTGAATGTCCTATGGATTCTGACCACAAGATCCCTGTGATCCTCCACACTGCCAAGAGTTTTATCGTCAATACCATATTCTGCCATTATATTTTTTCTACCAAAATGAACCACCTCACACTTATCTGGGTTGAAATCTATCTGCCACTTCTCAGCCCAGTTTTGTATCCTGTGTCTCCTTATAACTTCTGGCAGCCCTCCACACTGTCCACAATATCTCCAACCTTTGTGTCATCAGCAAATTTACTAACCCATCCCTCCACTTCCTCAATCAGGTCATTTATGAAAATGATGAAGAAAAGGGGTCCCAGAACAGATGCCTGAGGCACACCCCTGGTCACTGATCCCCATGCAGAATATGACCCATCTCCAACCATTCTTTGCCTTCTGTGGGCAAGCTAATTCTGGATCCACAAAGCAAGGTCCCTTTGGATCCCTTCCATCCTTACTTTCTCAATAAGCCTTGCATGGGGTACCTTATCAAATGCCTTGCTGAAATCAATATACACTACATCTGCTGCTCTACCTTCATCAATGTGTATAGTCATATCCTCAAAAAATTCAATCAGGCTCTTAAGGCACAGCCTGCCTTTGACAAAGCCATGCTGTCTATTCCTGATATTCCATGCCTCTCAAAATGTTCATAAATCCTGCCTCTCAGGATCTTCTCCATCAACTTACCAACCACTGAAGTAGGACTCACTGGTCTATAATTTCCTGGGCTATCTCTACTCCCTTGAATAAGGGAACAACATCTGCAACCCTCCAATCATTCAGAACCTCTCCCGTCCCCATTTATGATGCAAAGATCATTGCCAGAGAATCAGCAATCTGCTCCCTCGTCTCCCACAGTAGCCTGGATATATCTTGTCTGGTCCCGGTGACTTGTCCAACTTGATACTTTCCAAAAGCTCCAGAACATCCTTTTTCTTAATGTCGATATACTCAAACTATTCAGTCCGCTGTAAGTCATCCCTACAATTACCAAGATGCTTTTCCGGAGGGAATATTTAAGTAAAATATTCATTAAATACCTCTGCTATCTCTTTTAGTTCCATAGACACTTTTCAACTGTTATACTTAATTGGTCCTATTCTCTCACGTCTTATTCTCTTGCTCTTTACATATTTGTAGAATGCCTTGGGCTTTTCCTTAATCCTCCTCACCAAGGCCTTCTCATGGCCCCTTCTGGCTCTCCTAATTTCTTTCTTAAGCTCCTTCCTGCTTGCCTTATAATTTTCTGGATTTCTATCATTAACTAGTATTTTGAAGCTTTCATAAGCTTTACTTCAACATTTTCAATAGCCTTTGTACACCATGGTTCCTGTACCCTACCATCCTTTCCCTGTCTCATTGGAACATAGCTATGCAGAATGCCACGCAAATGTCCCCTGAACTTTTGTCACATTTCTGCTGTACATTTCCCTGAGAACATTTGCTCCCAATTTATACTTCCAAGTTCCTGCCTGATAGTTTCATATTTCCTCTTACTTCAATTAAGTGCTTTCGTAACTTGTTTGTTCCTATCCCTCTCCAATGCTATGGTAAAGGAGATAGAATTGTGATCACTATTTCCAAAATGCCCTCCTACTGACAGATCTCACACATGAGCAGGTTCATTTACCAGATGAAGTACAGCCTCTCCTCTTGTTGGCTTATCTTCATATTGTGTCTGGAAGCCTTCCTGAACATACCTAACAAACTCCAACCCATCTAAACCCCTTTCTCTAGGGAGATGCCAATCAACAATTGGGATATTAAAATCTCCAACCACCAAGACCCTGTTATTGTTACACCTTTCCAGAATCTGTTACCCGATCTACTCCTTGATGTCCCTGTTACTTTTGGGAGGTCTGTAAATAACACCCAGTGGAGTTATTGACCCCTTCCTGTTCCTAACTTCCACCCACAGACCCTCAGTAGAGAGTCCCTGCATAACTTCCTTCTTTTCTGCAGCTGTGACACTATCTCTGATCAACAGTGCCATGCCCCCACCTCTTTTGCCTCCCTCTTGGTCCTTTCTGAAACATCTAAAGCCTGGCACTCTAAATAAACATTCCTGCCCCTGAGCCATCCAAGTCTCTGTAATGGCCTCAACATGATAGCTCCAAGTACTGATCCACACTCTAAGCTCATCTGCTTTATTCAAGACGCTTCTTGCATTAAAACAGACACATCTCAAACTATCAGTCTGATTGCATCCCTTCTCTATCACCTGCCTATTCTCCCTCTTGCACTGTCTCCAAGCTTTCTCTATTTGTGAGCCAACCACCTATTCCTCCGTCTCTTCAGTTCGGTTCCCGACCCCCTGCAATTGTAGTTTAAACTCTCACCCAAACCTCCCTGCCAGGATATTGGTCCTCCTCGGATTGAAGTGCAACCCTTCCTTTTTGTACAGGTCACATCTGCCCCAAAAGAGGTCCCAATGATCCCTGCCCCCTGCTCCAATCCCTCAGCCACACATTTATCCTCCACCTCACTCTATTCCTAGACTCACTGTCGCATGGCACAGGCAGTAATCCCGAGATTACTACCTTTGAGGTCCTGCTTCTCAACTTCCTTCCTAACTCCCTGTAGTCTGCTTTCAGGGCCTCCTTCCTTTTCCTACCGATGTCATTGGTACCAATTTGTACCATGACCTCTGGCTGTTCACCTTCCCACTTGAGGATATCGTGGACGTGATTAGAAACATCCTGGACACTGGCACCAAGGAGGCAATATACCTGTAATGTTTCTTTCCTGAGCTCACAGAATCACCTGTTTGACGCCCGAACTATAGAGTCCCCTATCACTGCTGCCATCCTCTTCCTTTCCTGACCCTTCTGAGCCACAGGGCCAGACTTTGTGCTGGAGGCATGGTCACTGTTGCTTCCGCCAGGTAGGTTGCCCCCGCCCCCCCACCCAACAGTACTCAAACAGGAGTACTTATTGTTAAAGAGGACAGCCACAGGGGTACTCTCTAGTATCTGACTCTTCCCCTTCCCCCTCCTCTGTCTCCCGAGGCCCCAGTGTGACTACATGCGTATAGCTCCTCTCTATCATCTCCTCACTTTTCCTGACCAGACGAAGGTCATCGAGCTGCACCTCTAGTTCCCTAGCTCGGTCCCTGAAAAGCTGCAGCTCAAAGCACCTGGTGCGGATGTGGCTGTCTGGGAACTTGGGATTGTCCTGGACATCCAACATCTGATATCCAGTACAGAACACTGGCCTCACAGACATACTTCCTGTTACTCACAAGTAGATTACCTCGCCTCGACCTGTTGTCCCCTACGCCCCGTTGAACCAAAGCCCTCCTATTCTGTCTCCTTCTACTGTGTTGCCCCGTTCTCCCACACCTGTTCTATGAAGCTGCCTTCTTTTATATCCCTCCTGTCGGTCCAACTCGCTGTTTTGGGACCCAAAACTGTTGACACTGTTCTAAGTGTGGCCTGTCTCATGTCTTATAAAGGGTCAGCATTATGTATTTGTTTTTATATTCTGTTCCCCTTGAAATGCCAACAGACTCAACCTGTAAATTAACCATCTTAGAGTCTTGCATGAGGACTCCTAAGGCCCTCTGCACCTCTGATGTTTGAACCTTCTCCCCATTTAGAGAATAGTCTGCACTATTTTTCCTTTTACCAAAATGCAATATCATATATTTCCCAATACTGTATTCTATATGCTCCCTTTTTGCTCATTCTTCCAATTTGTCTGTGTCCAGCTGCAATCATATTGATTCCTCAGCACAACCTACCCCTCCACCTATCTCTGTATCATCCACAAACTTTGCCATGAAGCCACCAATTTCTTTACCTAAATCATTGCCAACGTGAAAAGCAGCAGCCCCACTACTGATCCCTGAGAAACATCACTAGTTACCAGCAGCCCCTTTTGCTACTTGCTACCTCATGCCTGTCAGGCATTCTGCTCTCCATGCCTGTATCTTTCCTGTAATACCATAGGATTTTATCTTGTTAAGCAGCCTTGCGTGACACTATATCAAATGCCTTCTGAAAATCCAAGTAAATGACATCTATTATCTCTCCTTTGTCCACCCTGCTTATAACTTCCTCGAAGAACTCTAACAGATTTGTCAGAAAAGATTTTCCTATACAGACGCCAAGCTGACTTTGACTGATTTTATCATTAGTCTCCAACTACCTCAAAACCTCATCCTTAATAATAGACTCCAACACTTCCCCATCCACTGAGGTAAGACTAACGGGCCTATAATTTCCTTTTTTTTTTTGCCTTTCTCCTTTCTTAAAGAGTGGAGTGACATTTGCCATCTTCCAGTCCTCTGGGACCAAACCAGAAAGATCATGACCAATGCATCTCTTGACCAATTATCTCTTCAGCAACCTCCCTCGGGACTCTGGGGTGTAGTCCATCTGGCCCAGGTGACTTATCCACCTTAAGACCTTTGAGTTTGTCTGGCCCTTTTTCCTTTGTAATAGCAATGGCACTCACACTCAATGACATCTGGCACACTGCTAGTGTCTTTCGCAGTGAAGACTGATGCAAAGTACCCATTTAGTTCATCTTCTATTTCTTCGTCGCCCATTACTACATCTCCATCGTCATTTTTCAGTGGTACAATATCATCTGTCACCTCCCTTTTACTCTTTGCATAACTGAAAAAATGTTGGTATCCTGCTTTATATTATTGGCCGGTCTGCCTTCATATTTCATCCTTTGCTTTCTTATAGCTTTTTTTGTTGCCTTTTGTTAGATTTTAAAAGCTTCCCAATCATCCAACTTCCCACTCACTTTTGCTACCTTATATGCCATTTCCCTAGTTTTTATGCAGTCAACTTCTTTTGTCAGCCACGATTGCCTACCACTGCCATTTGAGAACTTCTTTCTCTCTCGAACATATCTATCCTGCACCTTGCCAACTACTTCGAGAAACTTCAGCCATCTCTGCTCTGCCGTCATCCCCGCCAGTACCCTCCCCCGATCCACTTGGGCAGGCTCCTCCCTCATGCCTCTGGAATTCCCTTTATTCTATTGAGATACTGATAGATGTGAGTTATGTTTCTACCTCTCAAATTGCAGTATGATTTCAATCATATGATGATCACTGCCTCCTAAGGGTTCTTTTACGTTAAGCTCCCCAATAAGATCTGGGTTATTACACAACACCCAATCTAAGATGGCATTTCCCCAAGTAGACTCGAGCACAAACTGCTCTAAAAAGCCATCTTGAGGGTATTCACCAACCTCATTTTCCCAATCTCCTTGCATATTGAAGTCCCTCACTACAACTGTCATTAGCCTTATTACAACATTTTCTAGCTCCCTTTGCAATCTTGTCCCAGATCTTGGCTACTATTTGGAGGCCTATATATGATTCCTATAATGTTTTTTGTACCCTTGCAATTTCTTAACTCCACACACAAAGATTCAACCTTCTCTGACCCTATGTCACCTCTTTCTAAAGATGGAATTCCATCTCTTAACAACAGAGCCACACCACTGCCAATGCCTTCTGCCTGTCCTTTCAATACAAAGTATACCCTTTGATATTCAGCTCCCAACTATAACCGTCTTTCAGCCACGACTCAGTGATGCCCCCAACATCATATTGACCAATCTCTAATTGCGCCACGAGGGAACATAAAAACGGACTGCAAAAACTTTTATAGATATGTAAAAAGGAAAAGACTGGTAAAGACAAATGTAGGTCCCCTGCAGACAGAAACAGGTGAATTGATTATGGGGAGCAAGGACATGGCAGACCAATTGAATAATTACTTTGGTTCTGTCTTCACTAAGGAGGACATAAATAATCTTCCAGAAATAGTAGGGGACAGAGGGTCCAGTGAGATGGAGGAACTGAGCGAAATACATGTTAGTAGGGAAGTGGTGTTAGGTAAATTGAAGGGATTGAAGGCAGATAAATCCCCAGGGCCAGATAGTCTGCATCCTAGAGTGCTTAAGGAAGTAGCCCAAGAAATAGTGGATGCATTAGTGATAATTTTTCAAAACTCGTTAGATTCTGGACTAGTTCCTGAGGATTGGAGGGTGGCTAATGTAACTCCACTTTTTAAAAAAAGGAGGGAGAGAGAAACCGGGGAATTATAGACCGGTTAGCCTAACATCGCTGGTAGGGAAACTGCTGGAGTCAGTTATCAAGGATGTGATAACAGCACATTTGGAAAGCGGTGAAATGATCGGACAAAGTCAGCATGGATTTGTGAAAGGAAAATCATGTCTGACGAATCTCATAGAATTTTTTGAGGATGTAACTAGTAGAGTGGATAGGGGAGAACCAGTGGATGTGGTACATTTGGATTTTCAAAAGGCTTTTGACAAGGTCCCACACAGGAGATTAGTGTGCAAACTTAAAGCACACAGTATTGGGGGTAAGGTATTGGTGTGGGTGGAGAATTGGTTAGCAGACAGGAAGCAAAGAGTGGGAATAAACGGGACCTTTTCAGAATGGCAGGCGGTGACTAGTGGGGTACCACAAGGCTCAGTGCTGGGACCCCAGTTGTTTACAATTTATATATTAATGACTTGGATGAGGGAATTAAATGCAGCATCTCCAAGTTTGCAGACGACACGAAGCTGGGTGGCATTGTTAGCTGTGAGGAGGATGCTAAGAGGATGCAGGGTGACTTGGATAGGTTGGGTGAGTGGGCAAATTCATGGCAGATGCAATTTAATGTGGATAAATGTGAAGTTATCCACTTTGGTGGCAAAAATAGGAAAATAGATTATTATCTGAATGGTGGCCGATTAGGAAAAGGGGAGGTGCAACGAGACCTGGGTGTCATTCTACACCAGTCATTGAAAGTGGGCATGCAGGTACAGCAGGCGGTGAAAAAGGCGAATGGTATGCTGGCATTTATAGCAAGAGGATTCGAGTACAGGAGCAGGGAGGTACTACTGCAGTTGTACAAGGCCTTGATGAGACCACACCTGGAGTATTGTGTGTAGTTTTGGTCCCCTAATCTGAGGAAAGACATCCTTGCCATAGAGGGAGTACAAAGAAGGTTCACCAGATTGATTCCTGGGATGGCAGGACTTTCATATGAAGAAAGGCTGGATGAACTGGGCTTGTACTCGTTGGAATTTAGAAGATTGAGGGGGGATCTGATTGAAACGTATAAGATCCTAAAGGGATTGGACAGGCTAGATGCAGGAAGATTGTTCCCGATGTTGGGGAAGTCCAGAACAAGGGGCCACAGTTTGAGGATAGAGGGGAAGCCTTTTAGGACCGAGATTAGGAAAAACTTCACACAGAGAGTGGTGAATCTGTGGAATTGTCTGCCACAGGAAACAGTTGAGGCCAGTTCATTGGCTATATTTAAGAGGGAGTTAGATATGGCCCCTGTGGCTACGGGGGTCAGGGGGTATGGGGGGAAGGCTGGGGCGGGGTTCTGAGTTGGATGATCAGCCATGATCATAATAAATGGCGGTGCAGGCTCGAAGGGCCGAATGGCCTACTCCTGCACATATTTTCTAAGTTTCTATGAGTTCGTCCACCTTATTCCAAATGCTACGCATATTCGTCATGGAGCCCATACAGGTATATGTTTGTAGTACAGTGAGAATTAAGAACACATTGTTTCCTGAAAATGGAATCATGGGTAGCTGGTGTGGTGATGAAAACATTTGGCACACTGGTCTTCTTTAGTCAGGACATTAAGTATAGACATGGAGCGTTATGTTGCAGTTGGTGAGGCAACACCTGGAGTACCTGGTGACCCTGTAATACCTGTCTTGGAAGATGACGTCAGAACTGTTGTGTTCTTTATATGTACCCACAGTTTCTAAGAACAAACCATATTCTGGAAAAATTAAAACTAGAACTTTTATTTACAACAGCAAACAGCAACTAGGTTTTCACCACACAGTTTCTAGATCATTCTCTCATTTCTGCGCAAGCTCCGAACTCTGTCCAATCACTTTCTTACATGTGACGTGATATCACCACAAGAACATCTTTCAAAAGGGTGAATACTTGCAAGGTGTCAGTCCCTGATAGTGCACCGTGTGGGGCTCTGAAAATCCATGCCAAACAAATGGCAGAATGTTCATGGATATCTTCAATCTTTCACTGCTGCTGTTGTAGTCCCTTGACTTCCTCATTAGGAGACCAAAGTCAGTAAGGATCTGTAATAATATCCTCTTCGCTGATATTTAATACAGGTGTACCTTAAGGATGCTTGCTTACCCTGTTGCTCTTCTCCATTTACACTCATGGTTTTGTGGCTAGGCACAGCACAAATACTATTTATAAGTTCACTGATAAAATAACTGTTAGCAGGATCTCAGAGAGCAATGAGGAAGCATACAGGAGGGAGATAGATCATAAACATGAGATTGTCTGCTGATCCTGGAAGTGCAAGTGTTACGTACCAGCCACAATAGATCACAAATTGAGCGAGGTTTTAATGTTAAAGCCACTACCTTTATTAGCATCTACTCATAATAGAGAAAATTAAACGAAATAAACAAAAGTTATAGACAATTCAAAATAGAGAATAGGTGCAGGAGTAGCCCATTCGGCCCTTCGAGCCAGCACCGCCATTCACTGTGATCATGGCTGATCATCCACTATCAGTATCCAGTTCCTGCCTCATCCTCATAACCTTTGATTCCGCTATCTTTAAGAGCTCTATCCATCTCTTTCTTGAAAGCATCCAGAGACTTGGCCTCCACAGCCTTCTGGGGCAGAGCATTCCATATATCCTCCACTCTCCGGGTGAAAAAGTTTTTCCTCAACTCCATTCTAAATGGCCTACCCCTTATTCTTAAACTGTGACCTCTGGTTCTGGACTCACCCATCAGCGGGAACATGCTTCCTGCCTGCAGCATGTCCAATTCCTTAATAATCTTACATGTTTCAATAAGATCCCCTCTCAGCCTTCTAAATTCCAGAGTATACAAGCCCAGTCGCTCCAAGCTTTCGACATATGACAGTCCCGCCATCCCGGGAATTAACCTTGTGAACCTACGCTGCACTCCCTCAATAGCAAGAATGTCCTTCCTTAAATTTGGACACCAAAACTGCACACAGTACTCCAGGTGTGGTCTCACCAGGGCCCTGTACAGCTGCAGAAGGACCTCTTTGCTCTTATACTCAATTCCCTTTGTTATGAAGGCCAGCATGCCATTAGCTTTCTTCACTGCCTGCTGTACTTGCATGCTTGTTTTCAGTGACTGATGTACAAGAACACCTAGATCTCATTGTGCTTCCCCTTTTCCTAACTTGATCCATTTAGATAATAATGTGCCTTCCCGTTTTTACCACCAAAGTGGATAACCTCACATTTATCCACATTAAACTGCATCTGCCATGCATCTGCCCACTCACCCAGCCTGTCCAAGTCACCCTGCATTCTCATAACATCCTCCTCACATTTCACACTGCCACCCAGCTTTGTGTCATCGGCAAATTTGCTAATGTTACTTTTAATTCCCTCATCTAAATCATTAATATATATTGTAAACAGCTGCGGTCCCAGCACTGATCCCTGCGGTACCCCACTGGTCACCACCTGCCATTCTGAAAGGGACCTGTTAATCGCTACTCTTTGTCTTCTGTCAGCCAGCCAATTTTCAATCCATGTCAGTACTCTGCCTCCAATACCATGTGCCCTAATTTTGCCCACTAATCTCCTATGTGGGATTTTATCAAAGGCTTTCTGAAAGTCCAGGTACACTACATCCACTGGCTCTCCCTTGTCCATTTTCATAGTTACATCCTCAAAAAATTCCAGAAGATTAATCAAACACGACTTCCCCTTCATAAATCCATGGTGACTCGGACCAATCCTGTTACTGCTATCCAGATGTGTCGTAATTTCATCTTTTATAATTGACTCCTGCATCTTTCCCACCACCGACGTCAGGCTAACCGGTCTATAATTCCCTGTTTTCTCTGTTCCTCCCTTCTTGAAGAGAGGGACGACATTAGCTACCCTCCAATCTATAGGAACTGATCCTGAATCAATAGAACATTGGAAAATGATTACCAATGCGTCCACGATTTCTAAAGCCACCTCCTTGAGTACCCTGGGATGCAGACCATCAGGTCCCGGGGACTTATCAGGCTTCAAACCCAACAGCCTATCCAACACCATTTCCTACCTAATATAAATTTCCTTCAATTCATCCATTACCCTAGGTCCTTTGGCCACTATTACATCTGGGAGATTGTTTGTGTCTTCCCTAGTGAAGACAGATCCAAAGTACCTGTTCAACTCGTCTGCCATTTCCTTGTTCCCCTTAATAAATTCACCCGCTTCTGTCTTCAAGGGCCCAGTTTTGGTCTTAACTATTTTTTACCTTTTCACATACCTAAAGAAGCTTTTACTATCCTCCTTTATATTCTTGTTTAGCTTACCTTCGTACCTCAGTTTTTCTCCGCATACTGCCTTTTTATTTACCTTCTGTTGCTCTTTAAAAGTTTCCAAATCCTCCAGCTTCCCACTCGTCTTTGCTATGTTATACTTCTTCTCTTTTATTTTTATACTGTCCATTACTTCCCTTGTCAGCCACGGCCTCTCATTACTCCCCTTAGGATCTTTCTTCCTCTTTGATCCTGCACCTTCCGCATTATTCCCAGAAACACTTGTCATTGCTGTTCCACTGTCATCCCTGCTAGGGTATTGTTCCATTGAACTTTGGCCAGCTCCTCCCTCATAGCACCATCGTTCCCTTTGCTCAACTGTAATACTGACACTTCCGAGTTTCCCTTCTCCCTCTCAAATTGTAGATTAAAACTTATCATATTATGGTCACTACCTCCTAATGGCTCCTTTACCTCGAGGTCCCTGATTAAATCTGGTTCATTGCACAACACTAAATCTAGAATTGCATTCTCTCTGGTAGGCTCCAGTACAAGCTGTTCTAAGAATCCATCTCGGAGGGACTCCACAAACTCCCTTTCTTGGGGTCCAGTGCCAACTTGATTCCTCCAGTCTACCTGCATGTTGAAGTCCCCCATAACAACTGTAGCATTACCTTTGTGACATGCCAATTGTAACTCCTGATTCAACTTGCACCCTACATCCAGACTACTGTTTGGGGGCCTGTAGATAACTCCCATCAGGGTCTTTCTGCCCTTAGAATTTCTCAGTTCTATCCATACTGACTCTTCGTCTCCTGATTCTATGTCCCCCCTCACAAGGGACTGAATATCATTCCTCACCAACAGAGACACCCCACCCCCTCTGCCCATCAGTCTGTCCTTTCGATAGGACGTATACTCCTTGAATATTCATTTCCCAGGGCCTGTCCAGTTGAAGCCGTGTCTCTGTTATTCCCACAACATCATACTTAACCAATTTCCAACTGTGCCTCAAGCTCATCCACTTTATTTCTTATACTCCGTGCATTCATATACAATACTTTTAATTCATTACTCCCCTCACCTCCCACATCAATTCCTATTTCACTTGGCCATACTGTACGATCCCTTCTTGAGCTTTCTGCTCTGTTGATTCTGCTGTCACTCTTAACTTTTCTTATTCTCACTTTCCCTTTATCTCCATCCTTATGTTTCCAGTTCGTTCCCCCCCCCCCACTACTGAGTTTAAACACACCCGTGTTGCAGAGGCAAACCTGCCTGCCAGAATGCTGGTGCCCCGCTTATCAAGATGCAACCCGTCCCTTTTGTACAATTCATCCTTACCCCGAAACATACCCCAGTGGTCCAAGAATGTAAATCCTTGCTTCCTGCACCAGTTCCTCAGCCACACATTCAGATCCATTATCTCCCTGTTCTTGACCACTCCAGCACAGGGAACTGGAAGCAAACTGGAGATAACCGCCCTGGAAGTCCTGCTTTTCAGCCTTCTTCCAAGTTCTCTGAAGTCGCGCTGTAGAATGTCTTTCCTCTTCTTCCCCATGTCATTTGTGCTGACGTGCACCACCACTTCCGGATGTTCACCTTCACTCTTGAGGATTCCCTGCAATGGGTCCGTGACATCCTGGATCCCGGCACCAGGGAGGCAACACACCATCCTTAAATTTCGCCTGTTGCCACAGAAACCCCTTTCTGTACCTCTCACTATGGAGTCCCCTACTACCACGGCTCTGCCTGACGTCTGTCTCCTCGGCTTTGCCTCAACGCCAGTTGTTGACTCGCAGACCCGTCCCCTTCTCAGACTGGCACTGTCTTCTGTCCCGACAGCTTCCAAGAGGGAGAACCTGTTTACCTGTATATATGTGTGTGTCAAGTTTTACAGCCAAGTTTAGGAACAGTTCTTAAAGTCTTAAGATGGCAAAGTGTAAAGGCTCAGTAATCCACAGAACAAATGAGTGAGGGGAGGGATTTGTAAATCCACGTTAAAATGTATAGAGAAGGCAATTACGAATAATTCCACAGGTTCCACGCTGGGTAAACGAAATAACAGTCGCCGAAGATCTTATCTGTTGAATTGTTCCGAAATGCACGTAAAACATCACAGGGTGACAGTCACAGTCTCCCCCTCTCTCTCCCCACTACTGAAAAGCTCAGCGGTCCATCGCAGCTTGTTATACTGATATCATAGTCCCGCCTCATCCAGGCGTCTCTTAAAGTGACACTCACAGTAAACGAAACCTGTGGGCACATAGCATGAGAAAGTCTGCTGATCCTGGAAGTACAAGGCAACACACCAAAATTCTGGAGGGATTTAGCAGGTCAGGTAGCATCTCTGGAAATGAATAAACAATCGACGTTTCTGCCTGAGGCACCTCTTCAGAACTCTTCTTCAGAGATAGATCGGCTGGTTGAGTGGTCTTGCCACAACAACTTCATAGTCAATGTTAGTAATACCAAGGAATTGATTGTGGATTTTAGAAGGATACACACAACAGACCTCATGGAAGAGTCTATGATGGAAAGAGTAAACAGCTTTCAGATTCCTAGGCAACAATACCTCAGGAATCTATCCAGGGCTCAACATATTGATGCAGTCATGAAGAAGGCACACCAGCTCTCCTCATACACCTTCTTATTCTTGCTGGTCTGCTAACCTGACATCAAACCATGGATGTATTTATCCCCTGCCCAAGTCACTGCCCTTTCAATGCAAAGTGGAGGCCTAAACTTCGGTCTGACCTCTAACTCCCTCACATCCCTGTCTCTAAATCGTCCCTATGAACCTAAAAGAAATAACAAAATCTGACGACGGCCTCACTGGAGACCACAGCTCGGAGCTATCTTGACCAAATTCACCTGTAGTCATGCGGCAGAAGACAAAACAGAATCAGTTCCATAGCCACAGTGGTGTTAACCGTTAGCATAATGCTTTACAGTGACAGTGATCAGGGTGCATCTCCCACCACTGTCTGTAAGGAGTTTGTGTGGCTTTCCTCTGGGTTCTCTGGCTTCCCCTTCCCTCACATTCCAAAGAAATTTCAGATCCTATGAGAGAGCTGTGGCCATGCTATTTTGATGCCGGAAGCATGGTGGTCTGCCCCAGCATAACCCTCCACTTGTGTTGGTCATTGACACAAGGAACACATTTCACCGTGTGTTTCTATGTTTTGCTGTACACTGGAGTGGTGCATAGGTTGATAGAGCCTCTTTGAAGTGAAAAAGCATGAGAGGAAAAATGATACTGGTGTACAAGGTGATAGGAGACATAGATCGAGTAGACACTGAGAGGCTTTTTTGCAGGGCAGAAATGGCTAATACCAGGGTATTACATTGACTCGAGAAAGTCTAAAGGAGGATGACTGAAGTTTTTTTGCACATAGTGGTGGTGTGTTGTACACTGTGTTAGCAATGGTGGTAGAGGCAGATACATTAGGGATATTTAAGAGATCCTGTGATGGCTGCATGGATGATAGAAAACTGGAAGATGATGTGGGTTAGTCTGATCTTGAAGTAGTTTAAAGTGTTGTAATGTTCTGTAGAATGGTAATAACCTTTGTCACAACTTTAAGTTTCATCCTTACCTCCATCCAAATGTCACTGTAACTGAATTGTGGCCACTGAGGGCTGGAGATGCATGTGAACCTACTGGGATTCAGCCTGGATCAAACAACCAAGGCAGCTGATTTTCAACAGATTGTGATTCACAGATGCACTACTCACCCAGACATGTCACATTACCAGTCAGCACTATCAAGGGCAGTCATGTTTCTTGGCTGAGCTCTCATAAGCAGTTACATGGACTACCTGACTGGCAGATCACAGTTTGTGCAGCTTCAGAGCTAAGTGGCAGACCTGACACACAAAACTTGTAAATACAAACCCATCAGGAACTGCATTGGCTTTAGGCAGGGGTGGTTGGGGAGGGATAGGGAAAGTAGAGGCAAACTCTGGGTGAGTATCCAGGGAATCAGGGCAGGTTAGAGTGCCGTTCATAACCAGCGACTGGGGCTGGCAATACTTTGCAGAAACCTCTCCTCCCTGTGAGTTGACAACAGTGAGAAGGCCTGAGAACTGGGCGGGTTGGGTAGAGAGTCAAGGACTCAGATAAGAGGTTGTGTGTGTGTGTGCGTGTGTCTGATTCAAAAGTGACAGTCTCAAAACAGTTACTTTATCCAAGCATTCAGGCTACTCAACACCCCATCATAAGTGAGGTGAGGTGAGGTGAGGTGAAGTGGTAAGAGGCCAGTGGGGATTTGAAGAAGAGGGGAAGGGGAGGGGGAAAATTTTAAGCAGAGAATTCTGAGGAAGGGTCTGTCTTGGCTTAAAATTACTTTTCATATTTCTTACTGCAAAACAAACTTCAAGGCTTATGTCAGTGACAATAAACCTGAATCCTGTACCTTATGTACTTCTAAGTCAGGACTTGGAGGGCACTGTTGGAGAAGACCACAAGATATAGGAGCAGAATCAGGCCATTTGGTCCATCAAGTCTGTGCCACCATTTCATCATGGCTGATCCACTTTTCCTCTCAGCCCCAATCTCTGTATCATCTCATGCCCTAACCAATCAAGAATCTGTCAATTTCTGCCTTAAATATATGTAAAGAGTTAGCCTCCACAGCTGCCTGTGTCAAGAAATTCCATAGATTCACCACTCTGGCTAAAGAAATTTCCCCCTCATCTCCATTCTAAAACGACACCCCTCTACTCTGCTTTGTTCTCTGGTCCTAGAATGTCCAACCAGAGGCAACATCCTCTCCACATCCATTTTATCATGACCTTTCATCATTCAATAGGTTTCCAATAGGTCATCCCTCACTCTTCTGAATTCCAGTCAATACAGGCTTCAGAGCCATCAATGCTTTTCGTTTGACAAGCCATTTCATACTGGAAACATTTTAATTAACCTCATTTGAACCCTCTCCAGTTTCAGCACATTCTTTCTAAGATAAATGTCATGGTCCCTTCTGGCAATCCCCCACCTTACTATTTACCTCAGGAATTGGGCCTCAATCCCCTCATTTAATTTCCAATCATTCCCAGGTTCCACTAACTATACACACCTGCTTTCTATCAGAGAATGCAGGATAAAGACCCTGTGATCACAAGAAGGAGCTGCTGGAATGGGTTGAGAGAATTGGGAGTGGGGAGTTGAAACTGGGGCTGAGAGTGTGGAGTTGGAAATTTGAGTTGGGTGGTGGAGCTGGAAAAGAGACAGAGGCTGCAATTGCTGAGTTGATGAAGAAAATATCCTGTAGGATGAACAGGTTGATGGATAGTGAAAGTGAGTTTGAGATAGAGGAATGGAATGAAGAGAGTGAGGAAAGGAAACCGAGGTATGAGATGTCAAACTCTAAGGAGTCAGGGGACAAACAAAATAGGATAGCAAAACAACAGAAAGAAGATGCGATTAAAGCAATTATAACACTGAGCGAAGACGGAGCGTCTTTTGGTGAATGGAACTCGATTCGTTTGACGAAGATAATCAACAAACTTGTAGGTGAAGTCAAAAAAGCAAAGATTTTACGAAATGGATCGCTATTAGTGATTTGTTGGACAGTGCTCAACAAGGCAAAGTGATAAGATTAACTAAAATAGACGGCAAAAAAGTACAATGTTCAATACCCAACAATAGAAAGTGGACTAGAGGAGTTATTTCAGGTTTACCAACAAAAGTTACTATGGATGAGATTAAACAGAACATAAAAGGAGCAAGTATTATTGAGGCCAAACGTTTGAAATTTATAAGAAGTGGGAAATAGTGTGATAGTTTATTGGTTATGATCAACTTTGATGAGAGATTGCCGACTGAAGTTTATTTAGGGTACTTGTGTTATGAAGAGAGAATATATATAGCACCGCCTTTAAGATGCTTTAAATGTCAGAAATTCGGGCATATTGCGGCAGTCTGCAGAGGGAAACAAAGATGTGGAAGATGCGCTTGAGAAAATGAATATCAGAAATGTGAGGCGGGAGCTAGGCTGAAATGCTGCAATTGTGGTGAGGAACACAGTGTAGCTTATTAAGGGTGCATTATTAGCAAGAAAGAAGCTGAGATACAATATGTAAAAGTAACTCAAGGGATTAGTTATGTAGAGGCAGTGAAAGCAGTTGCTGGAAAAAAGACTATCACGCAAACAAATACAGGGAATAATAAACCGGTGAACTGTGAGGGTTGTAATGTGATAAATAAGGACACACTGATTATGAGTAAGATGGATTTCGTACTGTTTACGGTAGATGCAATTAAATGTTCAACGCAAACAGACAAAAGAACCAAAAAAATTAAAATTATTGTCAAGTCTGCAGAAAAATATCTTGGTATTACAGGGCTTAGGTGGGAAACAGTCAAAGATACGCTGAATGGAGGATCAAACAGTTCACAGGCAGGAGAGGTGGGAAATTAATGGAGATATGTGTGTGTGTGTATATGTGTATATATATATATATATACATATATACACACACACACACACTTGGGGTATATATACATTACAAGGGAATGAAAGGAGTCATCACAGATGGTCAAAAATTTACCAAATATGTACCAGAATTTAAGGAAAAACCTCAGATTTTATGTTACAAGAAACATGGTCGAAACTCAGGGTAAATGTGCAGAACTCCATCAACAAATAGAAGTACTCAATAAGAACAACTGTGAGTTGGAAAGAGATTGGATGAAACGGTACTGCATTTAGAGGAGACGGTTTCTGAAAAAGGTGCTTGTTGTCAAAAATTCAGTGACATGGAAAACAGATTAAAAATGAAGGAACTTATTCTAAAGTTACACAAGGAAAAAGGAATTCGTTGCAAAGTGAATTATCTACATTCGGATTATAAAATGAAAACATGAAATCAACTGAGGAAGAATTTTAAGATCTCAATAAACAACTACAGGTTTTGATTCAAGAAAGGGAAAACGGAAATGGCAGATAGACTTGGAAAACAACAATTTTAAATGTTAGGCATGCGATAATGAATATTCTCAATCAAGATGCTTTTACTTTTACAAATGATTCAAATGAAATTAATGTAATTTGAGGCAATGCAATTATTTGGAAACCACATGAGAACATTTGAGAAGGAAAACAATCTGCGGCGTTGCTATTTAATGAGCACATACACTATTTGCAAGCAGAATTATAATTAAGTATACATCCTGCGGGAGTGCAGTAATACGCCAAGATGCGTCTAAACCGCCAGAAATATAAGAAGCTGCCATTTCGTTGGTTGACTCCGGTGTGAGTAACCCCGTTTCATGGTTCTAAGTCTAGCATCGCTCCTGGATTCTCTCCAAAGCCAAGACTTGGGGTAAAGACTCTACTGGAAACCGATTCCACGCTCGGGACGGCAATATCGCCTCCCGACTCTGCCCCCGTCCCGTGTTCTGCACTTGGGGTCGTCCACCGCCATGCTCGTGTAACGGAACAAACTGGCCATAATGAACCCAGCGGACACGGATCTGGTAGAACAGGCCTTCGTCAGCCAGGGCTACCTACTGGGCGCCCATGACCAACTACTTAAGGAGGTGACGGAAAACCTTCGGCCGCTCTCCACAAATGTACAGAAGGTCAGTGAGCAGGTGGACTGAGTTTCCGTTCCCGCCAGGAACCCCGACTACCCAACCTGCACCGCGCGGGATGGCGTCGCCCCTGGATCAGCACCACAGTCCCCTTGAGAGCCATGTGTACCCGAGCCCCAGCCCGAACCCGAACCCTACGCTGGGGACCTAGGGAGGTTCCGGGCCTTCCTCTTACAATGCTCTCTGGTCTTTGAGCTACAGCCACGTACCTACACTTCAGATAAATCCAAGATTGCGTACATCATGGGCTGTTCCAAGGGGATGCCTTGGCTTGGGTAACCGCGATATGGGATAACCGACCAGAGGTTTGTTCCTCCTTCCCTTCCTTTGTTGCTGAAATGAGGAAGGTCTTCGAACAACCCATTCGTGGTAAGGACGCCGCTAAACGCTTGCTGACTCTGTGTCAGCGTAGCAGGGTATTCCATCGAGTTCCGGACCTTCGCCGCAGACTCAGGGTGGAATGACGAGGCCCTGCGGGAGGTGTTTCAACAGGGTCTCTCAGACAAGATAAAGGATGAACTGGCAGCGAGGGATGAACCGGACTGTCTGATCTCGCTAGCCACTGGAGTAGATAATCGACTTCAAGAGCGGCTGAGAGAAAGCCCACGGTCCACCTTATCAGTCTCAGCCAGCCTCCCTTCCCCATCTGCTGCAAGTGTAGCTCCTGCTCCGACCGTCCCCACCACCCTGGGAGAGGAACCGATGCAGCTGGGACAGAACCGTCTCTCCCCTTCCTGTTTACCCTGTATTCCTCAGACCAGAAACAATACCAACTTTGAAAAATAACTGGACACATACATGGATTGGGAAGATTTGGAAGGATATGGGCCAAACGCTGGTAAATAGGATTCGTTATGATCTGTTCTATTAATGTTTTACCTGTATTGCTTTTTCTCTGTGCCTCTTACACTTTAAAATCTCCATCAGGTTCATTATCAATGACATTGATATAAAATTAGTGGTTTTGTGGGAGCAACACAGTGCAATACATAAAATATACTCCAATTTAAAATAATAAATAAATAGTGCAAAATAGAGCAAAAATATGAAGTATTACTCATGGGTTCATTGAATGTTTTAGAATCTGATGTTGGAGGGAAAGAAACTGTTCCTAAAATGTTGAGTGCTTGTCTTGAGACCCCTGTACTACCTACCTGATGGTAGTAATGAGAAGAGGGCACGTCCTGGGTGTTAGGCGTTCTTAATGATGGATGCCACATTTTTGAGGCATCACTGTCTGAAGATGTCCTTGATGCTGGGGAGGCTAGACCCCATGATCGAGATGAGTCAGATTACAACCCACAGTAGCTTTTTCCAATTTTGTGCAGTGGCTCATCGATAGCAAGGGGGTGATGCAACCAGTTAGAACGGTCTCCATGAGACGGAGGAGGAGAATGCAGAAATCGAGAAAATTCTACAAAGTTCACAAACTTCCCAGTACCACTATATATGAATCCTTTTATCGTAAGAATCATTCTCATGAACCTTTTCTGGATCCTCTCCAATGCCATACATCTTTTATAAGATTAGGGCCCCCAAAACTATTCACAATACTTCAAGTGTAATTTGACCAATGCCTCATAGACCCTCAGCATTACATCCTTGCTTTTATATTCTTGTCCTCTAGAAATAAGTGCTATCCATTCCTCTGAAAAGGAATGCCTTCCTTACCACTGACTCAACATACAAGTTAAGCTTTTGGAATCTTACTGAAGAACTTCCAATCCCTTTGTACCTCTGAATCTTTAATTATCATCCCATTTAGAAAATTGTCTATGCCCTTACTCCTTTGACCAAATTACATTACCATACATTTCCCGACATGGTATGCCATCTGCCACTTCTTTGCCCATTTTCCTCATCTGTCTAAGACTTTCTGCAGAGTCTCTGTTTCCTCAATACTACCAGCCCCCCCCCCACCTATCTTTGTATCATTGTCTGCAAACTTGGCCACATATCAAGTCCGTCCTCCAAATGATTGACATACAAGTTGAAAAGAAGCTGTCCTAATACCAATCCCTGCAGTTGTCAACAGCGCCAAGGAGGCCCAGCACTGGAACAATGGCCTTATTGAACTGAAGAACAGAAACTCTAGCATGAAGCCGTGGGAGCAGCTGGCCAGTATCATAGAAACATAGAAACATCGAAAATAGGTGCAGGAGTAGGCCATTCGGCCCTTCGAGCCTGCACCACCATTTATTATGATCATGGCTGATCATCCAACTCAGAACCCCATCTCAGCCTTCCCTCCATACCCCCTGACCCCCGTAGCCACAAGGGCCATATCTAACTCCCTCTTAAATATAGCCAATGAACTGGCCTCAACTGTTTCCTGTGGCAGAGAATTCCACAGATTCACCACTCTCTGTGTGAAGAAGTTTTTCCTAATCTCGGTCCTAAAAGGCTTCCCCTCTATCCTCAAACTGTGGCCCCTCGTCCTGGACTTCCCCAACATCGGAAACAATCTTCCTGCATCTAGCCTGTCCAATCCCTTTAGAATTTTATACGTTTCAATCAGATCCCCCCTCAATCTTCTAAATTCCGAGTACAAGCCCAGTTCATCCAGCCTTTATTCATATGAAAGTCCTGCCATCCCAGGAATCAATCTGGTGAACCTTCTTTGTACTCCCTCTATGGCAAGGATGTCTTTCCTCAGATTAGGGGACCAAAACTGCACACAATACTCCAGGTGTGGTCTCACCAAGGCCTTGTACAACTGCAGTAGTACCTCCCTGCTCCTGTACTTGAATCCTCTCGCTATATATGCCAGCATGCCATTCGCCTTTTTCACCGCCTGCTGTACCTGCATGCCCACTTTCAATGACTGGTATATAATGACACCCAGGTCTCGTTGCACCTCCCCTTTTCCTAATCGGCCACCATTCAGATAATAATCTGTTTTCCTATTTTTGCCACCAAAGTGGATAACTTCACATTTATCCACATTAAATTGCATCTGCCATGAATTTGCCCACTCACCCAACCTATCCAAGTCACCCTGCATCCTCTTAGCATCCTCCTCACAGCTAACACTGCCACCCAGCTTCGTGTCATCCGCAAACTTGGAGATGCTGCATTCAGTTCCCTCATCCAAGTCATTAATATATATTGTAAACAACTGGGGTCCCAGCACTGAGCCTTGCGGTACCCCACTAGTCACCGCCTGCCATTCTGAAAAGGTCCCGTTTATTCCCACTCTTTGTTTCCTGTCTGCTAACTAATTCTCCACCCACACCAATACCTTACCCCCAATACCGTGTGCTTTAAGTTTGCACACTAATCTGTGTGGGACCTTGTCAAAAGCCTTTTGAAAATCCAAATATACCACATCCACTGGTTCTCCCCTATCCACTCTAGTTACATCCTCATAAAATTCTATGAGATTCGTCAGACATGATTTTCCTTTAACAAATCCATGCTGATTTGTCCGATCATTTCACCGCTTTCCAAATGTGCTGTTATCACATCTTTGACAACTAACTCCAGCAGTTTCCCCACCACCGATGTTAGGCAAACCGGTCTATAATTCCCCGGTTTCTCTCTCCCTCCTTTATAAAAAGTGGGGTTACATTAGCCACCCTCCAATCCTCAGGAACTAGTCCAGAATCTAACGAGTTTTGAAAAATTATCACTAATGCATCCACTATTTCTTGGGCTACTTCCTTAAGCACTCTAGGATGCAGACCATCTGGCCCTGGGGATTTATCTGCCTTCAATCCCTTCAATTTACCTAACACCACTTCCCTACTAACATGTATTTCGCTCAGTTCCTCCATCTCACTGGACCCTCTGTCCCCTACTATTTCTGGAAGATTATTTATGTCCTTAGTGAAGACAGAACCAAAGTAATTATTCAATTGGTCTGCCATGTCCTTGCTCCCCATAATCAATTCACCTGTTTCTGTCTGCAGGGGACCTACATTTGTCTTTACCAGTCTTTTCCTTTTTACATATCTATAAAAGCTTTTACAGTCCGTTTTTATGTTCCCTGCCAGTTTTCTCTCAATCTTTTTTCCCCTTCCTAATTAAGCCCTTTGTCCTCCTCTGCTGAACTCTGAATTTCTCCCAGTCCTCAGGTGAGCCACTTTCTCTGGCTAATTTGTATGCTTCTTCTTTGGAATTGATACTATCCCTAATTTCTCTTGTCAGCCATGGGTGCACTACCTTCCTTGATTTATTCTTTTGCTAAACTGGGATGAACAATTGTTGTAGTTCATCCATGCAACCTTTAAATGCTTGCCATTGCATATCCACCGTCAATCCTTTAAGTGTCATTTGCCAGTCTATCTTAGCTAATTCACGTCTCATACCTTCAAAGTTACCCCTCTTTAAGTTCAGAACCTTTGTTTCTGAATTAACTATGTCACCCTCCATCTTAATGAAGAATTCCACCATATTATGGTCACTCTTACCCAAGGGGCCTCTCACAACAAGATCGCTAATTAACCCTTCCTCATTGCTCAAAACCCAGTCCAGAATAGCCTGCTCTCGAGTTGGTTCCTCGACATGTTGGTTTAAAAAACCATCCCGCATACATTCCAAGAAATCCTCTTCCTCAGCACCTTTACCAATTTGGTTCACCCAATCTACATGTAGATTGAAGTCACCCATTATAACTGCTGTTCATTTATTGCACACATATCTAATTTCCTGTACTAAGTGGCCATTGTCTTCTCTGACAGTAGCCTGAAAGCTCAGCCCCCTGTTGAAGTCACAGGCAGCAGGACATGGGAACCACTTCTCTTCCAAGTCACGTATCCTGACTTAGAAGTACATAAGGTACATAAAGGTATGGGAGCACAGAATTAGAATCAGGTTTATTGTAACTAAGAAATATTAAAAAATGATTTTAAGCTAAGACCATCAATCAGGACTCACTGCTTCCAATATTTTTCCCTCCCTCTCCTCTCTTCAGTTCCCCCCTCGGGCCTCTTTCCTCCTCCTCATCTGCCTATCACCTAGTGTCCCACCTCTTTCCCTTTTATCCATGATCCACTCTCTTCTCCTATCACATTCCTTCATCTCCAGCCCTCTACCTTTTGTCCCTATCACCTCCCAGCTGTCTACTTCATCTTCCCTCCTCAGCCACTGTCTTCAATTATCACCTTCTAGCTTGTGTTGCTTCCCCCATCCCCACCACCTTTCTCTGGCTCTTCCCCATCATTCTAGTACTGATATAGGTTCTTGTCCCAAAATGTCGACTGTTCATTCATTTCCATAGATGCTGCCTGACTTGTGCTTTGTTTGTGTTACTGATGCATATTGATGCACCTAACAGCCTCTTACCAGGATTCTGAAAGAAATGAAGCAGTTTATGCAGATGATGAACATAGAGATGGACAGTATGTGTGCAATGCACCTGTTCAAGGGACAGTACTGTATTTTAATGATAAAATTCATTTATTTACTGTTATTGAGAGGTACAGCGCGGAATAGGTCTTTCTGGCCCTTCAAGCACACTGCCCAACAACACACCTATTTAACGCCGCCTAATTGTAGGACAATTTACAATGACCAATTAACCTATTAACAAGTATGTCTTTGTACTGTGGGAGGGAAAATGGAACACTCGGAGAAAAGATGTGCACTCGCAGAAATGATGTGCATTCTCCTTATGAATGTTACCAGATCTTCAATTTCTGAGATGCTCCAACCACCCCACCTGGCACCAGCAATTATTCAACAGTTGATGTCACTTGGGTCACATTTATTCAAATTTCTGCTGTTTGGTCTGAACAATAACTGAACCTCTTGACCACATCTGCATACTTTTATGCATTAAGTTGCTGCCATGTGATTAGTTGATTAGATGTTTGAAGTAACGAGCAGGTGTACAAGTGTACCAAATAAAGTAGCCAATGAGTGTAGAACAGGACAACTCAAGAACAGGCACTTTGTCCCACCTGAACTGATGTTGTTCTGAACTAATTAAACAAGTAACTGAGCAGACTAATCCCTTCTGTTTACACAATACTCAGATTCTTGAATTCTCTGCAGAGTCAATTGCCTGCCTAAGAAACTTCCAAATGCCTCTTTTGTATTTGCCTCTGCTACTGCCCCAGGCAGCACATTCCCAAGTGCCCAACCCGCAACCCCATTCTCCCCATAATCATGAGACCATAAGATATAGGGGCAGAATTGGGGTATTTATCCCATCGAGTCTGCCGGCATTTCATTATGGCTGATTGTTTTTTTCCTTTCAGCCCCAAACTGCTGCCTTGTCCCCATATCCTTTCATGCCATGACCGATCAAGACCTATCAACCTCTGCCTTAAATATATGTAAGACTTGGCCTCCACGGTTGCCTGTGGTAATGAAATTCCACAGATTCACCACAGTCAGGCTGAAGAAATGCCTCCTCATCTCCATGTTCGACAAACCAGCCATAATGGAATGATGGAGCAGACTTAATGTGATGACTGGCATAATTCTGCTCCTATATATTATGGTGATTTGGCTATCACAGTGAAAATGGTATCAGGATTTACAGAGGGATCTTGATCAGCTGGGTATGTGGTCTGAGGAATGGCAAGGCGTTTAATTTAGATGAATGTTTTTTTCTGGGGAAGTCAAACCAGAATAGCACCTTTACAGTGTATGGCAGAACCCTGGAGAGTGCTGTAGAACAGAAGGACCTAGGAGTAAAAATATATAGGTACCTGAAAGTTCAGGGTTAAGTTCAAGTTCAATTTTATTGTCATTTAACCATGCACATGTATTAGGCAAATTAAACAATGTTCGGCGGGGACCAGGGTGCAAAACATAGTACATATATCACAAACAACAGGAATTCTGCAGATGCTGGAAATTCAAGCAACATACATCAAAGTTGCTGGTGAACGCAGCAGGCCAAGCAGCATCTATAGGAAGAGGCGCAGTCGACGTTTCAGGCCGAGACCCTTCGTCAGGACTTCATTCCTGACGAAGGGTCTCGGCCTGAAACGTCGACTGCGCCTCTTCCTATAGATGCTGCTTGGCCTGCTGCGTTCACCAGCAACTTTGAGGTACATATATCACGTACAGCACATAAAATAATAACAGAATTATATTAACAGATAATAATAAAAATATATATTCTGGAGATACACAAGTTGACACTGGAATGAGGCAGAAATACTACTCATTGCTCCTGAGATGGAAAGTATATCTGAACAAGGGAACATTTCAGATCGTGCGAGAATGAGTGGATTCAGCAATGGTGTGCCAAGAGTCCACAGCATCAGATTCTCTCCTAACGCACAGACATATACATATACACACCTCCAACCTCTGGACAGGCCATCCTTGGTGTACTCAATATTATTGAGGTGTATAAAATCATGAGGGGTATAGAAAGGGTGAATGCAGACACAGCTTCTTTTACCCAGGGTTCAGGTATCAAGAACTACAGGACTTAGGGGCGAGGGTAAGAGATTTAGTAGGAACCTGAGGGGAAACTTTTTCACTCAGAGTGTCCTCAGTATATGGAATGTGTTCTCAGGTGAGGAAGTGAATATATGAACAACACTTAAAAGATACTTGAGCAGGTACGTGGGTTGGAAAGTTCAAGAGGGTTACAGGGTAAACACTGACAAGTGAGTCCAGATGGAAATCTTAGTCAGCATGGAGGAGTTGGGCTTAAGAGCCTGTTGCTGTGCTGTATGACTCTGTGCTCACTCAGTTGTTCCTTCTTGGTCTTGTGATGGCTACAGCACCTAAAGGGAAAGATCCAGGTGAAGCTCAAGAAGGTAGATCGATTGGAAGAATTCACATCTCAGAGAATGACGAGGTCTCGGATGAAGATGAGGCTGCTGAAATGCAGGAGGATGCAAGGAAGCCGAACCTTGAAGAAAAGGTAAGTCCCCTCTCCCTTCCTTAGTTCATATTCAGTGAATTCCTTCTCTCTATTCCTTGTCCACTCATTCTATCTGTCTCATCCTTGCTCATTCATTCACCCAATTACCTCACATTTTTTGGCTTCCTCCATCATACCCTCCCTCACTCACTCACATCCTTCCCTCTCATATTCATTCCCTTTGTTACTTACTCACTCAGCTTTGCTCACTCTCCCTTCTGCCTTCTCATATTCACTCCCTCTCTTGCACATTTGCTCACTCACCTCACCCTTCCTTGCTCACTCCCTCATTCATCCTCTTCTTCACTCTTCCTCCTTTCAGTCATTCACTCCCTCCCTTCTTTAGTCATTCACATTCAGATTCTTTCATTTCCCACATGTACAGAGAAACATGGAGTGAAATATGTCGTTTGTGTTAACAACCAGGACACCGTGATCGCAGAGCAGTTAATACGACATTATTAAAGCTCAGGGAGTTGGATTTTGGTGTTAAAATCCTGCCATCTCTGTAAGGTGTCCCTATACGTTCTCACTGTGGAATACATGGGTTTTCTCTGGGTCCTCTGGAGTCACATGTACAGAAAAATTTACAGTGATGACAACAGAGCATTCCCACAATGTTCAACAGAACGAGACTGAACATAACTTCCAGCAGACTCATAGATTCGCAGATGTTCTGCCTTTGAATTCCCCAGTGTACTCACAGAGAGCTGTCAGCGGGTTCTGGAGTCTGAGTTCTATGTTGGCAGGAGGAATGAATTCCAGTAACCCCCTGGGTTCCTAAATTGATGAGAATGGAGTTCGACATTCAGTGTTCACCACTGATGAGTCCAGAGTTTGAACTCCCATTGTTTGGTGATCAGCCTTGTCTTTGGATCTTTGCCAAGGATCAATTCCTGAGGAAGAATCATGTTTCTGGAAGTTGAGGCTGGAATCGGGGTTCTGGAAGATGACTTTGTTAAGATCTGTTGTCACTTTGAAATGGAAGAGTCTTTTTCTGTTGATCAGTGTCAACACAGCCAAATTACAAACCCCATTTCCAGAAAAGTTGGGATATTTTCCAAAATGCAATAAAAACAACAATCTGTGATATGTCAATTCACGTGAACCTTTATTTAACTGACAAAAGTACAAAGAAAAGATTTTCAATAGTTTTACTGACCAACTTAATTGTATTTTGTCAACATACACAAATTTAGAATTTGATGGCTGCAACACACTCAACAAAAGTTGGGACAGAGGCATGTTTGCCATTGTGTTATATCACCTTTCCTTTTAATAACACTTTTTAATCGTTTTGGAACTGAGGATACTAATTGTAGTGGATTTGCAATTGGAAATTTTGTCCATTCTTGCTTGATATAAGACTTCAGCTGCTCAACAGTCCGTGGTCTCCGTTGTCTGATTCTCCTCTTCATTATGCGCCATACATTTTTAATAGGGGATAGATCTGGACTGGCAGCAGGCCAGTTAAGCACACACACTCTGTGTCTACAAAGCCACGCTGCTGTAGCCCGTGCAGAATGTGGTCTGGCATTGTCCTGCTGAAATAAGCATGGATGTCCCAGGAAGAGATGTCGCCTTGATGGCAACATATGTCTCTCTAAAATCCTAATATACGCCTCAGAGTCAATGGTACCTTCACATACATGTAATTCACTCATGCCGTGGGCACTGATGCACCCCCATACCATCACAGATGCTGGCTTTTGCACCTTTCGCTGATAACAATCTGGATGGTTGTTTTCATCTTTGGCACTGAGAACTGGACGCTCGTTTTTCCCGAAAACTAGCTGAAATGTGGACTCATCTGACCCCAGCACACGGTTCCACAGTCTTTCGGTCCATCTGAGATGAGCTCGGGCCCAGAGAACTCACCGGTGTTTCTGCATAGAGTTGATGTATGGCTTCCTCCTTGCGTAATACAGTTTCAAGTTGCATTTCTGGATGCAGCGACGGACTGTGATAATGGTTTTCCAAAGTACTCCCGAGCCCAGGTGGCTATAATTGTCACAGTAGCATGACGGTTTCTTAGGCAGTGCCGCCTGAGGGCTCGAAGATCACGCGCATTCAACAGTGGTTTCCAACCTTGCCCCTTACGCACTGAGATATCTCTGAATTCTTTCACAATATTATGTACTGTAGGTGTTGAAAGACCTAAATTCTCTGCAATCTTGCGTTGAGAAATGTTCCTTTTGAACTGACTAACAATTCTCTCACAAATTTTGGCACAAAGGGGTGAGCCACGACCCATCCTTGCTTGCAAAGACTGAGCCTTTGATGGTCGCTACTTTTATACCCAGTCATGATACCTCACCTGCTACCAATTAGCCTGCTTAATGTGGAGTCTTCCAAACCGGTGTTACTTGAATATTCTGTGCACCTTTCAATCTTATTTTAACTCTGTCCCAACTTTAGTTGAGTGTGTTGCAGCCATGAAATTCTAAATTTGTGTATATTTACAAAATACCATTAAGTTGGTCAGTAAAACTATTGAAAATCTTTTCTTTGTACTTTTGTCAGTTAAATAAAGGTTCACGTGAATTACCATATCACAGATTTTTGTTTTTATTGCATTTTGGAAAATATCCCAACTTTTCTGGAAATAGGGTTTGTACGAGTCTGTGGTGGCGAGTGCTATCATGTTTGCTGCTGTGTGCTGGGGCAGCAGGCTGAGGGTAGCAGACACCAACAGAGTCAACAAACTCATTCGTAAGGCCAGTGCTGTTGGGATGGAACTGGGCTCTCTGATAGTGGTGTCTGAAAAGAGGATGCTGTCCAAGTTGCATGCTATCTTGGACAATGTCTCCCACCCGCTACATAATGGACTGGTTGGGCACAGGAGCCAGAGACTCATTCCACCGAGATGCAACACTGAGCGTCATAAGAAGTCAGTCCTGCCTGTGGCCATCAAACTTTACAACTCCTCCCTTAGAAGGTCAGACACCCTGAGCCAATAGGCTGGTCCTGGACTTACTTCCTGGCATAATTTACATATTACTATTTAATTATTTAATGTTTTATTACTATTTAATTATTTATGGGCAACTGTAACGAAAACCAATTTCCCTCGGGATCAGTAAAGTATGACTGTGACTATATAGATTGTGAGTTCATGAATACATCTTAATGTAAAATGGGAGGCTGGTTTTCATGATGTCATGATGATCTGTGTCCACAATACTCGTACATTTTCTTGAGCAAGGTCATAATGAGCTAGATTCTGAGGTCACCAGTGCATGTTATTTTTCAAGGGACTGTTGAGTATTCTAATAACTGTTCGGACAGAAGTTGTCTATTGGCAAAGTCCAAGTTTTGTGCTTCCCCCTGCTGAAGAGGGGAGTACCTTCTTGCTTTGCTTCTGCAATATTGTTGGAATTCTACTTGTATCCCCCGGAACAGCGGGATGTGCTGCCACAAACTATCTGTGCTGCTGCTCCTCAGCCTGTCGGCTGTTGGGGTCGCTGTTGCCGCCAGCCTCTGGGCCCACAGGAAAAATACCAGGAAGGGCCCCCTAGCTGGGGAAGCTGAGCTCGGAGCAGACGTCGCCCAGCAGGACGTTGAGCGAGTGGAGCTAGAAAACTTGGGATGCTCGAGTCTACCAGTAATCATCGAGACAGAAAATCTCGAAGCTGAAAGCTTGGCTCCTGAGGTTAGAGAGTCAGAACATGAAACGGAATATTTGTGTCCAGGTGAGGGTAGCCTGGATTTCCAGGAAGGTTATTCAGAGGAAGGAGCTCTGAATAGGAAACCAGAGAGCCAGAATATTGGGGGTGATAATATGGAAGAAGGGGATGAAGGAAAGCAGCATGGAATTAGTTTACTAGAACAGCCAGATGGAAAGCCAGGTCCCGAGCTAGCTGTTGGGAATTTTCCGTCGGAGGTGGCTGTTCCAACAATGAACCAAGTGTTCAAAAACGGAGATACCTGGGATGAGAACACGATAAATGAAAGTAAGGATGAAGGAATCATTGCGGAGGAGGAAGTGAATAATGAAAGGAAAGACAATGTAATTGTGGGAGAAGAGAAAGTGGGACTTAAAAGAGGGGATCAAGGAATGAGCAGTGAAGAACAAGTGCAGAACGATGAACAGAGTCCAGAGTGTGGGTCAGATGACACCACAAAGGTGGGTGACAGAAGAGCTCCATTGAGTGGAAGATTGCAATCGGTAGGAAAGTTTCTTGGCGTTAAGAAACGAAGGTATGCAGAGGTGAGATTGGCTGAGGATGGGAAGACAGAATACAAGAAAAGATGGCCAAGAACAAATCAAAAACTCCACAGGGATCGGCAAAGATGTGAACAAGAGGGCTGCCGAGGTGAGGGAATGGTGCCCGCGGATATGACACTGCAGTCAAGATTCTGCAAAGAGGATTCAGTTCACATCACAACATATACAGAAGATTTGAATGCAAACTCTCACAAAGAAGCTGAAGGTAAAAATTGTCTCATACCAATAGATGTGTGAGAGAGTGAGTGTGAGAGAAAATGTGAAAGAATAGATGTTAAGGCGCGATCGCTGTATCAAGGTTTTTATATTAAATACAGTTGCCAACTGTATCTAAAAAAAAGTGGCCACTGGGTGTATTTTCTTGGTCTTCTGCTGCTGTAACCCATTCACTTCAAGGTTTGATGTATTGTGCATTCAGAGATGCTGTTCTACACCGCACTGTTGTAATATATGGTTATTTGTGTTCCCAGTGTCTTCCTGTCAGCTTGAGCTTGTTTGTCAGGCAGCAGTGGGAATCGAACCCTTACCAGTGATTGCTAGCACTTTTAAGTGATCGCCACTGACCACTACACTTCTGCAGACGTACTGGTTTCTTCCAGTGAACTGACGGGTGCTCTTCAAGGAATTGGTTCCCGTGTCCTTGTATGCTGAGACCATGTCAATGATTCCAACAATAAATACAATGATGAGCACAAACCAGCAGAGTGGAATTAACAATCCCAAGTCACAATTAAACCCTGGATGAAGAGAGATGTGAAAACAAGCTGTATCTCTGCATCTATCCCAACTTGGATAGTCGAGAACTTTAATTGAAGTGCAGCAGGCTGAAGCGTGACCTTATAGCAGTGTCTAAAATTATAAGGGGCATAGATAGTGTGAATGTACTAAGTCTTTTTCCTTGGACTGGTGAATCGAGGACTAGAGGGCACATGTTAAAGGTGAGAGGGAAGAAATTTAATGGCTAAGTTCAGATTTATTTCTCAAAGTTTAAAGTTCACAGTAAATTTATTTTCAAATTCCATATATGTCACCATATACTATCCTGAAATTCATTTTCTTCCAGACCTTCCCAATACAATTAATAATAGCGTTGCACACCGGGGGTGTGGTTGTCAGCACGCCCCCAGCATTCCTAGCCGCCAGCGCTGTGTTTAGTACAATTATGTTGAGATGTTCAAATTTAGTTTTTGTTACATTTCAGTTCAGTTGTTCACTTGTGTGTTTGTGTGCCATCCTGAATGTAACCGAGGTGTGTAGTAATCATCTCCTCTGTCGGTGTGTGACTGAGTTCTCACCAAGCTTTGCGCTCTGTTATTGTGCATGTCGCAATAGGAAGAGCAGTTGAGATGAGTGAGCTTTTGTCATCTGCCATTATGTACCAAATGCTCGCCATAATACGATAGAATCAAAGATAAACTACACACAAAGTCTGACAAACAACCATTGTGCAAAAGATGACACATTATGCTGATACAACATAATAATAATAACAAGTAAATAAATAACTTTGAGAACATGAGCTGTATTGCCATTGAAAGTGTGTTCAAAGGTTGTGCTCAGTGATCTGTTCAGTGTTAAGGTGAGGGAAATTATCCACACTGGTTCAGGAGCCTCATGGTTGAAGGGTAATAACTGTTCCTGAACTTGGTGGTGTGGGAAATATAGATCCTGTGTCTCCGTCCTGATGGCAACAATGAGAAGGGAGCGTGGCCTAGATGGCGGACGTCCTTGAAAATCGATGCTGCTTTCTTCTGGCAGTGCTTCTGATAGATGTGTTCAATGGTGGATGTTGGGGCTTTTCCTCTGGACTGGGCCGTATCCATCACTTTTTGTCGGCCTTGACATTTTTGAACATTGGTCTTTCCATACCAGGCCATTAGGCAACCAGTCAGGATACTCTCCACTGTGCAACTCCAGAAGAAAGAATGTCTGAGGTGGGAAGGTCTTTGATGATGCTGGCTGCTTTACTGAGGCAGTGAGAAATACAGACAGCTTTCCACATCATGGAGAAACCTGCCTCCACTCCATGGTCTCTATGTCCATAACACTGCAGATCTTTTTGATTACACGCGAGATTATATTGAGATAGATTGTGAAATAAAGAGTCCATCTTATTGTACAAGGGGACCGTTCAATCGTCTTATAACAGGAAGATAGAAGCTGTTCTTGTGTCTGGTGCTGGTTTGTGCTTTAAGGCTTTTGCATCTTCCGACTGATGGGAGACGGGAGAAGAGAAAGTATCTGGTGTGGGACAGCTCCAAAGATCTGGGGGTTATTCACGCCCCCAGCATTTATGTTTGAAAATTGCATTCATAATGTGCGTATTCAGTACAATTATAGTGAGATGTTCGAGTTCAGTTTTTGTTACATTTTATCTTGGGTTATTCAGTTGTTCATTTGTGTGTTTGTGTGCCACCCTGACTGTAACCAGGATGTGCACTAATAACCTCCCTATCTGTATGTGATTGAGTTACTTCTCACCAAGCTTTGCGCTCTGCTATTGTGCATGTCGCAATAGAAAGAGCAGTTGAGATGAATGAGCTTTCCTCGTTTGTCATCATGTACCGAATGCTCGCCACAATACAATAGAATCAAAGCTAAACTGCACACAAAGACTGATAAACAACCAACGTGTAAAAGATGAGAAACTATGCTAATACAATATAATAATAATAAGTAAATAACTTTGAGAACATGAGTTGTACTGTCTTTGCAAGTGTGTTCAAAGGTTGTGCTCATGCTGATAATCCCCTGATTTCTTCCTCCTGCAGTCAAAGAAACACATATTTGGCTTGGCTGATGTTGGACCATAAGACCATAAGATATAGGAACAGAAGTAGGCCACTCGGCATCGAGTCTGCTCCGCCATTCAATCATGGGCTGATGCATTTCTTCCAGTCATCCCCATTTCGCTGCCTTCACCCCATATCCTTTGATGTCCTGGCTAATCAAGAACCTATCTATCTCTGCCTTAAATACACCCAATGACTTGGGTGTTCCAAAAATCCATCCCTTAGACATTCTACAAATTCTCTCTCTTGAGGTCCAGTACTTGCCTGCTTTTTCCAATCCACTTTCATGTTAAAATCCCCAAAGATTATCATGAGACTGCCTTCTGACACGCCTTTTCTGTCTTCTGCTGTAATTTGTAATCCACATCCTGGCTGCTGTTTGGAGGCCTGAATACAACTGCCATTTGGTTCCTTTTACCCTTGTCATTTCTTAACTCAACCCATAGACACTCTACACCTTCCTATCCTATGTCATCCCTTTCTAATGATTTAATATTATTTCTTATACGCAGGGCCACACCACCCCCTCTGCCTACTAACCTATCTTTCCGATACACTGAATATCTTTGCACGTTCAGCTCCCAGTGACAGCCATCCTTTAGCCAAGTTTCAGAAATGGCCACAACGTCAATCTTGCTAATCTATAGCTGAATTTCAAGATTGGCCATTTTATTTCTTGTGCTGCATGCATTCAAACATAACATTTTTGGTCCAGTATTTGTTGCTTTCTGTTTTAACTGCACCACGCCTCTATTGCCCTGTAACTCATCCCACTGGATGTGATTATGCCTCATCTTCTGCCTGTCCTTTCTATCATCTCTGTTGCATGCTATCTTTGATTTATTTCTGTTTTCCCCTTCCTCAGCCCTATCATCCCAGTTCCCATCCCCCTACCAAATTAGTTTAAACCCTCCCTAACAGCTCAAGTAAATATGCCCGCTCGGATATTGGACCCCTTTGGGTTCAAGTGTAACCCATACATTTTGTACAGGTCGTACCTCCCCAGAAGAGGCCCCAGTGATCCAGGAATTTGAAGCCCTGCCCCTTACATCAGTCTCTCAGCCACGCATTAAGACACCTGATCATGCTATTCTTCCACTTGCTAGCACGTGGCACAGGCAGCAATCCTGAGATTGCTACCCAAGAGGTCCTGCTTTTCAGCTTCCTTCCTAACTCCCTGAATTTTCTCTCCAATAGCTCCTCACTTTTTCTACCTTTGTCATTGGTACCAACGTGTACCAAGACTTCTGGCTGTTCACCCTCTCCCTTCAGAATACCCTGCACCCGAACCAAGACATCCCGTACCCTGGCACCTGGGAGGCAACACACCATGTGGGTATCTCTATCAGGCTGACAGAACCTCCTTTCTTTCCCCTCACTCTGGATCCCTCTATGACTACCACATTCCTCGTCTTCCTCTTTCCCTTCTGCACCACGCTCAGTGCCATGGTCATCCCCCTCAATCGCATCCAAAGTGAGATAAAGATTACTGAGGTGGATGGCCACAGGGGTGCTCTCTGCTATCAGAGCTCTTCCTTTCGCTTCCCTGACCGTCACCCACTTATCTACCTCCTGCAGCCTTGGGGTGATTAACTCCCTGTAGCTCCTCTCTATCTCCTGTTCACTCTCGCTAATAAGCTGTAGGTCGTCGAGCCGCAGCTCCAGATCCCTAACACCGTTTCTCAGGAGCTGCACCTCGGTGCACCTAGAGCAGATGTGGCCATCTGGGAGACAGGAAAATTCCCAGGATTCCCACATCCGACACCCAGAACAAAATACTAACCCTATTGGGCATGCTCTGTATTCCTCAAAAAAATGCAATGAAAACCCAAAAATGAAGTCCACCTACCCACTTACCTCGCCGAAGCCCAAATGAGCCAAAGCCTGTCGCTTCTACTCTCGCCACTGGCCTGCTCCCGACAATGGCCGCTCCGCTTATCCCATCTGTACTTTTAGTAAGTTCGTTGAGCTCAGTTGCCACCGCTGATAGGCCCCGCACAATGGACTAATGCCTGCAAAGCTCTTGTTTTAAATAACCGTCTCTGACCTGCGAGAAGCACTTCTTCGTCGAGTTCAGTTGCCACCGCTGAGAGGGCCCACACAATAATATGTTTGTTGTGGCACCATTCATCTAGATTTTCATTCTCCCTATATGTTATTTAGCTTTGATTTAGCCCAAAACCAGTGGTATTGTCAGCAAGCAGAATGCAACGGGACTTGGGAGTCCTCGTACAGGATACCCTTAAAGTTAACCTCCAGGTTGAGTCAGTAGTGAAGAAGGTGAATGCAATGTTGGCATTCATTTCTAGAGGAGTAGAGTATAGGAGCAGGGATGTGATGTTGAGGCTCTATAAGGCGCTGGTGAGACCTCACTTGGAGTACTGTGGACAGTTTTGGTCTCCTTATTTAAGAAAGGATGTACTGACGTTGGAGAGGGTGCAGAGAAGATTCTCAAGAATGATTCCGGGAATGAGAGGGTTAAATATGAGGAACATTTGTCCGCTCTTGGACTGTATTCCTTGGAGTTTAGAAGAATGAGGGGAGACCTCATAGAAACATTTCGAATGTTGAAAGGCATGGATAGAGTGGATGTGGCAAAGTTTTTTCCCATGATGCAGGAGTCCAGTACGAGAGGGCATGACTTAAGGATTGAAGGGCGCCCATTCAGAACAGAAATGCGAAGAAATTTTTTTAGTCAGAGGGTGGTGAATCTATGGAATTTGTTGCCACGGGCAGCAGTGGAGGCCAAGTCATTGGGTGTATTTAAGGCAGAGATTGATAGGTATCTGAGTAGCCAGGGCATCAAAGGTTATGGTGAGAAGGCGGGGGAGTGGGACTAAATGGGAGAATGGATCAGCTCATGAAAAAATGGCAGAGCAGACTTGATGGGCCGAATGGCCGACTTCTGCTCCTTTGTTTTATGGTCTTAATGTACCATTGGAGTTATCTTTAGCCTCACAGTCTCAAGTATAAAGCAAGTAGAGTATGGGGTTAAGCACACTGCCTTGTGGTGCACCTGTGTTGATGGTGATTGTGGAAGAGATGTCAGTCTGGTGACTGGCGTCAATAAGTGAGCAAATTGAGGACCCATTTGCAAAGAGGTATTGAAGTCAGGGTCTTGTAGTTTATTGATTAGTTTTGATGCAATGATAGCATTGACTACTGATCTGTAATCAATGAAGAGTGTCCTGCTGTGTGCATCTTCCCTGTGCAGATGTTCTAGGGCTGAGGGGAGAGTCAATGAAATAGCATCTGCTGTAACCTGTTGTGATGGTAGGTGGATTGGATTGGATATAAATGCTACTGAATGATCATCATTGAAGCAGGATACCTGAATCTCCTTGGGTACCAGTATGATCGATATCTGCTTGAGGTAGGTGGGTACCTCAGACTGCTGTAGCGAAAAGTTAAAGATAACAGTAAATACTCCATACAGTTGATGAGCAGAGATCTTTAGAAATTCAGCCAGGTTCACTGTCTGGGCTGCATGATTTCCATGGGTTCTGTCACATAACAAGGGCCTGTGTTGTTGATCAGTATCATATCTTATTTTTTGCTCTCTCCTGAACACTAACACCTTTTCCCTGCTCCAGGCATTCTCCAGTTACCTATCCCATTCCTCCCTCGCTCCCTCTTTTCCTTCATTACCTTCTTAGCCTTCACTTCCTTTCTGCCTTTCTGACGTCTCTCTGACTGATGTGTCCTCTCTGTTTTCTTCAGAAGACTTCAACGAAGAAGATCTTGAAGTCATGCTCAAAGGGAGCCGTCTGCTGAAAATTAAGTCTCATTTTTGGATGAAGTTCCGTTATTACAGGCTCCAGGAGGACTGTCAGACGGTGTGGTATGACTCTCAGAAAATCTTCAAGAGAGCCAGGAACCAAATTTGTGAGTGCTGTGCAAGTCTTAGAGGGATGGTGGGACGGGACAGTGAGAGTGTTGGTAGAAAGTTTACTAAAATATTTGTCCAAGGGGCCAACAATGCCAGTGATGAGACTGGACTGGTGGGCTTGATTGATGGTATGACACCATGTTGGAGCCAGTAGATTTGCTGCCTGAAGGCAGCTCTGATCTGGGCAGAAACAGCAGAATGAAATAAAATTTAATTCATTTTATTTTGAGATAGAACGCAGAACAGGCCTTTCTGGTCCAACAACTCGCCTACTTAACATGACCCCAATGGCAGGACAATACTCAATTACTAATTATCCTACTAAATTGTACGACTTTGGACTGTGGAGGAAACCCACTTGATCACAGGGAGTATGAATAAGCCCCTTGCAGACGGTGCCAAAATTGAAATGTGAACTCTGACGACCTGAGCTGTCATAGCGTCCTGGTAACTGCCACGCAAGAGTGATGCCCCTTGACCTTTGTGCTGTCTGTGTGGAGCTTGTACGTTCTCCATGTGAACACACGTGTTTGCCCTGGGAGCTTTAACTTCCTCCCTCTATTTAATATTGGTTTGTTATTGTCACATGTAATGAGATGAAGTGTAAAACTTGGTTTTGCTTTGATCACTTCATTTTCTAATGGTGTTCATTCTTGAAGATATTGTCTATTAATTTAATTTCTTGTGAATGGTGCTTATCTGATGCTATGAGCCATATATGTTGCTGGAAGCCAGTTTTTCAGTGCCCTGTGCAAACATGTAGTTGCACACAAGACAATAAACTCAATTTTGACTTTGACAGCTAGACACACATTACTTTGAAGCAATACATTGAGGTAGTAAAAGCAAAAATCACTACAGAATGTAGAATATAATCACTGGCACATTAGGTACACCTGCTCATTAAGGCAAATATCTAATCAGCCAGTCATGCTGGTATTTTCATGCACAATGCTCTCGAGACAATAGACAATAGGTGCAGGAGTAGGCCATTCGGCCCTTCGAGCCAGCACCGCCATTCACTGTGATCATGGCTGATCATCTAGTATTTACAGATGGTTCAAAACAAAACACAAAACTAAAGAACATCTAGTGAGTCTCATTTCTGTGGGCAGAATGTTTTGTTAATGAGAGAGGCCAGAGAACGAAGTCCAATCTGGATCAAGCTGCCTGGAAGTTGGACGTAACTTAAGTAGCCATGTGGTACAAGTGGTTGGAAGAAGAATGTCTCTGAAAGCACAACATGCCAAACCTTGAAGTGGGCAGACAATGGCAGCAGAAGACCACAAACCTGTACTCAGCACAGGAGGTACCTAATAAAGTGGCCAGTGAGTGTATTTGTGACATGTGCATCGAGACAGACAGTGAAATCTGTCATTTTGCATCAAATCAAGTCAGATGGGTTGAAAGATCAAAAGAATAATTTTCCTGCATGAACACAAGAAACTCTGCAGATGCTGGACATCTAGAGCAACACATACACAACTCTGGATAAGTCAGCAGAAAAGATGTAGGTGGGTTAAAGTACAATTGTACACAGACACTGACTCAAATGACTTCAGACTTTACTTCAACAGTGAGAAGTTCTCAGTACAACTGTCTTGCCACATTCACTTGTTCAGATTCCAACAAAAATACACAGGCAATTTAAGAGTTCACGAAGAATACACTATAAAGGCTTCAGATAGACTGTCTCACAAGATTCAGGGCTCAGGAGAAAATGATGCAGTCAGTCCACAAAACAAAAGGGGTGTTTCCACAGGCTAGATTCCAGGTAAGTCTTTTTTCAGTACCAAACATGCAAAAGCAATTCCACAGAGATTGACTAACCTTAGCAGTTGATTCTAACAAGCAGATTAAGTATCATGATTGAAGAACTAATACATGCAGCCACCAGCCTTGAACGCCACTTAATCAGTCCCAGTGAGTTGGGGTGAGCATCACCATCCAGACAGATGGCATCATTGCTCTTGGAGATGTTGGTGCTGCCTGCTGGACGCTTCAGGTGTTATGTCAGCATCCAGAAAAATAAGTAGTTAATGTTTCGGACCAAAAGGAAAAGAGAGGAAGACAACCAAATAAAAAAATGGGGGGAGAGAAAGGAGGACAATTTGATGAGAGGTCTGCTTGGGAGTCAAGTGATAACAGGAAACATCCACTCCACATGCACTCTATGTAGGACTTTAAATCTCATTAGGTTTCAATGAGATCTCCCCTCTTTCTTCGAAACTCCAACAGTTACAGGCCCAGAGACAGCAAACTCTCCTCATCTGTTCATCCTTTCATTCCAGGACTCATTCTCATGAACAACTTCCGGATGATCTCCAATACCACACATCTTTTTGAAGGGGCCCAGAACTGTTCACAATACTGGTGCAATTTGACCAATATCTATTTAAGCCTCAGCATTTCATCCTGCTCATATTCTTGTCCTCTCGAAATGAATGCTAATATTGCATTTGCCTTCCATGCCACCAACTTAACCTGCAAGTTAACCTTCAGGGAATCCTCAACAAGGACATCCAATCCCTTTGCACTTCTGAATCTTTAATTTTCTTCCCATTTGGAAAATAGCCTTATGCCTTTATTCCTTTGACCAAATTGCATGACATACACGTCCCTAAATTATATTCCATCTGCCACTTCTTTGCCCATTCTCCTCATCTGTCTAAATCTCTCTGTAGACCCTGCTTCCTCAATATTACCTGCCCCTCCACCTATCTTTGTATCATCATCTGAAAACCCGGCCACAAAGTGATCAAGTTCGTCATCCAAATTATTGATATACAATGTGTGCGGAACACAACATGTTATCAACAGCCAAACAGAACAGGCCTCCTTTATTCCCACTGTTTGCCTCACATTACGCAGGCAATCTTCTGTTCATGCAACTTATACCATGGGCTCTTCTTAAGCAGCTTCGTGTGCGACATGTTGTCAATGCAAATCCAAGTAAAAAAAACATCCATTGATTCTCCTCTGTCTATCCTGGTGCATTTGTCTTATGTACCTTAGGCCTTCCAGTTTTCCATGTACCTTCTCTTTCATAATATCAACTGCACTCAATTCAGCCATAGTGTGCTCAACCTGTATTCATAGACATGCCCACCAGTCCAGTCAGCATCTGGGTAAATCTCATCTGCACTCTTCCTGAAACTGCCACATCCTTCCTGCAATAAGGCAAAGAGAACTGAGTCCATGGGATAGAAGCTGTCCTTGAGCCTGGGGATATGTGTTTTCAAGCTTTTTTATTTTGATGGGAGAGAGGAGAAGCGTGCATGTCTGGATTGAGGGTGATCTTTGAGGATTCTGTGTGTTTTGATGTACACGTAATAAATAAATCTGAATCTGCAGGTCAGGCTGCTCTCTGGAGAGGATAAAGAGTTGACGTTCTGAGCTGAGACACTTCATCAGGACTCTGGCCAATTTTGGAAAATCTGATACATTGACTGTTTATTTTTCTGCACCGATGCTGCCTGACCTGCTCAGTCCATCCAGCATTTTCTGTGTGCTAATATGGATTTCCAGCATCTGCAGAATCTCTTGTGTTTATTAATCTGAATCTGAGTATTTTGTTCTGATCTCTGTTGCTGTTCTAACCCACCCACCCCCCAATCCCCTCCAGTCTCCATCGCTGACATCCAAGAGGTGAGGGCAGGCCACTGGTCAGAGGTGATATTGGAGAAGCGCACTGATTGCAGCTTCTCCATCCTCTTTAAGGAGAGGAACACTAAACTGGACCTGGTGGCCAACAGCGCTGAGGAGGCCCAGCACTGGGTCAATGGCCTTACAAAACTGAAGATCAGAAACTCCAGCATGAAACGGAGAGAGCAGCTGGACCAGTATCCTTTGCTAAGTATGTCAGAAAGGGAGGGTACCATTTCATCCTTTGTCTTCTTCGACATTGGCACCTAAGTCCATCCCCGTGTAGAAGTCAATGGTAGCAGGCACGTGGGAACTACTTCACCTCCAAGTCACGTAACCTGACTTAGAAGTACATAAGCCTATAGGTATAAGAACACATAATGAGAATCATGTTTATTGTCACTGACATCAGCCTTGTGTTTGTGTATCTGTGTGTCTGTGTATATGTGTTTGCATGAGTGTGTCTGTGATCTATGTTTGTGTGCATTACTGTGTGTGACTCTCATGGGACTGTACCCCACTCTTTGGGTTTGGATGGGACTGTACCCCACTGTTTGGGATTGGATGGGACTGTACCCCACTGTTTGGGTTTGGATGGGGCTGTACCCCATTGCTTGGGTTTGGATGGGGCTGTACCCCACTGCTTGAGTTGTTTCCTTGCATCACTTCGCAGATTGTTCCAACTTTACCTGCAGAAGGCCAATATTGATAAGAACGCCAAAATGACGCTGGAAGAAGTGAAGCAGTTTATGCATATGATGAATATAGAAGTGGATAGTATGCATGCAATGGACCTGTTCAAGGTACAACACTGTATCTTAATGATTTAATTAATTTAATTATTGTTATTGAGAGATACAGTGCGGAATAGGCACTTCTGGACCTTCAGGTGCACTGCCCAACAACACACCTATTTAACCCCAGCCTAATTACAGGACAATTTACAATGACCAATTAACCAACTAACTGGTACGTCTTTGGTCTGTGAGAGGGAGATGGGAGCACTCAGAGGTAAGACGTGCAGTCACAGGGAGAATGTACAGATGGTGTCGAATTGAACTCTGAACTCCACTCGAGTGTAATAGTGTCACTTTAACCGCTACCCTACTGCGGTGCCTAAAAGACAGATAAGCTTTATTTGTCACGTGTGCATCGAAGCATACAGTGAAATACAGTACCTTGTTTTGGAGATGGATACAGCCCATCTATGTACTGGGCTCAGTGTGCAAGGGTCACCATGCTTTTTTTGGAATGTGGGAGTAAACTGGATCAGCTGGGGAAATGCATGCAATCACAATGAGAACCCTTATAGTTACCCTTATTTGTCACATGTACATCAAAACATACAGTAAAATGTGTCATTTGTGTCAACAACCAACACAGTCTGATACTGCATTGGGAGCATCCCGCAACTGAGTTCACGCGTCAGCATCAACGTAGCATGCCCACAACTCACTAACCCTAACCCACGTGTCTTGGGATGTGAGAGGAAAGCAGAGCACAGAGGAAAACCACACAATCATGGGAAGAATGTAGAAACTCCTGACAGACTGTGTTAGGAATTGAACCCTGTACTTACACTAACCACTACGCTACTGTGTTGTCCCATCTATCTCTCCCCGCAACTGGATGTTCCAGGCCTGTGAGATTTTTGTACTAACAGCCAGGCCTCCCTAGTCTGCATGTCACGGCACCTTCCTTCTCCTTTACCCACCAGCGACAGGCATCAATGCTGTCATTAAGCTGGAAAACTGCAGAACATGTACTGCTGGGACCAGAGAACTTGAGTCTTAGATAGACTGGGACTATTTTCGCTGGAGCAGCTGAGGTGAAAGGGTAATGTTACTGAACATTAGATTTTTTTTCTTTATGGTGTTTTCTCCCCCTGTCCCCTTCAATCTTTCTCCATTCCTCTTCATGGTTCCACTCTCACCCGCTTTGCTCCCACCTGCTCATGACTTTCCTGTCGTTCCCCTCCTCCTCCTCCTCATTCTTCCATGGTCCACTCTCGTTTCCTATTAGAATCCTCCTTCTTCAGCCTTTCAGCTCTTCCACCAATCATCTCCCAGCTTTTTACTTCATCCTCACCTCCCCACCCAGTCACCTTCCCCCTCATCTGGTCTCAGCTACAGCCGCCAGCTTCTCCTACCAGCCTCCTATGCCTTCATATTCTCGCTTCTGCTCCCTCCCTTTCCAGTCCTGGTGAAGGATCTTAGCCCATAAAGCAGACTGTTTACTTCTCTTCATGAATGCTGTCTGACCTGCTCAGTTCCTGCGACATTTTCTCTGCATTGCTCCACTAACCATAAATTCAAAAGAAGATAAGACATCGGAGCAAATTAAGGCATTCAGTCTCTTCCACCATTCCATCATGGCTGATTTATTATCCCTCTCAACTGCATTCTCTTGCTTCCTCTCTATAACCTTCAACTCCCCTACTAATCAAGAACCTATCAACCACTGCTTTAAATATAGCCATTGACTTGCCCTCCACAGCCATTTGTCACAATGAATTCCATAGTGTCACCAGCCTCTGGCTAAATGAATCACCCCTCAACACCTGTAAAGGGACATCCTTCTATTCTTAGGCTGTACCTCCTGGTCTCAGACTCTAACACTATAGGAAGCATCACCTTCACATCCACTCTGTCTGGGCCTTGGAATATGTGGTAGATTTCAATGAGATTCCCCCTGCCACCCCGCCACCCCTCAGCCTCATTGTTAGAAACTCCAGTGAGCGCCAGTCCAGAGTCTTCAATTGTTCCTTATGCAGTGAGGCTTTCTTTCCCAGGATGATTTCCATGAGCCTCCTCTGGACACTCTCCAATGCTAGTGCACACTTTCTTATAAAAGGGCCCAATATTCTCAGGCAAAGTGGTTGAATGAGGTGAACTGTTTTCACTGGGGTGAAGGCAGCACAGATTCAGTAGCAATACAATTTCGGCCGTTCTTTCATCGTAACTGTCTCTAGTCCTTACTTCCACCCTCAGAAATGTGACAAGGCGAAAGACGGTACCATCTGTGGCAGGGAGATTAAAGAGTTTTATCACATGCTCACGGACCGCAAGGAGATCACCACCATCTTTGATTTCTACTGCAACAAGGAGCAGCTGATCAGCGTGGGAAAACTCCAGGAATTCCTATGGAAGGAACAAAGGGAGAGTGTGACACAGGAGAATGCATCACATCTCATCCAGATGTATGAATTAAACGAGGAAGGTAAGCCACATCCATCACCTTGAAGTTGTGTTGCCTACACTTTGGGGATGTTTAATCACATGACCTGTCACCTCAGAACATATACTCAAGTGGCCACTTTATTAGATACCTCCAGTATCTAATGAAGTAACAACAGAGTGTACATTCATGGTCTCCTGCTACTGTACTCAAGTCAAGTCACTTTTTATTGTCATTTTGACCATAACTGCTGGTATAGTACACAGTAAAAACAAGACAACGTTTTTCAGGACCATGGTGCTACATGAAACAATACAAAATCTACACTGAACTACGTAAAACAACACAAAAAAAACTACACTAGACTACAGACCTACTCGGGACTGCATTAAGTGCACAAAACAGTGCAGGCATTACAATAAATAATAAACAAGACAATAGGCACAGTAGAGGGCAGTAGTGTGTGGTGCAGTCTATCCACTTCATGATTCAATGTGCTGTGCATACGGAAATGTTTTTCTGCATATTGCTGTTTTAACACATGGTTAGTTGCGTTTCTGTCCCTCTCCTGATAGCTTGAACTACTCTCGACATTCTCCCCTAACCTCTCTCATTAACAAGGCATTTTCGCCCACAGAACTGCTGCTGACTGGAGTTTTCTTTGTTTTACATCATTATCTGTAAACTCCTGAAACTGTTGTGCATGAAAATTGCAGGAGATCTGCAGTTTCTGAAATGCTCAAAACATCCCATCTGGCACTAGTGATCATTAAATAGTCAAAGTCACTTGGATCACATTTATTCTCAATCCTGCTGGTTATGGCACCAGCAGTAGCGTCCTTGTCGCAAGGCTTTTTGGCAGCTGCTGAGGATGTGTTCCAGGGTCCCTCTGCCAGGGCAGAGAAGACATGATGTTGCCTCACTTTTGCCCCAAGCATAAAGGTTGACTGAGACTTGGCGAGAAATTTTTACACAATCTGGAAAAGAACAACGTGCAGGGGACCTCCCTGCCAGATGTTGGACCAGGAGATCTTCCGTATCAGCGCACCCTCCCACCATATCCCAGCTCAGTGTTACCCCATACCTACCACCCTGTTGGTATGCACTTCTTTGATAGCTGCTCACAACTCTTCCTGTACCATTCTGCATCTGTCCCTACCCTGATCTCTGTTGAAGAGGGTTGCAGGGAAATTGTCCCACTCTGCCTGACCGGACACCACTGTCCCTACCAGATCCCAGTGCCTCAGGTGTGACTCAACCATCTTCACTGCATCTTTGGCCTTCTATTCCCTGCCTGTCCAGACATCTGTGCCTGCTGATAAGACGTGGTCGCTGGAATCTCTGTACAGCAGCAATTCTCCTGTGCAGGCAACAATGAACTCCTTGTCCAGGCTGCTAAAAGGAAGTTATAGTTTATTCACCTCCCTGTACAGAGCAAATCTGCTCAGGCGACGATGGAGGTCTAGCTATTTTCGAAGATAGCCACGGGTCATTTTTTCAAGAGCCTCAGCTGTTTTCATGAGTTTCCCTTATACCAGCAAGGGGCAGTAGATTCGGGGAAGTATGACATCCTGGCAGCTTAGCCTGATTTATTCACATTGGTAAGCCAGACTTCAAACTCCTTGTTGGTCTTCCAGATGGCAGCTACATCTCTAAGGCTGCAGTCAAAGACTCTTGTCTGGTTCTTCAGTGATGAATGGGAAAGCAGTACCTTCCAAGGAGAAGAAAAGCTTGTCCATGAATCTACCTTTCTTCAACACCAAATTTCTGGATTGCAATCATTTTACAGTGCCAGCGATCACCGATGTAGGTTCAAACCTCATCACTGACTGTAATTTATACGTCTTCTCTGTGCCCACGTGCTTTTTCTCCAGGTCCTTGCACATTTCAAGTACGGATGGGTGTGGGTTAGTAAGTTATGAGCATGCTTTGTTGGTGCCAGAAGCATGGAGAAACTTCTGGGCTGCCCTCAGCACATTCTCAGATTATGCTGGTCATTAACTGAAAATAACACATTTCACCACATGTACATATTTCGATATACATGTGAAAAATAAAGCTAATCTTAAGAAATCATAACCCTAATTACAGTGTGGGTAATACATGAATGGCATTAATAGCAGTGTGTTCTTTTGTTAGCGAAGCGTCATTTCTTCATGACCAAGGATGGATTTCTGTTCTTCCTGATGTCACCGAGAGGGGACATTTTCAACCAAGAACATGACAAGGTTTACCAAGACATGACAAAGCCACTCGATCAATATTACATTTCTTCCTCTCACAATATCCACCTGCTCACAAATCTGCTGGAGGATTCCAGTAGCACCGAGGCCATCATCAGGTACTGGCACCATATTGCAGAAGGGGGCTTGGGATTAAATGGGCAGCAAAGGTTTTTTTTTAAGTCTGTGTTTAGCTGATGCGAAAGGGTGGGAGATGAAAAATGCAGCCTAGGATTTCTCAAGAGAGCTACAGAAAAGGTCTTAGTACATTTCAAGAGGACTGGAAAATAAAGGCAAGGATGTACAGCTGAGTCTTTGTGAAGTGTTGGTCAGATCTCATTTGGGATATTGCGAGCAATTGTATTTTTTTTGTTTTATTTTGAGATACAGCTCGGAACAGGCCCTACTGGCCCAACGAGTCACGCTGTCCAACTACCCATCTAGTAAACAGTCACCTAATCACCAGGACAATTTACAATGACCAATTATCCTAATAATGGTTTGTCTTGGGACTGTGGGAGGAAACCGGTGTGTCAGGAGGAACCCATGCAGCCATGGGGAAAACATACAAATTCCTTGCGCTTTTAGGCTCCATTCCCAAAGAAAGATGTCCTGGTACAGAGGAGATTTGCCGGAACGATCCCAAGACAAAAGTCCTAAAGTATGAGAATCGTTTGATGTCTCTCAGACTGTACTTGATGGGATTGAGAAGGATAAGAGGGAAGTAGGGTGGAGGTCAATCTCATTGAACTGACTGGATCTTGAATAATCTGGAGAGAGTGAATGTGTAGAGGATATTTCCTACAGTGCGAGAGTTTAGGACCAGTGGCAAGAGCCCAAGAATGGAAAGGTATCTCTTTAGAACAGAGATGAGGAGGAATTTCTTCAGCTGGGATTGGTGAATCTGTAGAGTTCATTGCCACAGACAGCTGTGGAGGCCAAATCATTCAGCACATTTACAGTGGAGGTTGACAGATTCTTGATTAATATGGATATCAAAGATTTCAGGAAGAAGGCAACCGAATGAAATTGAGAGGGTTAATAAATCAGCCATGATGGAATGATGGAGCAGACTTAATGAAATAACCGGCTTAATTCTGCTCCTATATCTTAAGGTCTGACTGCTTTATGGTGTATGATCATTGCGGGCCTGGCATAGTGAAAATCCTGTGGCTATGGTCATTGCCAAGATTACTGGTATCATAGACAGTGAAAATGATTATCAGGATTTACAAAGGGATCTTAATCAGCTGGGAATGTAGTCTGAGGAATGGCAAATGGAGTTTAATTCAGATGAATGCAAGATACTGCTTTCTTGTGAAGTCAAACCATAATCGTACCTTTACAGTTGATGGCAGGACCCTGGAGAGTATTATAGAACAGAAAGACCTTGGAGTAGAAATACATGGTTACCTGAAAGTTTGGGCTTAACTGCAAGTTCAGTTTTACTTTCATTCAATCATGCACACAGATTAGATAAATTAAACAATGTTCCTCTGGAACCAAGGTGCAAAACACAGTACACATATTACATACAGCATGTAAAACAATATTAAGAGATAAATTAAATTGGAAAGAATGCAGAGGAGATTCACAACGATGTTTTCTGGACTCAAGAGCCTGAGTTATAGGTTGGACAAGCTGGGGCTTTTTTCCTTGGAACACAGGAAACTGAAGGGTGATTCTGCCGAAATGTGTAAAATCACGAAGAGTGCAGTTAGGGTGAATGCACACAGTCTTTTCTCTAGGGTTGAGAAATCAAGAACTCGAGGACATAGTTTTAAGGTGAGGGGCCAGAAACTTCATTTGAACCCAAGGGGCAAAACTTTCTCAAAGAGAGTTATCAGTATATGGAACAAGCTGCCAAAGGAAGTGTTTGAAGTAGACACAGGACATTAACCACATTTAAAGACTCACAGATAGGAAAGATTTATGGGGATATGGATCAAACGATGGCAAATGAGACGAGGTCAGATTGCAATGTTGACTAACGTGGACCGTTTGGACCAAATGGCCTGTTTCTGCACAGTATAACTCTTTAACTGTGCCATTGCAAAGTTTATTCGGTTTGATGAAGTTCCCCATGGTGGACTCAGAAGGTCAAGAGGCATGGGATCCAGGGACATTTGGCTTTTTGGATTCAGCATTGGATTGCCCAAAAAACACAGAGGCTGGTCGTAGTTGGATCATAAACTGCTTGGAGATCAGTGACCGATGATGTTCTGCAGGGATCTCTGTTCTGGGACCCTGATAAGCGGCACAGATAGAGTGGTCAACCAGAGACTTTTCCCAGGGCATAAATATGACGGGTCACAATTTTAAGGTCATTGGAGGAAAGTACAGGTCGTGGCGGGGGAAATGTCAGAATGACTTCCAGGCATTGTGCAGAGGCAGATACATTAGCAACATTTAAGTCACTCTTAGATAGGCACATGAATGAAATAAAATTGGAGGGCTATGTGAGAGGGAAGGGTTAGTCTGATCTTGGAGTAAATTAAGAGGTTGGTGAAGGGCCTGTACTGTATTTATATTGTATGTCTTATCCTCTCTCATCATCAGTGAACTGAATAAAGGCTGCCGCTGGATGGAACTGGAATGCTGGAATGGACGGAACGGTGAGCCTGTTATTTATCACGGCTTCGCCCTCACCTCAGAAGTCCTCTTACGGGACGTCATGGAAGTCATAAATAATTATGCCTTTACGGTAAGCTGACATGCTCCATGCAAAGCTTGTGTTGTAGAAACACAAACAAGATGCTGGAGGAACGCATCAGGCTCGGCAGCATCATGGAAAGGAGTAAATAGTGAACGTTTCAGCCCGAGACCTTACATCAGTACTGGGAGAGAAAAGATGAGAAGTGAAAGTAAGGTGGTGGGGGGAGGGGAGGAAGTACAAGGTGGGAGGTGATGGATGAAACTGGGAGAGGTGCAGAGATGAAGTAAGAAGCTGGGAAGCAGATGGGTGAAAGAGACAAAAGGCTGGAGAAGGGGAAATCTGACTGTGGAGGATAGAGGACTGTGGAAGAAAGGGAAGGGGGAGGAGCACCAGAGGATGGTGACGTAGAAGTAAGGAAATCAGGTGAGGGAGGGAAAAGGGAACGCGGGAATTGTGAAGGTGGAGTGGAGCAATGACCGGAAGCTCGAGAAATATACATTCAGGCCATCAGGTTGGAGGTTACCCAGATGGAATATAAGGTGTTGCTTCTCCAGCCTGAGTGCGGCATTAGAGGCAGCCTTCGATTGACATGTCGGAATGGGAATTGGAAGTAGAATTGAAATGGTTGGCCACCAGGAAATTCTGTCGACTCTGACTGTTTGCTCTTTTCTGGAGATGCTGCCTGGCCTGTTAAGTTTCTTCAGCATTTTGTGTTGATTGGATTTCCAGCATTTGCAGATTTTCTCATTCTTGTGTTGTATACTCGGTTTTCCTGTAACTTGGAAGGTGTGTTTGGAAGTAACAGTGAGGGTCGGGCCACTGGGTAATGAGGAGACTGTCACCGATCTTTCACATTTGGCATTAATTCTACAGATGGGAAATGTGCATGTCCATCCCCAAATGTATTACCTTACACCTTATTTTAATCAGAATCAGAATCAGGGCTAATATCACTGTCAGCTGCCATGAAAGTTGTTGTTTTCCAGCAGCAGTACACTATAAAAAAGATAAATTACAATGAGAATTGTAATCTATATAATATATGAAAAAAGAGTGAGGTAATGTTCATGGGTTAATTGTCCATTCAGAAATCTGATGGTGGAGGGGGAAACGCTGAATATGTGTCTTCAGGCTCCAGTACCTTCTCAGTGATAGTAGCAAAGAGAAGAGGGTATGTCTTGGATGATGGGGTTCCTTAATGATGGATGCTGCATTTTTGAGGCATCGCCTTCTGAAGATGTGCTCGATGCTTGGGAGGCTAGTGCCCATGATAGAGCTGGCTGAGTTTACAACTTTCTGCAGCTTTTTCTGATTCTGCACGGTGGCTGCTACATTGCAGACAGCAATGCAACCTATTAGAATGCTGTCCACAGTACTTCTGTAGAAATTTGCATAAGTCTTTGGTTACATACTGTATCCATAGCATTATACACCACAGAAATAGGCCCTTCTGCCTAACTGGTTCACACTGACCAAAATGCCTGACCAAGATGATCCCATGTGGCTGCATTAGGCCAATATCCCTCTAAATATTTCCAAATTATGTCCCGACTTGCCCTATGTTTGTAATTGTACCCACCTCACCCACTTCCTCTGGCAGCAGATGCCATTTTCCCACCACCCTCTGTGCAAGAAACGTACCACTCATGTCCACTTTAAATTCTTCCTTCTCATCTTAAACCAATGCCCTCTTTGTTTTGACTGCCCTCTCCTGGAAAGTGAATGACTGTCTCCCCTATCTATGCCTCTGATATGTTCATAAACCTCTGTAACATCATCTCTCAGACTCCTTCACTCCAAGGAAAACAGTCCCAACATCGTTCAATGTCACTCAAGCCCTCCATTCCAGACAGCTTTCTAATTAATCTTCTCTACATTCTCACAAACTTCATCATATCCTTACTCTCGCATGGTGAATGGGACTGCACACTACTCCAAGTGAGGTCGAACCAACATTTTGTAGGATTGAGGTACCAAGTCCCAACTCTTGTTTTCATTGCCTTGGCCAATGAAGACGAGTGTGCCACACACCACCTTCACCCACATACTACTCCAGATTAAATTCCATTTGTCACTTGACAACTGGTTGGATCATGTATGTCATCCCCTGTATCATGAACAGTATTCTGACAGAAGAGCATCACAGTCAGGTATGGAGGTTCACAAGGGGCTGCAGCGGGTTTGAGATTCAGCTAGTTCCATCACAAGCACAAACCTCCATGCCATCAAGGACAAGCAAGAGCCAGTGTGTCAAGAAAACTGCATCCATTTCTAAGGACCCCGAGCATACAGGGCCTGTTCCCTTATTACAGACAGCTTTCTTCTTAGTCTTGTCTACATCCTCACAAACTTAATCACATTATCACAGTCACACGCCTCCATGTCATCAAGGACATCATCAAGAACCAGTGTCTCAAGAAGTCCACATCCATTACTAAGGACCCTGACCGTACAGGGCATATCCTCTTCTCATTTCTAACATCAGTGAGGATGTACAGGGGTCTGATGACACACATTCAGTGATTAAGAAACAGTTTCCTCCCACGTGCCATCAGAATGGACTCTGAATCCCCTCACTATTCCTCTTTTGCACTATCTCTCTTTCTGTCTGACTGGTCATTTATCTATTATGTATGTATGTCTCTGTTTATTTATTGTGACCTCATAAGTTTTAAGGTCTTGCACTGCACTGCTGCCAAAAGAACAAGTTTCTCATCATATGTTGGTGATAATAAACCTGATTCTGATTCTGAGGTCAGTGTTAACCACATGGCCAATTTTTGTGTCATCTGCAAACATCTGCATTGCATTCCCTCTCTAATACATTAATATCCTGTATGGAATTATGCCAAAAGTAATATCCTCCCTGTCACCCATCCCGCCTGCCTGTAACTCAGCCAGTTTTGTTTCTCTCTCTGATCACTTGGACCTATCTTTCTAAACAGCCTGTCTCATAAGACCCTGTCAAGAAGCTTTCCCCCGGGATCTTAACCAATTTCCCCCGGGATCAATAAAGTATGACTATGACTATCACTATGAGCTTGACATTGTCCTTATTGACCCCATAAAATGCAGTGGCTTTAGAAACCTTACTATCTCCTCAAAAGCAACACACTACCTGTAACAAATCCACACTGTCTGGCCCTAGATAGAAACATAGAAAACCTACAGCACAACACAGGCCCTTCGGCCCACAAAGTTGTGCTGCACATGTCCCTGCCTTAGAAATTACTAGGGTTACCCATAGCCCTCTATTTTTCTAAGCTGCATGTACCTATCCAAAAGTCTCTTAAAGGACCCTATCGTAACTGCCTCCACCAGCGTTGCCGGCAGCCTATTCCACGCACTCACCGCTCTCTGCGTAAAAAAAACTTACCCCAACATCTCCTCTTTACCTACTCCCAAGCACTTTAAACCTGTGCCCCCTTGTGGCAGCCATTTCAGATTTCAAGAGGATACGAAGTGCCCTTTGCAATTAAAAGTTTAGAATGTTCCTCAGAACTGATTCCAATAATTTGTACACCATGAACATCAAACTGAACTGTCATTACTTGATTTATCCCTCATGAAAGAGAAATACAGTATTAGCAGTACTCCAATCATTCAATAATGCTTTTGTAACCAGGGATAATAAAATCAGAATCAAGTTTAATATAAGTAAAATTAAAAGATTACAGAATAGCTTTATTTGTCACACGTACATCGAAATATACAGTGAAATGCGATGCTTTGTGACAATGACCAACGCAGTCCGATGATATGCTGGTGCAGCCTGAAGGTTTAATCATTCTTCTGGCACCAACATAGATTGCCCACAACTTCAAACCCTGACCCGCACACATTGGGAATGTGGAAAGAACGTGGACCATCTGGAGGACACCCACATGATCATGTGGAGAACGTGAAAACTCCTTTCCAAACAGCAGCAAGAATTGAACCCCAATTGTGATTGCTGATGTTGTAAAGCATTAAACTAAGCACTGCATTACTCATAAGTTTGATGTTGTGAAATATCGTGCTTTGCAGCAGCAGTACAATGTATAAAGACATTAAAAAATGATAAACTATGATATAAATAAAGAGTACAAAATAAAATGGTTGTTCATGGGTTCGTGGACTATTCAGAGATTTGAAGGTGAAGTGGAAGAAGCTGTTTTGAATCATTAAGTATGGTCGACAGGCTCCTGTACCTCCTCCCTGACGGTAGGAATGAGAAGAGGGGACATCCTGGAGGGTGAGAGCCATTACTGATGGATGCCATTTTATTGAGATTACTACCTCTTGAAGATGTCCTCGATCATGGGAAGGCAGTTCCCGCGATGGTGCTGGATGATTCTACAACCCTCTGCAGATGTAGACTCCACAGGCTGTGTCAATTGGAACTTAAATAGGAGTATACAGATTAGGCAGAAAGTGCACCACTCAGCTACTTGAACCTGCTCTGTCACTTAATATGACTGCCAATCAAGTAATGATCACCTTAACTCCATATCATGACTAATACAGAAATGTTGAGTAGGTTAGAATTTTTTTCCCTAGAGTGCAGGAAAATGAGTGGAGCTTTGACCATAAGATGCTCCATCTATTCCAGGTATCAGCTGCTATGAACACATACACGTCGTTCCTTCAGATAAAGGGACATATGAAATACACACCAAATCATATTGCTTTGAATCCTCACAGCTCTGGAATCCAGACACTGCTTTGTCATTGTTTGCTTAAAAACAGAGCGATCGGCCACACAGGCTCCTTCTCCGGCAGAAGGATCCCAAACCCTCGCTTGCCTTCTGCATTCTCCTTGATGTTTTAATCATCCTTGATGCTTTAATCAACAAATAATGGATGCTTTCAGCAGTGAACTGTAGTCGAACTTCAGCTTGTGACCAGTCTCGAAGTTTCTTCACTTTGTGGTCTCGAGATTCAAGCTTGAGTTCACACTCATTCCCCAGATTATTCTCAATGGCTGCAAAGTGCCAGATCTCTCAGCTAATCTCCAAACTAAATCAAAGGCTCTAACAGTTCCAGAAAGATGTTTAAAACAAAAAACAGGCATCAAAAAAGTTAAATAAGCCGTTTCGTTGTATGAAAGATGTTGACTGAGTGAGTGTTGTACGCTGGCACCATCTTGACACGACACAGCTGGCACAAGAATAAAACAACAAATTTCCTGTGGGTGCTGAGTTTCCTCCCACATTCTAACAATGTACAGGTTAATAGGTTGGTAAGTTGAGGACATGCTATATTGATACAAATGACACATTTCACTGTGTATTTTGATGTTGTGATGTCGATGTGACGAATAAAGCTAATCAGTTAATTTGGCACTCCTGGCAATGCCTTCCATGCACTCGCAACTCTCTGTGTAAAAATAATTTTTATCTCTAACATACCCCCATGCAGTATTTTCCTCCAATCACCTTCAAATAATGTCCCCCTTGCATTAGCCATTTCTGCCCTCTGGTTATTCACTCGATCAACATCACTCATCTTATTCTGCATTTTTTTAATACATTGTTCTGTTTCAGTGTACTGTGTAATGATTTAAGCTGTATGAGTAATATGCAAAACAAACCTTTCACTGTATCTTGGTCCATGTGACAATAATATACCAATACCATAGAGTTGCTTCCCACCAGTGGGCACACTCGAGGCCTGGGTCCCCATGAACAAGGAGGAATTCTATGGACGTCACCTGAGAAGCAGAGTGCTTCATTATTGTCGCCTTGCTGTAGACAGAAGCATGGTCTCTATGCCATCATGATGTGGTGTTTGATTCCAGGTCACTCCTTACCCCTTCATCCTGTTGTTGAGGAGCTACTGCAGCATAGAACAGGAGAAGGTCATGGTGCAGGTCATGGAATCTATCCTGGGGGACAAGCTGCTCTACAAGCCCTTCATTGGGACGATGCCCTCACCTGAGGTAAGGAGCGGAGTGGGCTTTATTCAAACAACAAGCACAATCCAGACAGTGCCCAGCTGATGAACACCATTTCTGCGAACCTTGTGACATCTGCTATCTCCCCATGCACCAAGACCGTGTTGTGTCCGATTGGGAGTCTTGTGGACATACATTAGAGCTCTGCCTAGGACAGTGTCTGTCAGACACATTTGCCTGATCTACTGAAGGTGGAGCACAGCCCACCAACACCGGAATGATGCAGAAATATTACTGATTGCTCCCGAGATGAGAAGTCAATCTGAAGAAGGAAACATTTAACAGGGTGGGAGAATGGGTGGATTCGGTAACGGTGTGGCGAGAGGCCGTGATGCCAGATTCAGATTCAGGTTTACTTGTCACACCCACATCGAAATATACAGTGAAGTGCATTGTTTGTGTTCACAACCAACACACCCAAGGATGTTCTGGGCCAGCCCACACGTTGCAGCACCGGCATACCAGTAGTGTGCCCACAATCCTAGACAAAACAACAGAGAACACAACAAAACAGAATAGACCAAGTAACACAACAACAGCAAAACAAACCCCTTCCCTCATTATGTCCTTGCAGACAGACAGACACACACACACCTCCAACCTCCAGGACAGGACACCTTTGGCCTCCCGTGATTGTTCAGCTGTCTTAGTCTTATGGAGGGGTATAAAATCATGAGGGGCATAGAACGGGTGAATGCAGACACAGCTTCTTCTTCCCTGTGTTGAGTAATCTGGAACTGCAGGACACAGGGGAGAGGATATAGATTTAGTAGGTATCTGAGGGGAAGCCTTTTCACTCAGAGTGTCATTACATGCAATGAGCTGCCAGGTGAAGAGGTGAACACATGAAGAACATTTAAATGATACTTGGGCAGGGGTATGGACAGCAAAGGTTCTGAGGGATATGGGCGAAACACTGACAAGTAGCTCTAAATAGGAATCTTGGTCAGCAAGAGTTGGTCTGAAGGGCCTGTTACCATGCTGTATGACTCTATGCTGACTGATTTGTTGCTTCTTGGCCTTGTGGTGGATGTAGGAACTGAAGGGAAAGATCCTGGTGAAGCTTAAGAGAGTAAACCGAGTGATCGGTACAATTGTTGAGAACGAGGAAGCCTTGGACGAAGATGAGGCTGCTGAAATGGAGGAGGTCGCAAGAAAGCAGAAGTCTCAAGAAAAGGTGAGTCCCCTTTCTCTTCCGTCGTTCACCTCACTGAATTCCTTCCCTCAGTCCCGGCCAATTCATTCCGTCTCTCTTTTCCTTGCTCAGTTATTCACCCAGTGACCCCACATTTTCTGACTTGCGCCATCAACTCCTCCTTCCCTTATTCACTCGCCCTCACTCACTCTCCCTCCTTCCCTCTGATACTCATTTCCTCCCTCACTCACTCCCTCCATGCTCGCTTTCTCTCCCTCTTCCCTCACATATTCACTTTCCCTCCTTCCCTCTCATTCACTTCCTCTCATACTCACTTGATCACTCACCTCGCCCTTGATTGCTCACTCCCTCATTCAACCTCTTCCTCTCCACACTCATTCATTCACTCCCTCCATCCTTTAGTGATTCAGATTCTTTTATTTACCATGTGTCCAGAGAAAGATGGAGTGAAATGTGTCATTGTGTTAACAGCCAGTGCACCGTGGTAGCAGAGCAGTTAGCACAACACTATTAAAGCTCGGGGCATCATATTTTAGGTTTCAATCCCAGCTCCTCTAGAAGGTGTCCCTATACACACTTACTGTGGAATCTGTGGGTTTTCTCTGGGTCCTCTGGTCACATTCACTGGCTAGAGAACAAATATTTCAAGATGGCATGATGTTTTTGTGTTAATAGTACTTTTCAGAAGGAAACTTTTGAAAGAGGCAATTTGCTGCCTTCATCAGTCAGGGCATTGAGCATAGGAGGTGGGATGTTGTGTTAAAGGTGAGTGTTTTTTGACACATGCACATTGAAGCATACAGTAAAATGTCACGTTTTGCATCAAATCAGGAAAAAAGTTTGCAGGGCAGACCACAAATGTTGCCACACTTGCAGTGCCAGCGTAGAATGCCCACAGCTCACTAAGCCCAACCCGTACATTTTATTTGGAATGTGACAGGCAACCAGAGCACCCTGGATGAAACCTATGCATTCACACAGAGAAGGTACAAACCCCTTACAGAAAGCAATCGAAATTGAATTCTGATCTTGGAGTTGGTGCTGCAAAGTGATTGCACAAACCGGCATGAAGGGATGTGGGGAGAAGGGAGGAGATTGGGGGTAGAGGGAAAATGGATCAGCCATAATGAAATGCTGGAGCAGACTGAATGGGTCAAATGGCCTAATTCTGCTCCTATTTCTTATGGTCTTGTATTATTAAACTGGGAAGAGTGCAGAAGGGATTTACCAGGATGCTGCTCAGACTAAGGGGCTAGAGCTACAATGAGAGATTGCAAAGTTGATTTTATTCCCTGGAATGCATGAGATTAAGGGGTAACCTAATAGAGGAGTTTACAATAATAAGGTGCATAGAGAGAGAGAAAGCACACAGTTTTTTTTCCCCCCAAGGAGAGGGTGCTACTACAAGATGGTACAGGTTTAAGATCAGAACTGAAAGATTTCTAAAGGACACCAAGGGTATCTTTTTCATGCCAGGAGTGTTTTCAGAATGAGCTATGTGAGATCGCGGTTGAGGCAGGGGCATAAGCATTGGCTAAAAGCATCTTGCTAAGTAATAGGGACAGGAGGAGTTTAAAGGGCCATGGGCCAAACACTGACCGTTGCGACCAGCTCACTGGGCAAATCCAGTGACATGGACAAGATGGGCCAAATGGCCTGTTTCCCTGCTGTACAACTTTGGCCAGAGCTGGAGATGTGCGGAGATCCCAGGAGGGTTGAGTAAAGCCTCCAAAAGACCTTGTAACTGGTCTAAACACCTAAGACAGCACTCACTGGCAACAAGATTGATTTGCTCAGAAAAGGAATCAAATCTATTATCACAGGGTGACAGGAGTCTTTAATGACGGAACAGTGCTGACCCCAAGGAGAGGACTGGTGTGTGTTCCCTCAAATCCACCATCATATCCTTGGTCTTATTGATACTGAAGGTTGCTCAGTGAACTGTGGAAGGACAATCTGTGTGTCTGTGACCTCTTCCTCCCAGGATGCAAAGCTGTACCGAGTCAAGGAGTTGCCCGGCCTGCTCATCAACTGCAACATCCTCCCCTCCGACAGGATTGAGGGTGCCATGAGCAACCAGGTCTCCTATGAGATATTGTCCTTCGTGGAAAACAAGTTCAATGAACTGGTGCAGGACTCAGGTAAGTGGAAACTGGAAATATATCAAGTTCAAAGGCTTCACTCTGCCAATATAAAATCCGACTCGCACAGCTACCTGGACTATTCTCCTTCCCACCCTGTCTTTTGCAAAAATGCCATCCCCTTCTCGCAATTCCTCCATCTCCGCCACATCTGCTCTCAGGATGAGGCTTTTCATTCCAGGACGAAGGAGATGTCCTCCTTTTTTTAAAGAAAGGGGCTTCCCTTCCTCCACCATCAACTCTGCTCTCAAACACATCTCTCCCATTTCATGCACACCTGCTCTCACCCCATCCTCCCACCACCCCACTAGGAATAGGGTTCCCCTTGTCCACACCAACCTCCCCACCAACCACCGGGTCCAACATATAATTCTCCATAACTTCCGCCACCTCCAATGGGATCCCACCACTAAGCACATCTTTCCCTCACCACCCCCCCTGCTTTCCGCAGGGATCGCTCTCTACGCGACTCCCTTGTCCATTCGTCCCCCCAATTCCTTCCCACTAATCTCCCTCCTGGTACTTATCCTTGTAAGCGGAACAAGTGCTACACATGCCCTTACACTTCCTCTCTCACCACCATTCAGGGCCCCAGACAGTCCTTCCAGGTGAGGCAACACTTCACCTGTGAGTCGGCTGCGGCGATATACTGCGTCCGGTGCTCCCGATGCGGCCTTCTATATATTGGCGAGACCCGACGCAGGCTGGGAAACCGTTTCGCTGAACACCTACGCTCTGTCTGCCAGAGAAAGCAGGGTCTCCCAGTGGCCACACATTTTAATTCTATGTCTCATTCCCATTCTGATATGTCTATCCATGGCCTCCTCTATTGTCAAGATGAAGCCACACTCAGGTTGGAGGAACACCACCTTATATTCCGTCTGCGTAGCCTCCAACCTGATGGCATGAACATTGACTTCTCTAACTTCTGTTAATTCCCTTCCTCCCCTTCGTACCCCATCCCTTATTTATTTATTTCCCTTTTTTTCTCTCTCTCTCTTTCTCCCTCTGACTATAATTCCTTGCCCATCCTCTGGGCTCCCCTCCCCCTTTCTTTCCCCCTAGGCCTCCCGTCCCACGATCCTCTCCTTTCTCCAGCCTTGTATCCCTTTTGCCAAACAACTTTCCAGCTCTTAGCTCCATCCCTCCCCCTCCTGTCTTCTCCTATCATTTTGGATCTCCCCCTCCCCCTCCCAATTTCAAATCCCTGACTATCTCTCTTTCAGTTAGTCCTGACAAAGGGTCTCGGCCCAAAACGTCGACTGTACCTCTTCCTGCAGAGGCTGCCTGGCCTGCTGCGTTCACCAGCATTTTTTATGTGTGTTGATAAAATCTGTTCCATCATGTTTCTCAAAAAAAGAGCCAATAACTACAGAGCAGTCTCTCTGAACTTGATAGTTAGCTAAGCTGTAGAAATGAAGATCTGGGATGGAATTAGCAGTTACTTGCAAACGTGGAATGATGGGAGTAAACCAGTGTTAATGTTTGACTTTAATAAATTACAGTGAAATGACAGCAATGTTTGATGAAGGAAATATAGTTTCTGTGCAATGTAAAGTAACAGGTGAACCAAGTCAAAGTCTAAGTAACTTCATTATCCAAGTACATGTAGGCCCAACACGTACAAACTTGAGGCTCAATTTCTTGCAGACATTTACAGAAAATCAAGAAATACAATAGAACTAACAAAAATATGTTGGATTAACAAGGTCTCGATGGAGAGGGTCTTTGATAATGGATGGTACTTCCTGATGGCAGCGTGCCTTTTGAATGTACTCAGTGGTGCGTTTATTGGTTTATTGATAAGTCAGGCAACATCTGTGAGAAACTCAAAAATGCAGGCGATTTGAAACTGCAGGGAGAATGGTTGGAAGACTGGAAGGACAACATATGAAGTCACAGGAATCAGAGGATAGTGCTGAACAGGTGTTCCTTCAACTGGAAGTTTGTAACAAGCGGTCTGGTGCTGGGACCTCTGTTGTTTGTAATATACTGTTATCAATGTAGGTGATCTGATTCCTAAGTTTGTAGACAATACAAAAGTTGTTCGAATCGTAGATAGCAAGGAAGGTCACCCCAGGATACAGAGGGACATAAATCAGCTGGTGGGTGCACAGAGCAGTGGGAGCATCTGATGGCTCTTAACCCGTACTCGCTGCAGTTTAGAAGAATGAGAGGGAGATCTGATCGAAATCTATCGAATATTGAAATGCCGAGATAGACTGAACGTGGAAAGGATGTTTCCAGTCGTGAGAGAGTCCTAGACCAGAGGGCACAGCTTCAGAATAGAACAGTCCATTTAGGAGAGAGATGCGAAGGAATTTCCTTGGCCTGAGAGTGGTGAATCTATGCAATTCATTGCCACAGATGGCTGTAGAGACAGTCACTGGGTATATTTTAACCGAAGGGAGATAGGTTCTTGATAAATAAGGCCGTCAAAAGTTACAGAGAGAAGGCAGGTGAATGAGATTGGGAGGGATAATAGATCAGTCACGATGGAATGTTGCAGCAGGCTGAATGGGCTGAATGTCCTCATTGTGCTCCCATGTCATATGGTCAGATTTTCTGTCCTGGCAGGAAGCTTGGAAGCCTGAACTTGGCAAGGAGAGATGGCTCAAAATGCTTAGGGAACTCAGCAGTTGGTTGAGGCTCTTCATCAGGACTGTTAATTCCTTTCATTTGATGCTGCCTGACCTGCTGAATTCCTCAAGCATTTATTGCGCGCTGCTTTGAATTTCCAGCATTTACAGAATCTTTTGTCTTTATATTCCAACAAACACATTTTCTGTTTGCAGGCTCCACTTTCCAGTGCGATGCCCAACAACTGGACAGGGTATATCCAGAAGACTGGAAGACAGACTCGCCGAACTACTCTGCCATTGACATGTGGAACGCCGGCTACCAGATAGGTAAACCTGTCATCTGTGTCGCCAGCTCTTCCTTTGAACATCTGATCGCCCAAACCCAACCCTTGCCTCCCGGCATTGGGCAGTGGAAATGTCCATCTTGCACTGCCTCACCTTCCTGCATCATAAGCGGACCCTGATTAGATCACTCCTGCCTGTCTGTCAAACAAATCAGCCGACTGCATCGCATGGTTTTTCTGTGCACTATGTAAACACAATTTGTCGTGCGTATAAACAACATGAAAATTAAGTTTTTACAGCCGTAATATTTTACATTACAAAATATCCACAACTGTAAATGATATAAATTTAGGTTAACTTATGTTATACATGAGGCATAATAAATGTTAAGCAAAATAACATTTGCCAAGTAGCCAAATATAGTCTGAGACAGAACTAAGGTTCATGAAACTGATGGCAGGCAAAGGTTATGGGAGAAACCAGGATAAACAGGTTGAGAGGGATAATAGATCAGTATGATGAAATGTCAGACCACACTTGATGGGCCCAATGGCCTAATTCTGCCTCTATGCAATATGGTCATCTGGTCTCAGTGGGGAAGAAGCTACGAGAACATAGAACACAGGCCCTTTGGCCCTGACTTTGTACAATCCTTTTCATCCACTCTGATGTCAATCTACTGCTTCCCTCTATCATCCATGCACCTCTCTAAGAGCTTCTTCAATGTCCCTTGTGCATCTCCCTCTACCACCTCCCCTGGAGGGATGTTCCATGCACTCACCATTCCCTAAGCAAAATATGGAACTACCTCTGACATCACCCCTATCTATTCCTCCAGTCACATAACATTATGCCTCTTCTGTCGTTACACCAGGGGGTGAGGCATCCTCTGGCTCCTGTGCCTCCTGCCCGATGGCAGCATTGAAAAAAGGGAGTGGCCCAGATGGTGTGGACTTTATTCCCTGATCTTGACCCTGAAAAGCCTTCTGGGAGCTTTCCCTTGAGGAGCTTCATCACTGGGGTTAGAGGTCAGAGGTGTCCACCACATTCAGGCTAGACTCTTTTTGGTCCTTTCTCAATCATCCGTCCCCCACCCTGCTGCCAAAGGGGACAGACAAGTGTGAGGTTATGCCTTTTGGGAGCTCAAATTGCGATAAAACTTGCAGAGTATGTAGCACAGACCTAAGGAGTGTTGACGTAGAGGGACATCGAGGTGCAAGTCGAGTGGTCACTGACACATGTGGAGAGGCTGGTGAAGAAGTCATTATGCTTGCCCTCACAGCCAAGGCATTGAGTGTAAATACTGGCCGTTATGTTCCTGACTGGCTCTGCTACCACCTCAACCAGCATTCCTTTCTCCCGTAAGGACCACCTTCCCTCATTCCATCCTCCACCCGCTCAAAACGAACATGAACATGAACACGAACACACACACACACACACCCACCCACCCCCACCAGAGAGATGGACATGCATGCACATCACGCGCACACCCCATCATGGATGCAAACCTCATATCTGACATCTTGGGGAGAGTAACTGTTTTTGAATCTCTCACATACACACACACACAATCGAAATGCTACACACCCTTAGAGATACACACTCTCACACACCACGTCATGGATGGGAGTCCCTGACTCACACTCTCCCATTATAGCCAACTCACAGGGAAGACAGGCTTCAGTAAAGTATTAACACCCCCAATCACTGGTTATGCACAGGATCCTAGTCAGCCCAGATTCCCTGGATACTTTCCAAGAATTTGCCTGTACATTCCCCATCCCACCCAACCACCCTTGCCGAACACCAATGCAGCTCCTGATCGGTTTGTGTGTACAACTCAATTGGCTTTTAATTGGGAGATTGTTCAGTACCAAACTATGTCTGATACCACACAGAATGGTAACCCAGTAACTGTTTCAGTTCCTTGTAATCACCGCAGCTACAAACACATTTATTACTTGCTGATATTCAGTGCAGAGGTGATAATGAAATGTTTTTAAAAATGTTCTCATTTTCTCTCCCTCTCTCTCTCTCTCAATGACATGCGCACACCCTCTCCTTTCATTCCATTGCCCATCCTTCCTCCTCTTCTCCCACACAACACTCTATCCTCCCTCTGGTTCTCCTCCCCACCCTCTTCCTTCTGCACTTCCACCACAATGCCTGCAGTGGCCGTGAACTTTCAGACCTTTGGGCAGGAGATGGACATCTACCGGAGTAAATTTCGAAACAACGGTTTCTCTGGTTATATCCTGAAGCCTAAGTTCCTGAGGAAGCGTAAGACAACGTGTGCCTCAAGGATCCAGATGAGACTCTGGCTGAACAGAAAGAAGCTGAGCGTGCTGGTAAGAGCAGGAAATGTTGGATAAACACCGTTGGTTGGGCTGCATAAAAACTGTCCCTTCAGCCTACCAAGTCACACCAACCCATCACAAGAACAGTGTGGAGGCTTTAGAGAGGGTGCAGAAGGGGTTCATTAGCACTGTGCCTGGAATAGAGGGCATGCACGATTAAGGGAAGTTGAACAAACTTGGGTTGCTTTTCTCTGGAGTGTCAGAGGCTGAGGGGAGCTCTGATATGTTTATAAAATTACGAGAGGTATAGAGATAGTGGACACACAATATTTTTTCCTTTGTTCAAAATGCGTATTATCAGAGGGCATATATTCAAGATGAGAGAGGCTGTTCAAAGGGCTTTGTTACGAGAATACACATAAAATTAAGATGTTTGCTGGCCTGGGCTAGCTTCAGTGGCATCAGCAGTTGGTCTGCCACCTGCCCTCAGGGGAAGGAGAGATAAGGAACAATGGAGCAGCGTCTGGAGACGTGTAATGAAGGGATGTGGGAGAGAGAGCTGTCTGGAGCGGCTCCCCCCCTTTGAACCCTGAACTGTTTGAAGTGATGGACAGGCGATACCCCAGCAGGGGGATAAAAAGGGACAGGTTCGCTAAGACAGGGACACACGCCACCCGAGGTAACGAGACCCTGGAAGCGGTGCGCCTCTCACGAGTGGGTGAGAAGCATCAGACAACGACAAGGGTGGAAAGGTACGATCAGCGGGAACCCGGTGTGTGTCCGCCCTTGCCTGGGTGCCGGGTTCACTGCAGAGGATCGACCGCATCTGGAGGAGGGGTCACAGTCGGTGACCTCAGGTGACATCACCAAGGACCCGCCCAAAAGCTGTTTGTGAGCCATCTCGCTGGTCTGTGAGTGAAGCAGTGTTCTGAATGATCAGTTGTTCCTGTTCTCTCTGTCTCTTCCCCCACGTTGTCCATCGCCATGGCAATGATTACTGCGAACTGAACTTTGAGTCATTTTGAAATTTGGTCATTTACCCCTAGACAACGATAGAGCTTGATTGATGCTGTTATCTTAATTCTGTGCACATGTGTGTTTATCATCACTGAACTGTTGCATTTATTATCCTTTCGATTACTGTGTTGCTTGTTTCTTTAATAAAACTTTCTTAGTTCTAGTACTCCAGACTCCAACTGAGTGATCCATTTCTGCTGGTTTGGCAACCCAGTTACGGGGTACGTAACAGCTTGTACAGATCATGCTTTTTTTTAAGAGAGCCGTAGGTGTCTGGAGCGGGATGTCAGGGGAGATGGTGGAAGCAGATATGAGAGGCTTTTAGATAGGCACATTAGTGTTCAGAGAATGGAAAGATAGGGATGATGTGCAGGCAGAGGGGATTAGTTAGCATTACATTTCGAGTTAATTAAGGGAGGTTGTGCAGCAGAGTGATGTAACGATCAACATAGCATTTTACAGTGCTTGCTGTAAGATTGGGTTCTAATTCCAGCCACTGTCTCTGAGGACTTTGTACATTCTCCCCATGACCACATGGATTTCCTCCGACCTTCCAAAGATGTTTGGCTTATGATTCCTAAGTTGTATGCATGCTGAGTTGGCATCAGAAACATGGCAACATTTACGGTTCACCCCAGACTGCCCTTGGTCTGTCGGTTGTTGACACAGATGACACATTTCACTGTGTTTGATGTACACGTGACAAATAATGCTAAATCTTCTTTAAAAGGTCAGCACAGCATTGTGGGCTGAAGGGACTTAACTGCCCTGTACTCTGTGTTCCTCGATTGTTAATATCATCCAGTCATCAAATACATTAAGTTACTGTTGCACCAGTCGACTCTCACATCATGTCCTCGCCTCTCCACAGGTCCTCTCTGCCCAGCAACTCCCCAAGACAAACAAGGCGAAACCCAGCTCGGTGGTGGACCCACTTGTGAAGGTGCAGGTTTTTGGAGTCAAAGACGACAATGATCAGAAAGTGACACCACATGTTTCCAACAATGGTAAGTTTGGAGTCATTCCAGCATGGCGGGGGTGAATGGTAGTTGGTGGGTCCAGGTCCAACTTTTTTCAGATCTTTGGAGTCTAAGTAGTAGTGGGCCCCATATCTAAGAAAGGATGTACTGGTATTGGAGAAGGTCCAGAGGAGGCTCACCAGCATGCTCCCAGGAAGTCAGGAGTTAACATATGAGAAGCGTTTGGTGGTTCTGGGCCTGTACTCATTGGAGTTTAGAATAATGAGGGGGAATCTCAAATTGGGGAAGCTATCAAATATTTAAAGGCCTGGATAGAGTGATCGTGAAGATGATGTTTCCAATAGGAGAGTCTGAGACTGGAGAGTGCAGCCTCAGGATAGAGATATGACTATAGAAGACAGATTGGGTGGAATTTCTTTCACCAGGGGGTGGTGAATCTGGAATTCATGACCACAGATAGTTGTTTAGGCCAAGTTGCTAAGTTATATTTAAAGCAGCGTTTGACAGGTACAGTCAATGCAAAGGTTACGGGTAAAAGGCAGGAGAACGGGATTGAGTGGAAATGTAAATCAGCCTTGATAGCAGAAACTTGATGGGAGTTTGCATATTGTCATTGTGGCCGTGTGGCTTTCCAACACATTCTGTCTTCTCACCTCTCCTATTGCATAGCAGAAAGACCCATGTCCAATGAGGGAGAGCCAGCATGGTCTTGTGCATAGCAGATCATGCCTTACCAAGTTAATTGAGTTTTTTTGACAAGATATCAAGACAGATGCATGAGAGTAGGGCTATGGATCTTGTCCACATGGATTTTAGAGAGGTGTTTGACAAATTCCCTCATTGGAGGCTAATCAGAAATTAAGATACATGGGGTCATGACGAATTGGCTGTTTGGATTCAAAACTGGCTTGCACATGGAAGACAGTGTGTTGTGATTGAAGGGGTTTATTGGAGCAGAAGGCCTGAAATTTGTGGAGTTCCATAGGGATCTGTGCCGTGACCTCTGAGACTTGGAGAGGGTGCAAAAGACTTTTCTCAGGATCCTGCCTGGTTTAGAGGGCATGTGCGGTCACAAGAGGCTGGATAAGCTTGTGTTATTTTCTCTGCAGAGGCTGAGGGAATTTCTGATAGAGGCTTATGAGATTATGATAGGTGTAGGTAGAGTGGAAAGAGTGCATGTTTCCTAGGGTTGAAATGTCTAATACTGGAAGGCATGCAGTGAATGTGAGAGGGGGTAGGTTCAAGTGGGGTGTGAGCAGCAAGTTTTCCTACTGAGAGAACCGTGGATTCCTGGAATGTGCTGCCTGGTATGGTGGTAAAGACAAATTGTTAGAGGCTTTTAACAGACCTCCAGATAGGCACATGGATGGAAGGATATGGAAATTGTGTAGGTAGAAGGGATTGGTGGTTGGGTGTTTCTGATTTGCTTTTTACCTGGTTCGACACAACACAACACTGTGGGCTGAATGGCTTGTTCCTGTGCTGTACTGTTCTATGCTCTGTGTTCCTCCCCATGAATCTCCTCCAGGCATTTATTCCTGCAAACAGCTAAGGTGCTACACCTACCCGTTCACCTCCTCGCTCACCTTCATTCTGGGCCTCAAACAGCCCTTCCGGGTGAAGCAACACCACCCGTGAAGCTGTTGTCTTCACCTGCTGTTACCAGCCCTCTTGGTGCAGCCTTCTCCAGCTTGGTGAAATCTATTGTAGATTGGGCACTGTTTGGTTGAGTACCTCTGCTCTATCCACAAAAAGCAGAATTCATCAGTGACCAACAATATTAATTCCTATTCCAACATGTTGTTCCATGGCTGTTGTAGCATGGATGAAATCAGCGGAGACACAGAGTCACTGGTAGACACAAAGCAGCTTCTTTACTCTACACAACAAGGAACAGCAGGCACCTTACAGACGGAGACGCTTTCCGCAGAAAGGTCTGCTAGCTCAATGTGGGCTCGATATTTATATGCTAAACACAAAGGCAATCGCTACTTAAAAAGCTATAGCTATGTATAGGTAATACTGTCTTTGAAACTACAGCATCTGGTCAAACTATGGTGCCAGAAGCATCTGGTATTCATTTTTAGGAAGCGCATTGTCAAATTGAAGTCTGGTGGCCAAAGTCATTTAAGTGTAAACAAATCACATACCCAAACAAACTCACTCTGACAGCTTTGATTTCTGCCATGACGACGCCACTTTCAGGTTTGTGGAGCAGCACCTCTTACTCCTTTTACGTAGCTTCCAATCTAATGCCACGAACATTGATTTCTCCAAGTTCTGGAACTTTCTTCTCCTCTTCCTTCCCTTCTCTTCAATTTCGCACTCTGGCCCTTTCCCTCTTCTCCCCTCCTGCATATCACACCCTCCCCGGTGTCCCTATTTCCTCCTCCTCTGCCAAGGTCTGCTCTCCTCTCCTTATCAGACTCCTCCTGCCTTTTCCACCTATCGTCTCCCAGCTTCTTACTTCAACCCCTCCTGTCTATCACCTTCCCCTCCCACTACTTTATTATTCTGCCATCTTCCACCTTCCTTTACAGTCCTGATAAATGGTCTCAGCCTGAAATATTGACTGTTGATTCTCTTTCATAGATGCCGCCAGACCTGCTGAGTTCCTCCAGCATTTTGTGTGTATTGCTCTGGATAGCAGCATCTTTTGAAACTACTGAGATCAACACGTGGAAATGACTGTGTTCATACTTACAATATCGTTTCTGAGCCAGTGTTGTTTGGATTTGAACCCATGTTCATGCTGGAGGTATTAGTGTTGGCATTGTGTCTGACCCATCTTCCCCTTCACTGTTTCAGGTTTCAACCCCATGTGGAACACATACTTTCAGTTCGACGTGTGCATGCCCGAGCTGGCCTTTGTTCATTTCTTGGCTCAGGACTTTCCCGGCTCCTCGAGGAATGACTTCATCGGACAGTTCACACTACCATTCACTAGCTTACAGCAAGGTATTGTATCAAGACCCCACCCCTTTAAAACTGGAAGGAGTGGAGGGAAGAGTGTGGAGAGTTTGGGCAGTGAGAGAGCCAGATCTGGTTCACCGAGACCCACCCCTTCTCCAGGAATGGGGTCGTGTGCTTTGTCCCATCCTTCACTCTCCCTCAGCCAGAGAAGCCTGCTGTTAAAGCTCATTTCAAGAGGACAAGAATATAAGAACAAGGATGTGATACAGAGACTTTATAAGTTGTTTGTCAGACCACACTTGTGTATTGTGAGCAGTTATGGGCCCTTCACCCAAGAGAAAATGTGCTGGAATTGCAGAGCGTCCAGACGTGAGTCACAAGAATGAGAATGATCTCTTGAATTCAGTGGTTAATTTTTGAGGAACATTTAATGGTTCTGGGCCTGTACTCACTGGAGTTTCGAAGACCGAGAAACCTATTGAATCTTGAAAGGACTAGATAGAGTGGATGTGCAGAGGGTATTCCCTATAGTTCGACAGTCTAGCAGTAAAGGGTGCATTCTCAGAATAGTGGGACAGAGCTGAGGATGAATTTCGTCAGCCAGAGGGTGGTGAATCTGTGGAATTCATTCATCAGATGGCTGTGGAGGCCAGGTCATGAGGTGATTTAAACCAGTGTTGTTGGGTTCTTGATTAATCAGTGCAACAAAAGTTACGGGCAGGAGAGTGGGGTTGAGAGGTTTAATAACTCAGCCATGATAGGCCAAGTGGCCCTGAGACCAACAAGTAGTTCTGACAAGGGTGTCAATGTGCAGGTGGGCTGTAACCCCATCCCCCCTGCCACCAAGGCCACAAGGTTATACTTGCTCTGGTGTGAGTGAGACGACTAGTAGTAGGACATGGCCAACTGTGGCTATGCTGGTCCTGGGTGACGTGTTCTAACCCCATCCTAACCACGTATGTAACTCCAGTAATGCTCCGGTTCCCTCTCTGGGTCCTACCAACCTTGATCCAATAGCTCTTCCTCACCCCGCTTCCCACTCCACCTCTTTCAGTCGCATCCCAAGCTCCTCTACCAGGACCTGGGGCACTGTCCCAGTGAGCAGGAACATCCCACGTTTCACCAAGGAGAAAAAGATGGACATCATGTAATTTAGCTATTCCAGCTTAGAGCTTCGGGGTTTGAGGTTCAGTACTGGCGTCCTCTCTAAGAAAGTGGGTACAGTATGTGCTTCCCCATGTTGGCACGTGGCCAAGTAGTTAAAGCGTTGGTCTAGTGATCTGAAGGTCGCTAATTCGAGCCTCAACTGAGGTGGCGCGTTGTGTCTTTGAGCAAGGCACTTAACCACACATTGCTCTGCGATGACACCGGCACCAAGCTGCAGCGGCCCCAATGCCTTTCCCTTGGACAACATCGGTGGCGTGGAGAGGGGAGACCTGCAGCATGGGAAACTGCTGGTCTTCCATACAACCTTGCCCAGGCCTGCACCCTGGAAACCTTCCAAGGTGCAAATCCAGGGTCTCACCAGACTAACAGATGCCTATACGTATGTACTTCTCAGGTGTGCATGAGATTCCTCTGGGTGTTGTAGCTTGCTCACTCAATCTAAAGACGTCACAGTTAGGTGACTAATTATTCCTGGGATGAGGGTAAGGTTTCTCGTTGGCACAGCTTGGTGGGATGGAAGAGCCTATTTCATATTGTATCCCTGACTAAATAAAACAATAAGAAATATCTGGCTGAAGGAATTGGTCTTACAGCTGGCCAGAGAGGAGAATGTGGGTCCTTCACATCTGGCTTAGGATATTAGTTCCACATCTGGCCAGGGAGGAGAGGGTGGAGCCTCCATGTCTGTCTTTGATGACTGAGGCAGTCCCACATTTCTGATCAATGCCACCATCCCCAGTGAGGCAGCAAGGGACTGCTCTCCCGAAACCCACATTACTCATATTTCTAATGGTGACGGCAGAATCTGTGCACCAGCAAGCAATGCAATGCTTGTAAAGGTGGAACAGCCAGCACAGCTCTGAGCCCATGTCCCAATGGAATGACAATAAAATGGGAAATGGAACGGGGTGTTAGGAAGGGAGAATTGGAGGTAAAAGTTCCAGTTCAAATTTATTCTCATCTGACAATACATATGTACAAGCAAATTAAACAATCTTCCTTCGGACCATGGTGCACCCACAAAACATATCAGACACGTAGCACAGAAACCGAAGTATTAACACAAATGAGTTAATAAAATGTAGTTGAAAGTGCATGTGGTGTGTAGCACAAGTAAACAAGAAATAGTTCACTGTTGAGATGGTGGACAGGGTTATTGGGAGTGCCAAATCTACTCAAAACTCCAAGGATGTTGGGTGTGTTGGTTACTAGGTGATTACCTCTCTCTCTCTTATATTCTCAGGGTACCGCCACATCCACCTTCTGTCAGCAAAAGGCGACCCCCTGCCCGCAGCCTCACTCTTCGTCAACATCAGGATCGACTGAATCCTCACCGCCATGATCTCCTCCGCTGGGATTCCTGACTCACCAGGAGCTGGAACAGAGAGTCCTCTTGAGCAGCTAGAGAAGGACAGAGGGACAGCTGGATTGGGTTGGGGTAGATTGAAAGAAAGAACAGGGAAGTGGGAGGGGGGAGGGGGAAATAGAGTGGGAGATAAGAGAGAAGGGGATTGGGGTTGTTTCTGGGGCCTGAGAATGGAGCTCAAATGTACTTACTGACCTTTCCATTATCCGCATGTGTTCACATTTAACACTGGTCAGAGGACAGAGAAGGGATTACTCACCAAGTCAGGAGCTGATTGATGGCGAACATTGTGAGATACTCTCTACATGTTAATTAAAAATAATTTTACCACACTCACCACTTATCCTTGTCTTCTTTGGGAGATAGAGATATAGGGAGGTTAAAATGGGAAAGTTTATTTTGGAATTGTGCAGAGCACTGGCGTACATCACAGCTTGAGGATTGTGCATTCTTCCAGTCAGCACATGTCAAGAAAGATGTACCCTGTAAGAAGAAGTGGTTCCAACACCACCCCCTGCAGAACACCACCAGTCACCGGCAGCCCATCAGAAAAAGGCTCCCTTTATTCCTACTGTGCCTTCTGCCCATCCGCTCATGCTGGTATTTTTGCAGTAATATCATGGGCCATTACCTTGTTAAGCAGTCCATGCAGCACCATTTCAAAGGTGTTCTGAAAATCCAAGTAAACAATATCCACTGCTACTTATTGCTCTTGTTTTGAAAATGCATTCGTGGTGTGTATGTTCAGTAAAATTATGGTGAGATGTTCACGTTCACTTATTATCATATTTTAGCGCAGGTTATTCGCTTGTGAGATTGTCTGCCACCCTGAACATATCCAAGATGTGTGATAATCACCCTCCCTGTTTGTATGTGACGGAGTTAGTTCTCACCGAGCTATTGCGCTCTGTCAGTGGTATGGAAGTCAAATGCAATGTTAGTACTCATTTGGAGTGGAGAGGAGAGGTCTAGGATGTAATGCAGAGAATTCATAAGGCATTGGTCAGATCACATTTGAAGTATTGTGAACAGTTTGGGGCCCCTGATCTGAGCCAGGATATGATGACATTTGTGAGGGTCCAGACATGGTACACAGGAATGATCCCGGAAGTGAAAGGGTTTATACATGCGGAACTTCTGATTCCTCTTCTCTGTAATCGTAAGAATCTGCCGTAGGCTTTTCTTCTTAACGAGATTTTCTACATACTTTGCACACCATGGTTCTTTAACTCTACCACCCTTTCCCTGCCTCAATAGAACATACCTATGCAGAACTCCATACAAATGTTTCCTCTCACATTCCAAAGATAAACGTACGGGTTAGGGTTAATGAGCTGTGGGCATTCTATGCTGGCACTGGAAGTGTGATAACATTTGTGGTCTGCCCTGCAAAATCTTTGCTATTTCATTTGATGCAAAACGTGACATTTTACTGTATCCTTCAATGTACATGTGACTAATACACTCATCTTCAATAAAGCATCCCACCTCCAACTCAATGCCCTGACTGATGAAGGCAAATTGCCTCTTTCAAAAGTTTCCTTCTGGAAAGTACGGCATGGATATTAACACAAAAACATCATGCCAACTTAAAAGGGTTTCATAGAATGGAGTAATTTACAGCACATTACAAGCCCTTTGGCCCACGATGTTGTGCCAACCATGTAACCTACTCCAGAGACTGCCTTGAATTTCCCTTGTGCATAACCCTCTATTTTCTGGAGCTCCATGTACCTATCTGAGAGGCTCTTAAAAGACCCTATTGTATCCGCTTACACCACCATCCCCGGCAGTGCATTCCACGCACCCACGACTCTCTGTGTGAAATAGTTACCCCTGACATCCCCTGGGTACCTATTTCCAAGCACCTTAAAACTATGCCCACTTGTGTTAGCCATTTCAACCCTGGGAAAAAGCCTCTGGCTCTCCACACCAGCAATGCCCCTCATCATCTTATACACCTCTATCAGAGTGCTTCTCATCCTCCGTCGCTCCAAGGTGAAAAGGCCAAGTACACTCAACCAATCCAGGCAACATCCTTGTAAGTCTCCTCTGCACTCTCTCTGAAGTATCCACATCCTTTCTGTAGTGAGGTGACCAGAACTGAACACAGTACTCCAAGTGGGGTCTAACCAAGGTCTTATATAGCCGTAATATTACCTCATGGCTCTTGAACTGAATCCCACGGTTGATGAATGCCAACACACCATACGCATCCTTAGCACACAGTCAACCTGCATAGCAGCTGAGTGTCCTATTGACACAGACCCAAGATCTCTCAGATCCTCCACACTGCCAAGAGCCTTACCATTTATTTTATATTCTGTCTTCAAATTGGACCTACCAAAATGAACCATTTCACACTTATCTGAGTTGAAGTCCATCTGCCACTTCTCAGCCTAGTTCTGCATCCTATTGATGTCCTGCTGTAACCTCTGATAACCCTCCAGACGATCCACAACACCCCCAACTTTTGTGTCATCAGCAAACTTAGTTACCTACCCTTCTACTTCTTCATCCAGCTCATTTATAAGAATCACAAAGCGGACAGTCCCAGAAGAAATCCCTGTGGAACACCACCGGTCACCGACCTCCAGGCAGAATACGAACCATCTACAACCACCCTTTGCCTTCTGTGGGAAAGCCAATTCTGGATCCACAAGGCAAGGTCTCCTTACAGCCCATGCCTCCCTCCTTTGTGAAGGTGCTTTGCCTGGGGAACCTTTTAAAATGCCTTAATGAAATCCATATAAACTACATCCACTGCTCTACCTTCATCAATGTGTTTTGTTACATCCTCAAAGAATTCAATCAGGCTCGTAAGGCACGACCTGCCCTTGACAAAGCTATGCTATCGTTAATCAGATTATCTCTCTCCAAATGCTCATAAATCCTGCCTCTCAGGATCTTCTCCAACATCTTGCCGAACACTGGTCAGACTCACTGGTCTATAAATTCCTGGGTTATCTCTACTCCTTTCTTGAACAAGGGAACAACATTTGCAACCCTTCAATCCTCCAATACTTCTCCCATCCCTACTGATGATGCAAATATCCTAGCAAGAGGTTCCGCAATCTCCTCCCTCGCTTCCTACAGTAGTCTGGGGTACATCTCATCTGGTCCCGGTGACTTATGTAACTGAATGCTTTTCAAAAGTTCCAGCACGTCCCCTTTCTTAATGTCTACATGTTCAAGCATTTCAGCCTGCTGTAAATCATCCCCACAATTACCAAGGTCTTTTTCACCGGTGAATACTGAAGCAAAATATCCATTAAGTACCTCTGCTACCTCCTCTGACTCCAAGCACATGTTTCCACTATCGCACCTGATTGGTCCTATTCTCACATGGCTCATCCTCTTGCTCTTCACATACTTTTCCTTAGTCCTGCTCAACAAGGCCTTCTCTTGGCCCCTTCTGGCTCTCCCAATTCCATTCTTAAGCTCCTTCCTAGCAACTTCGTAATTTCCCAGAGCACTAACTGTACCTAGTTTCTTGAACCTGTTGTAAGCTTTTCTTTTCTTCTTAACGAGATTTTCTATGTACTTTGTACACCATGGTTCTTTAACTCTACCACCCTTTCCCTGCCTCAATGGAACATACCTATGCAGAACTCCATGCAAATGTTCCTCTCACATTCCAAAGATACAAGTACAGATTAGGGTTAATAAGCTGTGGGCATTCTATGCTGGCACTGTAAGTGTGATAACATTTGTGGTCTGCCCTGCAAAATCTTTGCTGATTTCATTTGATGCAAAACGTGACATTTTACTGTATCCTTCAATGTACATGTGGCTAATACGCTCATCTTCAATAAAACATCCCACCTCCCAAACTCAATGCCCTGACTGTTGAAGGCAGCAAATTGCCTCTTTCAAAAGTTTCCTTCTGGAAAGTACGACAGGGATATTAACACAAAAGCATCATGCCAACCTAAAATGTTTGTTCTCCAGCCAGTGACATGTGACCGGAGGGCCCAGAGTAAACCCACGCATTCCAGTGAGGATGAGGATGTATCGGGACACATTCCAGAGGACACCAGAACCCAACACATTTCACTCCACGTTTCTCTGTACATGTGGTAAATAAAGGAATCTGAATCTAAATGACTGAAGGAGGGAGGGAGTGAATGAATGAGAGGAGAGTGCGGAAGGGGGAGAGGTTGAATGAGGGAGTGAGCTAGCATGGGTGAGGTGAGCGAGCAAGTGAGTAAGAGGGAGTGAAGCTGAGAGGAAGGAGGGAGATAGTGAATATGTGAAGAAAGGGAGAATAAGTGAGTGTGGAGGCAGTCAGTGAGGGAGGAATTGAATGTGAGAGGGAAGGAGGGAGAGTGAGTGAGGGGATGATGGAGCAAGTCAGAAAATGTGGGGTCACTGGGTGAATGAATAAGGAAGAGAGAGACTGAATGAATTGACCAGGACTGGAAGGAAGGAAGGAAGAGGGGACCCACCTTTTCTTTAAGCTTCTGCTTACTTACATCCTTCCTCCATTTCAGCAGCCTCATGTCTATACAAGTCCTCCTCGTTCTCATCAATTTCATCTGCTAGTTAATTTACCCTCTGGACATTCACCAACATCTTTCCCTTCAGTTGCTACACCCATCACAAGGCCAAGAAGCAACCAATCAGTGAGCATAGAGTCATACAGCACGGTAACAGGCCTTTCAGCCCAACTCATGCATGCTGACGAAGATTCTCATTTAGATTTACTTGCCAGTGTTTCGCCTATATCCTTCGGGACCTTTCCTGTCCATATAGCTGCCAAGTGTCATTTAAATGTTGCTTGTGTATTCACCTCCTCACCTGGTGGCTCATTCCATGTAATGACGACACCCTGAGTGAAAAGGTTTTCCCGTCAGGTTCCTATTAAATCTCTTTCCTCTCCCCTATGTCCTGTAGTTCTTGATTCCTCAAAACAGGGAAACAGAAGGTGTGTCTGCAGTGACCCTTTCTATACCTGTCATGACTTTATACCCCTCTATAAGATTGAGTCAGCAAAGGCTCAATGTCTACAAGTTCAGGTCCACTGGATGCTGGATGCCAGAGATGGCCTGTCCTGTCGGGCGGGGGGGGGGGGGCAGTGGGGAGATGTGTACAGAATGAGGAAAGGGTTTGTTTTACTGTTGTTGTTTTGTCACTCAATCTATTCTATTTTGTTGTGTTCTCTGTTGTTTTAACGAGGTTTCTGGGCACACTGCAGGTATGTTGGCACTGCAATGTGTGACTTCATCTGTGGGCTACCCCAGCACATCCTTGGGTGTGTTGGCTGTGAACACAAACAATGCATTTCATTATATATTTCAACGTAGGTGTGACAAGTCAACCTGGATCTGGTTTTGCAGCCTCTTGACATGCCATTGCTGAATCCACACATTCTCCCAGCCTGTGAAACGTTTCCTTCTTCAGATAGACTTACCATCTCAGGAGCAATGAGTAGTATTTCTGCATCGTTTCCAGTGTTGGTGGGATGTGCTCCACCTTCAACAGCCCAGGCAAAGGTGTCAGACCGAGACCGTCCTCAGCAGAGCTCGAGTGTACATCCGCAGGATTCCCAATCGGACACAACATGATCTTGGTGGATGGGGAGATGGCAGATGTTACAAGGTCCACAGAAATGTACTCATCAGCAGGGTCCTGTCCGGTTGGTGCCTGTTGTTTGAATAAAGCCCACTCCGCTCCTTACCTCAGGTGAGGACATCTTCCCGATCAAGGTATTGTAGAGCATCTTGTCTCCCAGGATAGATTCCATGACCTGCACCATGACCTTCTCCTGTTCTATGCTGCATTGACTCCTCAGGAACAGGATGAAGGGGTAAGGAGTGACCTGGAATCAAACACCACATCATGATGGCATAGAGACCAAGCTTCTGTCTACAGCAAGGCGACAATAATGAAGCACTCTGCTTCACAGGTGATGTCCATAGAATTCCTCCTTGTTCATGGGGACCCAGGCCTCGAGTGTGCCCACTGGCGGGAAGCAACTCTATGGTATTGGTATATTATTGTCACATGGACCAAGATACAGTGGAAGGTTTGTTTTTGATACTGCTGATACAGCTCAAATCATGACACAGTACACTGAAACAATGTACACAAAAACAATGCAGAATAATATGAGATAAACTGATCGAGTGGATAAACAGAGCGCAGAAATGGCTAATGCAAGGGGGCAGTTTTTGAAGATGATTGGAGGAGGGTACTGCATAGGGGTATGTCAGATATAAAATGTTTACACAGAGAGTGGTGGGTGCATGGAAAGCATTGGCAGTTGTGCGAATTAAATGATCAGCTTCATTTGTCACATCGACATCACAACATCAACACACACATTGAAATGTGTCATTTGTATCAACTTACGTTTCCATGTTTTCTATGTTTCCTAACACATCGTGCCTCAGGAAGACCATCCAGGAACTGCCCTCTTCTCATTCCTACCGTCAGGGAGGAGCTTCAGTAGCCTGTAAACCACATTCAACAACTCAGAAACTGCTTCTTCATCTTGACCTTCAAATTTCTGAATGGTCCATGAACCCATGAACAATCATTTAGACCATAAGACCATAAGACAAAGGAGCAGAAGTCAGCCATTCGGCCCATCAAGTCTGCTCCTCTATTTTATCAAGAGCTGATCCATTCTCCCATTTAGTCCCACTCCCCCGCCTTCTCACCATAACCTTTGATGCCCTGGCTACTCAGATACCCATCAATCTCTGCCTTAAATACACCCAATGATTTGGCCTCCACTGCCGCCTGTGGCAACAAATTGCATAGATTCACCACCCTCTGGCTAAAAAAATTTCTTTGCATCTCTGTTCTGAATGAGCGCCCTTCAATCCTTAAGTCATGCCCTCTCGTACCAGACTCCCCCACCATGGGAAACAATTTTGCCACATCCACTCTGTCCATACCCTTCCACATTCGAAATGTTTCTAAGAGGCCCCCCTCATTCTTCTAAACTCCAAGGAATACAGTCCAAGAGCGGACAAACGTTCCTCATATGTTAACCCTGTCATTCCTGGAATCATTCTGGTGAATCTTCTCTGTACCCTCTCCAACATCAGCACAGCCTTTCTTAATTTTGTACTCTTTATTTATATCATAATTCAGAGTAATTTCACCTCTATGTCCTTCATAATAAGCCTGATTCTGAAACTACTACATGTCCTTGCAGCCCAAGACCCAGTGGAGGATCTAGGGAGTCTTACAGATCTGGCAAATCAACACTATAACCAATTGATGGAAAGGAAAAGGGATAGATGAAGGAGACTTTGCCCCGAGCATTTTCCGTCCTCTCCTATTTCCCAGGCTAGGACTCCTCCTTGACAGCTACCAATCTCAGCCTCCAAGGAGCCTAAACAAACAGACTGGACCAGGATCTCTCAAGCCAAAATAGAGAGGGGGGAGAGGTGCTGCATTGACTGTGGAAATGGCCAGACATTATCAGACCTTTTGTCCCAAGTTTCCGGCAAACTTCTGGAACTGTCTTATGTAGGGAGGACTGACAGTTGCTAGCCTCACCCCTGGTTCATGGGGAAGCCTAAATCACTCCTCAGATGCCTCTATTGACTCCAGTGGAATGGGAAACTTTTTGGACCTCAGTCTGGCTAGGAGATTAAAAATCCCCGTTTTGCATCTCAACCAGTAGCTTGTTGCCACAGCCCTGGATGGGTGATCTTTGGTGCCAGGAGAGATCAACCACCAAATATCCATGATCAAGCTCAAGATTGGTCAGTTTGTGAAATCAATCCGGCTCCATTTCATTCTCTCCCCAGAAATACCATTCATTCTGGGTCATCCTTGACTGACATCCCACAACCTGAAAGTCAATGGGACTACTGGCGTCATTCTGGGCCAGAAAAAAAAAGTGAAAAAAGAAAGCCTCTAAAGTGGAACAACCTCTGACATACCTACCTCCCAAATTACTTGTTGAGCCTCTATACCCAGTGAATCTGATATGTCTAGAGTATTTCCAGAGATCTTCAGCAAGAAAAAGGCCATCACTCTACCTCCTCACCAGGACTATGACTGTGCCTTTGATCTGGTACTGGGTACTTGTTCTTCTCTGGGAAGGTTCTACTCTCGATCAGCTCCAAAGAGAGAAGCAATGGAGGACTACATCCAAGAAGCATTGGCATCTGGGTTTATTTAACTGTTCACATCTCCTGCAAGGGATGGGTTTTACTTCATCACCAAGGAGGATGTTGGACTAAGTCCCTGCATAGACTACAAGAGACTAAATGAGATCACTGTACTCTCTCTCTCTCTCTCTCATGAACGTAGCCTCTGAGATTCTCCAGGGAGCTAGAATATTTACCTAATTGAACCTCCATAGCAACTTCAATCTAATCTGGATGAGTGAATGAGATGAATACAAGTGGTACTCAACACACCTACGGGCCATGATGAATACTGGGCCGTGCCTTTCAGGTTGGCAAAAGGTCCAGAGGCATTTTAAGCCTTCTTCAGTCATATGCTCCAGGAGGTGCTACACCACTTCATCTTTGCCTACCTCGACATATACTCATTTTATCACCATCCCCACTCAAGAACGTGTCCAGCACGTATTTTTCAAGAATCAACTTTTCATCAAACACAAGAGCAAATTTCATGAATCTGGTCTCCTTCCGAGGCTTTGTTGTATTTAATAGGAAGCTACAAATGGATCCTGATAAAACCTCGTCTATTCATAGTTGGCTGCAATCCACCTCCATGAACAATCCCAGTGGTTTCTAGGTTTTGCCAATTCTTACAGACGGTTCATCCACAATTTCATTTTAGTGGCGGCACCACTCACCAACAATGACAAGAAATCTGCTGAGTCCTTCTGCTGGACCCCAGAGGCTGAGGGGGCTTTTGTGGAGTGAAAAGTTCACGTCTGCACCTATCTTCATTCTACTAGACTCGGACTTGCTTTTCAGGAAACTGGTCAATGCATCATTCATGGGAGTAGGGGCGTTTTGTCCCAATGACCTGCCTCAGACCACAAACTGCATCACTGAGCCTTCTACTCAAGAGTCCTTTCTCCCACAGAGGTAAACTATTGCATTGGGAATCAGCAACTTACAAATGGACCCCAATAAGACCCAGGCAGTGCGGAACTGGCCGCAGCACACCTCTATGAAACAACTCCAGCGGTTTTTAGATTTTACCAACTTTACAGGCGGTCCATCTACAATTTCAGTTTAGTAGCAGCACCACTCAACCTCACCAAAACATCTTCTGGGACCTTCCACTGAACCCCAGAGGCCAAGGTGGCTTTTGTGCAGATAAAACAAACATTCACAACTCCACCTATCCTAGTTCAACTGGATCCGCACTTACCTTTTGAGGTGGAGGCTGATGCATCAGACATGGGAGGAGGGATAATCTTGTCTCAACAACCCATCTCAGATCACAAACTGGATCCTCATGCCTTCTACTCAAGACATCTTTCTCCCGCAGAGACAAACTATGACATTAGGAATTGGGAATTGCTGTCCGTTCAACTGGCACTGGATGAGTGGAGGTACTGGTTGGAGAGGTCCACACATCTGTTTGTGGTATGGGCTGACCACAAAAAATCTATCTTATCTCCAGATGCAAAAAGACTGAATTCCAAGCAGGAATGTTGGACCCTATTCTCCCTATCCTTTAATATGTTCAACCTCTTTATCACTAACCACCTAGGATCCAAAAAAAAAATCAAAAAACCAGACACCCTCTCTTAGCAGTTCAAAGCACCTAATGGGGAAGAGAACCCTTCAAATATAATTCCAAGCTCGAGAGTGGAGGAACCCATCTGATGAAACATAGACTTGATTCTGTGTTGAACATAAGAGCTACATGGGGCAGACCCAAGTAATAGTCCTCCCAGATGTATCTTTATTCCAAACCTGTTCATTCGGAGGTGTTCAACCAGGGACAAGCTTCGAAGCCAGCTGGGCAGTCAGGAGTGGCTCATACCCTAGAGTTCATCAAGAGATTTTACTGGTCGCCAGGTGTAACTAAAGATGTCTGGAAATATATTTTAGCATTCACACAAAATAAAGAACTCTGAGCATACTATAACTTCAATGTCTGCTCCCCATTGCTAAGCACCCTTGGTCCCACATAGCTATGGACTTTGTCACTGATCTTCTGGCATCTTGGCTAATAGAGTGACCATGGTGGTTATAGACTGATTCTCCAAAGACTGCCACTTTATACCCCTTCCAAAACTACCAGCAGCTTCAAAGACCATCAAGCTCATGTTACAGCACATCTTCCACCAGCTCATTGTCTCTGATCACAACCTCCAATTTGTTTCTAGGCTTTGGAAGGCTTTTTTGAGCTTACTGGGGCCTCTGCTAGGCTGTCATCCAGGTTCCACCCACAGACCAATGGACAAACGGACAGGGCCAACACTCAGATGTCTAGCCTACCAAGTGGAGTAACAACCTGATATGGGTACAGCTTACACATAACACACTTCCGCATGCATCTGTCAGCAATTCCCCTTTCAGATGCCAATTTCGGCATTGCCCTCTACTGTTCCCAGAACAAGAAATGGAGGTTAGGCTTCCATCAGAAAACCAACTGGTACAGAGTTATTGCCAGAACTGGGCTAAAGTGAGAGATGTTGCTGGCCAGCCAACTTATATCAACAAGACCAGGCCAACCACTGCAGAAGATAGATTTATGCTGACCTGACATTTGTCAAGTTCCCATTCACTGGTGAATACTGAAACAAGGTACATGTATTTATTTAGGACCTCCCTACTTTCCCTGACTCCACACAGGTTTCTTCTTTTATGCTTGATCAGTCCTACCCTCACACTAGCCATCTTTGTGTAGAACACCTTGGGGTTTCCCTTAATCCTACTCACCAACTCCTTCATACGCCTCCCAAGTCTCCTCTTAAGCTCCTCCCTGGCAACCTTGTAACTCTTAAGAACCCTCTGTGATCATTGCTTCCTAAAACTTAAGTACACAACCTTCTTCCTGTTGAAGAAAGGTTCCACTTTTCTTGTCAACCGTATGATGGATATTCACTGTGCAGAACCAGGGGTCCTTTTTGTCAAGCTCAGCTTTCGAGCAAAGCAGCTGACACTTGCAGCGATCAAAGATTTGTTTTTGAGTAAATGAATAAGTTAAAATTTCAACCAATATGCTTTGTTGAGGTTCTTGTCATAAACGGTAGCCAGTCTTCAGTTCATAATGTAAATAGCAAGCAATAATCAGTCTGAAGTTAAAAGACAGCTTATATTTTTTTAGCTTATTGGAATTGTATCTGTGTTTTGGAATCCTTTGTTTTAGAAATTGTAATTTGGAAAACTCCGAGTTTTAAATGTGCTTTAAGAATTTTGACTGGATTTAAGCATGTATCACTAAAAATAAATAAACTGTATTTAATCTGCTATGTTAGCTGGAAGTATCTTCCCCTTGGTAGGGAGGAGGGACTCACCGCTCAACTAGTGGGTATTGGCAACTAAATGTGCTATGGAGGATGAAGAGAGAAGTAATCTAGCCTTTGGATACAGTATAACCTCCCTTTAGTAAGGGTATTGACCCTCTCAGTACATACATCTTCCAAATATTAATAGATCAGCTATTTGATGTGCCAAGTGGTATTATCTATGTCAGACAGGGCTGAAGATCTTCATTTGAGTTTAGAACTTCATGAACAGCAAACCCAATACCATCAGAGCGATATAGTCAGATTATCTGTGCTGCCATCTTTCTCTGTTCCTGTTCTAACAGAGTTGAGTTTAGTAACAATTCAACTGTATTTAAGTCTGACTCAAGACCTATCTCTTCCAATCTGCACTGAGGTGTTGTGATTCAGCCTGTCACAGAGGTGCAAGGCAATTCAAAACCTTTACTCATTTTGCTGCTTTGGACACCATTCTGTTCCAATGCTTCCTCATCACCAGTGTGATATCTTTATTCTCATGAATTCCTTATGTGGTAACATGCAGAGTAATACTCGAGAAGTGAAGAGCTCGAAATGACGTGCAAGGTTAATTTGAAATTCTTCTTAAACAGCACATTTGCACTCTGTAATATATACATGATCAAAGGATTGCACTGGATCTCACCTGATTATTACTTAGACAGTAGACCGCAACAAATGGCGAGGTACTCTTCAGCAACACCGAGAGCAAGGCGAAAGAGTGATCCTGAGTCAGTTCGAGGAGCGGAGGGCTAAACAGAGAGCACAGCAGACACCAGTTCCACAACACCCGACACATGCAGCATTTGTGGTAGAGCCTGCGTTCCAGGATCGACCTCAATAGCCACAGTCGACGCTGCTCGACAAACCAGTGACTAACACAGGCACAGGACCCATGGTCCACCACGACCGGCGGAGGCCACAGAAAATGGGAAACTATAGAACAAACAAACAGCATGTACGAAATGCTGGAATTCTTTCTATTAATGTGGTAAAAGTGCATTTAAAAATCACAACCCAAAACCCCTTTAAGTTTATTAAAACCCAAAAAAACCCACAATTAAACATAATATAAATTTACAATCTAGAAATATGATGACAAACAACATGAAATTACAAAAGGTATAAGTATTCTCGTTATTGTATTCCCATTAGACCTCTTATTCTCTACCTAGTACTTCTATCTTTAATTGCAACTCCAAGCATTTTACACACTTACACACACACGTTATCAATAAGTTGTCAATCCTGTCTGTGTTTTGCTTGCGAGCTACCCTCGAGCTCTATATTACTTGTTCCGATATATTTTATCATTACTTTAAGACAGAGCTCTCCATGGTGTCTATTCAGAATTTTTTTCTCCCTACAACTCTTTTGGTTTGCTCCCTCTCTCTGAGCTTCCTTTATCTGTAATCCAAACCAATTCTTATGACAATTTGACACAGGCAATGTTCCCCTTTCATTGTAACATTTCCATTCAGTTTAGTCAAAAAAGAAAGATTTCATATTCAATCGTTAGCATGACAAAGATGCTGCGATGGAACAGTTGATCTGTAATCTAAAAGTTGGTATTATTTCCAATGTTATTTATACTTTCAAATGACTGCTTAAATCAGTTTTGGCCATTTCTGAGCAATTTTGTTAGTTCTACAATGACTGTTACTTCAAAGACATTGTAACATGGCAGAGGTCCTAAACCACGAGTTTCTGTAAATAAACTCTCAAGGATTTACTTTTCAGCTTATGGCCCGTTTGAAAAGTTCATCATTGACAGTGGATTATCCACAGCATCTTAGAATAGGACTCTCATTTTTCATCTCTCTTGGTTGAGCATGAATTGTGTGAGGAGTTGTCAGGTGAACAGTAATAAAAGCATTGGCAAATGCAATATGCATCTATAGAAGACTAAACATAATTGACAAAGTTTACAAAGGTTACAACGAGCAAAATAGATCCTGGAGAATCAATACATTAGCCTCAGTCATTCAGATGACCTTCATTAAATGCACGAAAGGTTATTAACCAAACATGGATCACACAATTTGGACAAATATACTGGCGTGGGCTAAGGGTTGGCTCAATATCACAAAATAGACAGTCGGAACAAATAGGCAATTTTCTACTTGGAAGGCTATAGCCAAGAGTTTGCCAGTACTTGAAACACTGCTTTCTCGGGTTTCTCTGGAAACTGCTCATTAGCCCTCGCTGGCAGCCTTCCGACTCTGCGCCAAAAGACCCACCGTTCTCGGGCCGCGCTATTCTAGGGAATACACACTCCGGTCCCCCAAAATCCGTGGGATTGGGACATCTTTCCCATCCAAATCCCAGTTAGTGGGAGTGCTGTGCGACTGGCAACCGTGTTACAACTCGTTGCCAGGAAATAACAGACAGAACACCGCATACAATTAAAGGAAGTATATTTAGGAATATTAACTTAACTAAGTGGTTGGTAAAGTAAAGAAAGAAAAAAGCAAAAGGGGTCATTACAATTAAACAGTCAAGTGTGCACAGGCTGGAGGTCAACTCTTCCAAAAGTCATATTCACCAATCCTCAGTAGACTCCTCACCTTACTGCACTGAATCACAGTCCCCATCGGGTCCAAATCTACAACTGGTTCTCTCCAGCATCTTCTTTATCTCCTGCCAAACAAAGAGCAAAGCTCACACCAGTGTCAGCCACACACACAAAAAAAACCCGCGCTCTTGACTGGATGGCTCACATTCTGAAGCAACCATGATCTCTAACCATAACCCAAATACTGTTTCTACAGAAAGACCATGACATGAAATACCCTACAACGTTAACAGTGAACCCTTTACTAGAGCATTATATATTGTTAGTAATTTATATCAATGGGTAACAGAACTAAGTGTAATATATCCAAGTTTGCTTGTGACCTCAAACTGGGTGGTAGCATGGAAGATACAACAAGGCTTTAGCAGGAGAAAAGCAGGCTACGTGAACAGGGGAGGATGTGACAGATGTGAGATGATGGCAAAAAAATCAGGTTATTGACATTGGTTGAAAAAATAGAATAGTTAAGTAACTTCATAGTGGTGGGAAATTGAAGGTTCAGTTTCATTTAGTGCTTGTACATAGATCAGTGAAACTTAGTACAAGCTCTGTCTGCTGTTTTGATTGGCTTCTGTGAATACCCAGTGGTACCTATGCAGTTCATTGCCTCCATGTCTCTGTAGAGAGATCAGTAGTGAATGTAGGCAACACTATTTAGAGGCAAACAGTATGTTGATTTTTATTCCAAGACAATGTTATCAGAACAAGAATAAAATTATTTTATTGCAATTATGTGAGGCCTTGGTGAGTCCACATTTCTGTTCATGTATTTGGTGTCTCACCCCATGGTGTCTATGGAAGCTCATACACTGAGTAAATTTTCCAAAGGCAGATACATTTTTAGATGGAAAGGCAATTACAGAAAATGGGAAAAGTGCAGGAAAACGCACTGTAGTAAAAGATCTGTCATGATCTAACTGAATAGCAGGAAAGTGAAGAACAGACTTCTGCTTCTATTTCTTACATTCTTGTGAACTTATACAACTGTTACTATAGGAATAACAGAATTGTTAAATTTGACAGCCTTTGATAAAGGGCATTGCAATAGTAATATGCAATTAAATCAGTCCAACTCATTGCATCGAAGCAATAACATTATTTCTGTCTGCTGTTTCAATTGGCTTCTATGAATACCCAGTGGTACCTATGCAGTTCATTGCCTCCATGTCTCTGTAGAGGGATCAGTAGTGAATGTAGGCAACACTATTTAAATACTAACTACGCACCATAAAGGGAAAATGCTAGGTGGCTACAGTCAGTGGTGCTTCACATTAAATAAAGTGAAACTAATTTGCAATACTTTGAGAAATGTGTCACAGAGAGACAACCAAGTTTTTCCAGTGACCTATGGGGGAAGAAAATAAAAACACTGCAGGTGCAGGAAATCTGAAATACAAGTAGAAAAATACTACAAGCACACAGCAGGTCAGACAACATCTGTGGAAGGAGAAAGTTAATGTTACGGAATCCATTAGAAACATAGGCAGAAGAGGTTTTTAGATATTCTGTAGCCACACAGGGATAGATATGCTCAAGAGGCTTCCTTACTAAATATATTTAAGAAACAGTTAGATATGTTTTTACATAGTAAGGGAATTAAGGGTTATGCGAAAACGGCCGGTAGATGGAGTGGAGTTTACGGACAGACCAGTCATGACCTAATTGAATGGCGGGGCAGGCTCGATGGGCCGGATGGCCTACTCCTGCTCCTATTTCTTATGTTCTTATGTAATAAGAGATAATGACAGACGTCAAAGGTAGAAGTATCATTCCAGGAACATTGATGCCATGCAAGAAAAAAAAAATCACAGAAATGGTAGTCTTCAAAAATTTGTATTCAATGCCTTGTAGAACTGCATTTACTGTACAATTCACTAGACCTCAACAGACACTTATCTACACACTATCATTAAGACTCAGCCCTTCAATGGGCAGAATCTTAAGTTTCACACATTGAACGAGGATGGCCCCCTCAACCACACAAATTCACTGACAGTCCCATTTTTCTTTCAAGAGGTAAAAAAATATAAGCTGGAAAGAACTGGAGGAAGATAAAACAAATGTACATTTTAACCTCCACTTAGGAACTCCATTGGCTATTATGAGAAAGGGCAGCTCTGAGGCATTATGAGGTCCATTATGAGAATGTATGCAGTCATTCTTAATCCTAGTTCTCTCTTCTCTCTCCTTCATTTCATATCTTTGACTCACAGGCTGCAAATGGTTTCTTCTTCACTTCACATTTGACAAAGTTCTAATTTTTTTTTAAAGGCAACAAATTTGAGACTCTTGCAAATGGAATCAGTGTCAGCTTAGGTACAAATTCAGTTTAAGGACAATGAGCTGGGATAATCAAAGAACTGCAGGTAATGAAGTTCCCCAAGAATTTGATTTGTATAAGTGGCAATATTAATTTAGTGATAGCATTATAAAGGTCTGAAATGAGTATACTGTATATTCTAAAGGTGGCAAGATCTATTTAATATATTGAAGGAAAAGTCGATAAAGCTGTAATTTGGGTTTCATTATTAAAGTTAATGTAAAAAGGCAATATTGAACGACGGAGTAAGAATTTAAACTTAGTTGATGATATAAACTTGAAAGTGTGCAGACAGTTTATCACTAAATAACAGCAGCAGGACATGAGTAGGCTAACAACAAACTATTAGAAAATGGGAGTTCACTGGAAGAAGGTGTGAGAAGAAGGATTAGAAGATGCAGTATCAATTTAATAACAATGTTCTAAAGATCTGAAGTTCATTTACATATTTTTCTGAAAATGAGGAGATATATTGAGAGAAAGATCACTGATGCTGCCCTCACCCACATCTCCTCGATTTCCCAAACATCCAGACTCTACCAATCTTCCTGAAGCCTCAACAATGATAGAGTTCCTCTTGTCCTAACCTACCACCCATGAGTCTCTGCATCGAACACATCATTTGCCACAGTTTCCACCAGCTTCAAAGGGATCCTACCAAACACATCTTCACCTCCCCACAGCTCCACTTTCCACAGGGATTGCTCCCATCCTGACTTACTTGTCCATTCGTCCTTTCCCACTAATTGCCTTTCCAGCACTTATCCCTACAAGCAGCCAAAGTTCTGAACCCTGTCCATTCAACTCCTCCCACACCTTCATTCAACACCTGAAACACTCTTTCCAGGCGAAGCAATACGTCACCTACGAACCTTCTGGGGTCGTCTATTATGTCTGGTGCTCCTGACTCCTGATGTGGCCTCCTCTACATTGGTGAGATCCACTATAAACTGGGGGACTGCTTTGTCGAGCACCTCTGTTTCATCGGTCAGAAGCTTAACTTACCGATGGTTAAGCATTGTAATTTCCATTCTCACTCCTGTTCCGACATGTCAATTCATGGCCTCCTCTCTTGCCACGATGAGGCCAATCTCAGAGTGCAAGACCAGCACCGTATATTCCATCTGGGTACCTTCAACCTGCTGACATGAATATCAATTTCACTTTTTTGTTAAAAAAAAATCCCTCCAACTTCCCTCTTCTTCAATTCCCCACTCTGGCCTCTTCCTCTTCTCACCTGTCCATCACCTCCCCTAGGGGACCCCTAGGTCCCCTCCTTCCCTTTTTCCAATGGTCCAGTCTCCTCTCCCATCAGATTCTTCCCTCCCCAGCCCTTTGCCTTTCCTACTCACCTGGCTTCACCTATTACATTCTAGTTATCCTCATTCCACTTCCCCACTCCCCAACCTTTTTATTCTGGCACCTTCCCCCTTCCTTTTCCAGTCCTGAAGAAGGGTCTTGTTCCGAAACGTCGACTGATTCTCATTTTTATAGATGCTGCTCGACCTGTTGAGTTCCTCCAGCACTTTGTGTGTGTTGCTTTGGATTTTATAGCACCTATAGATTTTTGTGTTTCTGTTGTGAGAGAAGTTGGCAGAGCAGTAATCTGGGCTTCACTAGGAGAAGTAATGAGCAAAAAGCAGAAAGTTACGATAAACCTTCATAAAGTTGTCCTGAGGCCACAATGAGGTCACTACATCTTTTTGCTGTCACTACACTTTAGGAAGAATGAGAAGTTATCTTTAATTTGTAGGGAAGGTGTGGTAAACCATATATATGTTGTAACTGGGTTAACTGTCTGGACTCGCCCCTCTGCTGACTGCCCCCGTGGCTCCTCCCACAGACCCCTGAATAAAGGTGATTTTGCCTTGCTCCTCCCACTCAGCCCGGGGGCAGGCACTCAGCACGGAATTCGTAATTTACTGCGAATAAAAGCCTTTCAGTATTTTCCCTACTTCAGTCTTTTGGAATTATTGAAGGTGCTTCAGAAGGTTTTGAAGACAACAGGGAGTTAGAAATCAAGTCAGGTTGGAGACAAGTGTATAAGGATCGGAGGTCAGCTCTCTGCTCCACATTCAAAGACCAGTGACGTGGATGTGGGACAAAGGGCAGCTGTAGTGGGATAACAGGGGGGCAGAACAGTGAGAGCAAGGAATGGAAGCCATGTTCCCCAGGTCAGTGAGTCACAGCAGGTGCTGATATTGAAATTCCTGGTGGGTAGGAAGTATGAATGACGGCAACCCCCTAGGTATGCGAATTGGAGAGACCAGATTGTGTTCAGGGTCCTGCCATAGGCAAGTGTGGCATTTGAGGCCTACTATTCAGGGTCCCAATCATTGGAGCGTCTGGCATTCAAGTCCTAGTGTTTAGTGTCCCAGTCATCAGAGGGTCTGGTATATGAGGCCTAGTGTACAAGGTCCTGGTCACAAAGGGTCTGCATTCAAAGCCCGTTATTTGGGGTCTTCATTCATTTCCATCAGCAAGTCTTGGATTGATACTGAAAACTGAAACCCTAATGTCCAGCAATCGAGATCTGATGGCTGGAGCCCCAAGTCCACTACACCTCTGCTGAGGAAGTTGAAGCCCAATGGCGGAATCCTTGTCCACTGGAGGCTGGAGACTTGAGTTCAATGACTCTTTGTTCTGGGGTTGGAGGGATTTTGTGTGAGTGAGTAAGTAAGAGGGTGGGAGGAATGTGGCTTGTTTTGCGGTTTTGTTGCTTGTGGTGTTCTGCTTTGTTGTCCTGTAGGCATGGTACGTTAGCAACAGAATGTGTGGTGACACTTGCAGGCTACCCCCAGCACATCACTTGGTGTGGAGGCTATTAACACAAAACAACACATTTCACTTATGATTTAATGTACATATCATAAATAAAATTAAACTGAATCTGATAAAGAAAGAGAATCTGAAGATCCTAGAGAGGGTGCAGAGGAGATTTACTTAATATTTTGTAAATAAGAGAGAGTATTGCTTGTAAGTTGGAATGGAGCAGCTGGGATTGCTTTCAAGGAAGCCATGAAAGCTGAAACAGATATCATCATAGTTTTAACTGAGGGAGATAAATAAATACTCTGCTCATTAGCTGAAGATAGAAGGACTCGGAGATACAGACTTAAGGTTTAACATTTTGAACAAGAGACCGGAGAATGTGAAGAAAAATTTCCTTTCGTGCAGCAAATAAAACTGATGTGCTCATGGAGAGGATGGAAACAATAATGATCAATTACTTCAAAAGTAAATGGGACAGGCTTTGAGGGAAATGTCTAAACCAAGGGGCCGAGATTAAAAGTAAGGGGTAAGAGCTTTGGATCTAATGGAGAACATTTTCATCCAAAGATTGGTTATAATCTGGAACATAACACCTGCCATGGGAAATTTTAGCAGTAGCCTGTGTTTCGGGGTGGATAAGGAGTGGATGGGGTGGTAGCAAAAGTTAACACGTGCCCTACTCGAAAATGAGATCAGACAAGTTCTGGAGTCACATGTGTGCTTCAATACAACAAGCAATAGATTAAAGCTGATAAATAAGCATAACCAAGTGGTGCACTTAATGAAATGTCTTGGGATAAATTTGTGTAATGACTATTTTTTTTAAAATGCAATCTAAAATAAAAACAAAATACTGAAAATATTCAACAAGACAGGCAACTTCCATAGATGGAGAGACAGAGTTAATACTTCAGCTCAAAAGGTTCTTAATCAGAACTGGCAAAGAGGGAAAAGTTCAAATTCAAAGTTCATAGTAAACTTATCAAAGTAAATACATGTCACCATATAGAACCCCAAGATTCATTTTCTTGGTATATACTCAGTAAATTCCAAAACCGTAATAGAATCAATGAAGACAATGCCTAACTGGATGGACAACCAGTGTACAAAAGACAACAAACAGTGCAAATACAGAAGAGAAAAAATAAATAATAATAATAAATAATGCAATAAGTATCAAGAACAAAAGATGAAGACTCCTTGAAAGCAAGTCCATGGCTTGTGGGAGCAGTTCAGTGATGGGGTATGAAGAGGAGTGAAGTTATTACCCCTGATGGTTGTGGGGTAATAACTGTTCCTGAACCTGGTGGTGGGAGTACTGAGGCTCTTGTATCTTCTTCCTGAAGGCAGAAGCAAGAAGGGAGCATGACCTGCATGGTGGGGGTCCCCGATGATGGACCCTGCTTTCCTACAACAATTCTCCACGGAGATGTGCTCAGTAGTGGGAAGGGCTTTAACCGTGATGGACTGGGCAGTATCTACTACCTTTTGTAAGATTTTCCATTCAGTGGCATTGGTGTTTCCATACTGGGCTGTGACACACCAAGTCAATGTACTCTCCATCACAACTTAATAGAAATTTGTCAAAGCTTAAAGATGCCATACCATATCTTTGTAAGTTAGTTAAGCTGCTGTGTTTTCTTCGTAAATGCACTTAATATACTGGGCTGAGGACAGATCCTCTGAAATGATAACACTGAGGAATTGAAAGCTACTGACCCTCTCCACCTCATCCCCTGATGAGGTCTGGCTCATGGACCTCCAGTTTCCTGGTTATTTTAAGTTGCAGAGAGAGTGAAAAAGGACAGACAGAACAAAAAGGAACTGTGTGCCTCAGTAAGATTATTCAAGTGTGAGGATGGACAGGTAATACTGAGAGATTGATCAGGAAATAGGAAAAGAAGAAAAATAATTTCTAGTCATGACTTGTTTGCAAAAATCAAGTATAAAAACTCAGTGGCAGTTACTGGAAACAAAGATTAGTACTCTCACAGAGATCAGGCATTTTTTTTTCTTTATATTAAAGCAATAGCCAGAAACAAAGAAAAAAAAAATTGGGAATCATTGACTCTTCTCAACTTTGATGAACCTCACGACTACTGTGCAAAACAAAATGTTAAAAAAAAACGTGTAACCCCAGAGTCAGGATGAATGGTTCAGGTACATTCAAGAGATCAAACTGTACTTCACCTGGCTGGAGAGCATCCAGTTATTTCCAGCTGCATATTGACCTGCCATGATCCAGGGATGTATTGACTTGAGTTGCTACAGGTGGCACACAATCATACCTCAGCAGCTTAATCTTCAATAAGAACTCTACTCCAGGAGTACCCACTCACACTGGAGTACCGTGAAGTTGCCAAGAGTAAGTCTGCGTTAAAAAGCTACTTGGTATTGGTCCATTTACTAAATGAAAATGACAAATCTTTTGGTAAAATATACTCCACATGCACAATTACCTGACGTTGAAGATAGCAACCCTGTTTGGCATACATATTAAAAAAAATCTTAACTTCACTGTCTTCCAACACCTCACCCAAATTATTTTAGGAACAAAAGAAAGGGAAAAGCAATTATTTTATTATAAACCATGCCAAACAATAGTTATATATAAAAATTAATCAGTAGGAAACTTTCACTTATTGGCTACTATTAGGTGACCTGATAAAGAGCAGTGACAGCATTTACTTTAGCACAAGAGAAAAATCAGCAGATGCTGGAAATCCAAGCAACACACACATTATGCTGGAGGAACTCAGCAGGCCAAGCAGCATTAAGGCTCAGAGTTAGGATTAGATCTTGATTATTTCAGAGGATACCAAGAAACAATTACATAACATGGAAGTGGAGAATGCAGGGTGTGAATCAGTCACTGATAGAGATTCCCATTCATGAAAGAAATTAATGATCCTGTTGGGAATAAATTCTCTCTTTCTTACTTTGTCAGAAAAATAAAGCAGGATCAAAATTCACCCACGCTATCACTCATATGGTCTGAGTTTTAAGTTCACAATATTATGTTATGGTATTTGAGTTAATTAAACTGTGAATCTGAAGTACAGTCAATTTATGGTCCTTTTCACTCCTCAATTATATCGAACAAAGTAAATTTTATTATTAGAGGACCTGCGTCTCCACGTACAACTGAGAATCTTTTTCCTGCGCCACACTCAGAAAATGTATAGAGTAGTAGCTATAACAGGATCAATGAAAGATCACGTAGTGCATAGAAGACAACAAACTGTACAAATGCAAATATAAATAAATAGCAATAAATAACAAGAGCATGAAATAACTCAATAAAGAGCCCTTAAAGTGAGATCATTGGTTGTGGGAACATCTCAATAGATGAGTGTAGCTATCCCCTTTGGTTCAAGGGCCTGATGGTTGAGGGATAGTAACTGTTCTTGAGCCTGGTGCTGTGGGCCCTGAGGCTCTTGTACCTTCTATCTGATGGCAGCAGTGAGAAGACAGCAAGGTCTGGGAGGCTGGAATCTTTGATAATGGATGCTGCTTTCCTAGGACAGTGTCTCATGGAGATGTGCTCAATGGTTAGGAGGATTTTACCTGTGATATACTGGGCCAAATCCACTATCTTTTGTCCGATTTTCTGTTCAAATGCATTGGTGTTCCTATACCAGGCCATGATGCAGCCAGTCAATACACCCTCCAGTAGACATCTATAGTAGTTTGTCAAAGTTTTTGATATCATGCCAAATCTCTGAAAACTCCTGAGGAAGTGCTTTCTTTGCAATTACATTTATATGACGGGTCTGGGATAGGTCCTCTGAGATAGTGACATCCAGGAATTTAAAGTTAATGTCAGATCAACTTTGATGCCATGTTCAATCAAGAACCTATCAATCGCTGCCTTAAATACCCAAACAACCTGGTCTCCACAGCTGCCTTTGGTAACAAATTCACCATCCTCTGGCTAAAGAAATTTCTCTGCATCTCTGTTTTAAATGGATGCTCCTCTATCCTGAGGCTGTGCACTCTTGTCCTAGACTCCCCCACCATTGGAAACGTCCTTTCCACATCTACTCGGTCTAGATTTTTCAGCATTCAAAAGGTTTCAATGAAATTCCCCTCATCCTACGAAATTACAACCAGTACAGAGCCATCAAATGCCCCTTGTTGATAACCCTTTCATTCCTGGAATCATCCTGGTGAACCTCCTCCGAACCCTCTCCAATGCCAGAACATCTTTTCTTCGATAAGGAGCCCAAAACTGTTCACATTTCTTAAGGTGAGGCTTCACCAGTGCCTTATAAAGCTTCAGTATCACATCCCTGCTCTTATATTCTAGACCTCTTGAAATTAGTCCTAACATTGCATTTGCCTTCCTCACCACCAAATCAACCCGCAATTTAATCTTGCAGGACTCCCAGAACCCTTTGCATCTCATAATTTTGGATTTCTCCCCATTTAGAAAACAGTCTGCACAGTTATGAAGCCTGGGAAAAATACACACTCGGGACAACAAACACTTTTTTGGGTCTTCAATTCTTTTGTCTGGTTTAGGCAGAAAGAGGGTATGAAAATAAAAACAACAAAATGAATTTAAAGAAACAGTTCCTGCTGTTACAATTTCAGTTTAAGTTCGGTTCACACAGTTGTGAATCAACTTGTTATGTATGCAGTATGAAAATGAAACAAAATATACAAAACCTATATGGTAGTGTCAATTCTTTAAAAAAGACAATACAAATAACATTAGAATCCCATCAACCCTATACCTTAAACACATCAAAAATAGAAATAAATATATCTCGTCTTAACCAAAAGGTATACTCATTTTGGGATTCACCTGCTTAACTTCTAAACAGTATAGACTAGACCCTGAAATGAAATACTCTCGGTCACGCTACCCGAACAGAGATTCACATTACTCCGTTAAATTCACATTCAGTCATGAAACGATAAAGACAAAAATAAACTTTTACAAGATATTGCCTTATAGTTAAATTACTAGAAAGTCTAACCTACTAGGTCGATAAAGAACTTCACCCTATCACACTGTTCAGCGCCGATACCTTACTCGCGAAAATTTAAAGCATCTACATGCAAAACTTGTCAAAATACCATATTCCAGATTACAGACAAGTATAAACGAATTTACGTCGATATTATCAAATATTATTTCACCTTTCCTCGCCATATGTCCAGTACTCCTCGAGGGGAGAGAAAGAGCCGCTCCAAGCACTCCATGATCTTTCTAGAACATTTTAACTCTTTCTTTCTAACCGCACGTAAACTATGATGTCACCGTTTTCTCTTAAAGGCAAAGGCAGCCGCTTAGCATTGCCAGGGTGAATATATAAGTGCATTTTAACGATAAAAAACAACATTCAGCGGTCACCTGGTTACATTTCTCCCCTGAATACAGGCAAGCGCCCTCAATTATTCACTCTCTACAACGGTACTTTTCACCTCTTTAACTGCTTCTCTAAAGGGAACTGAATTTAGACTACCCAGTATCTGGGACAGTTCTGCAGGAATTATGGAGGCCACATCTCGGACTGACCTTGGTTCGAGGTGTGCGTTGGAGTGCTGTCCAGCAGTTACTCTTTTACTCCCGCAGGATGCTGCAACGAGAGGACTACCAACACCTGACCTTGTATCAGCAGTCGCTGGCGCTGCAGTCTCAGTTCCCGGAGTTTGTACAGTTCCAGCAAACATGTTGTCAAGGCTAGGGTCAAGATTCTGTACACCCTATTCTGACACATTTACCCCAGTATCACTCCATTCTCCGAGTCCCCAGAATCTGATTCATGTCCCAGGCGAGGGCTAGCCTGAATTATCGGAGTTTGCAGTCTCCTTTGGGGAGCTGGGGTGGGAACGTTCTTACAGGGCCGGATGTCGACTCTGTTCACGCTCTTGAAATTTTATCCTCCTGTAAGGCAATGCATTCTGCAGCCTTCTGATCGGAGTATTCTTTTGCTCTGGCATAAGCAGACATCCCAACCTGCAAAAACTCATTTCAGGGAGGCAGCACCATCAATTTGCGGGAGACTCCCAGAACTTCCTGGAGAGGTAGGATGTCTGCAATAGAGTAGCTCCTGAGCAGCCAGCCAGCTAGTTTGAAAAACGTTCTCGTTCTCGTTCGTTCTCTCTCTCTCTCTCCCTCTCTCCTCTCTTTCTCCCTCTCTCCTCTCTGCTCTCTCCTCTCTCTTGTGGTTGCTCTCGCGCTCCCTCGCTCTCAAAAAATTGATTTCCGGGACATTGTATATAATTTGCAGGCATCAGGGAGCCTCTATTAATATGTGGGAGACTCCCGGAACTTCTGGGGGAGGTGGGATGTCTGCATGAGCATCATTCAGTTGTTTCTTCTGTGTGGCTATTTCCTGTCTACAGACTGTTCCTGCCCCAGCAGAGAATCAACAGGCAAGTGGGGATCAACACGGAGCAGTAGGTAATAAGGGGAATATCCGATGGTTGCGTGAGGCGTCACATTATACGCATACACTAACTCGAGTAGATGCTCTGGCCACCTGCATTTCTTTTCTGGAGACAACGTAGGCAACAAATCAAACATCGCCCTGTTGAAACGCTCACACTGAGTGTTTAGTACACACTGGGGTGTAGTACGACTTTTCTTTACCCCGTACGGTTTGCAAAGCTCAGTTATGACCTCACTTTCAAAGTTACGGCCCTGGTCAGAATGCAACCTCTCAGGAACACCGTACTTCAAAAACCATTCCCTCAAGAGCACCTTTGCTGTAGTTCCCAAGTGGGGAACGCGTGGGGGAATTTTGTAGAAATGTCTGTGACTACTAAAACTTTCTCATGCCCATCAGTTACCGGCTCAAGCACAGTGAAATCTACAGCAACAACTTCGAGCGGCTTAGAAGCAAGAAATAACTTCACGGGGTGGGTGGGCGGATCTCCGGGTGTGGCATTTTAGTTAAAACACAACACGGGCAATTTTTGATCCACTGTGCCACATCCTCGTGCGTGCCCATCCAAAGACATCTGCTGCTCAACATGTGTAGAGTGTACTGTATTGTGTGAGTATTCGTAGCGTCAGAGTGCGTACGACCTCAGGACGTGGAAAAAGTAAAAAGTGGAAGTCTGGTGAATAAACGTGGTTGTTCAATCGACAGCGGTGTCCGAGTCACATCAATATTACATAGAGTATGCTCTTTGTCTTGATGACCCATAGAGTCATGTACATACCCGAACACTTTATTCCTCAAGCTGGTAGGTGGCAGAAGCTGATAACATTCCCCATGCTTCTCATCCTCAACTACAGCACACAGTAACCCCATTTGGAACTGAATGAGTAGTTTGCATCAGTCTTCACAGTGGAAGACATGAGCAATATACCTGATAGCCAGAGGTATCAGGGAATAAAATTAGGTACAGTCAAGATTACTAGAGAGAAAGTGCTTGGGAAACTAAGTGGACAAAGAATAGATAAGTCTCCCGGTCCGGATGAGGTGCACCCAAGGGTTCTGAAGGAGGTGGGTTTGGAGATTGGGGAAGCATTGGAAATGATCTTCCAGGAATCAATAGAATCTGGCATGGTTCCGGAGGACTGGAAGGTCGCGAATGTAGTTCCGCTATTTAAGAAAGGAAGGAGGCAGCAAAAAGAAAATTACAGACCTATTAGTCTGACATCGGTAGTTGGAAAGATATTGGAGTCAATCCTCAAGGACGAGGTTATGAAATACCTCGAGGTGCGTGACAAGATAGGCTGAAGCCAGCATGGTTTCATGAAGGGAAGATCCTGCCTCACCAAGCTATTGGAATTTTTTGAGACAATCTCGAATAAGATTGACAAGGGAGAGGCTGTGGATGTTGTGTATTTGGATTTTCAAAAGGCCTTCGATAAGGTGCCGCATATGATGCTGCTGAATAAGATGAGAGCCCACGGAATGATAGGAAAGATATTGGAAAGGGTGGAGCATTGGCTGATAGGCAGAAAGCAAAGGGTGGGAATAAAGTGATCCTATTCTGATTGGTTACCGGTTACTAGTGGTGTTCCGCAGGGGTCGGTGTTGGGGCCACTTCTTTTTATGATGTATATCGATGATTTGGTTTAAGGATTAAATGGTTTTGTGGCTAAGTTTGCGGATGACACCAAGATAGGTGGAGGAGCAGGAAATGTTGAAGAAAGGGAAAGGTTGCAGAGAGACTTAGTTTAGGAGAGTGGGCGAAGAAATGGCAGATGAGATACAACATTAACAAATGTACGGTTGTACATTTCGGAAGAAGAAATAATCGGGCAGATTATTATTTAGATGGGGAGAAAATTCAAAAATCGGAAGTGCAAAGGGACTTGGGGGTCCTTGTGCAGGATACCCTAAAGGTTAACCACCAAGTTGGATCGGCGGTAAGAAAAGCGAATGCTATGTTGGCATTCATTTCAAGAGGAATAGTGTATAAGAGTAAGGAGGTGTTGATGAGGCTCTATGGGGCATTGGTGAGACCTCATTTGGAATACTGTGTGCAGTTTTGGGCCCCCTATCTTAGAAAGGATGTACTGATGTTGGAGAGAGAGTTCAGAGAAGATTTACGAGGATGATTCCTGGAATGCAGGGGCTAACATATGAGGAGTGTTTGTCGGCTCTTGGATTGTATTCATCAGAGTATAGAAGAATGAGAGGGGATCTCATAGAAACGTGTCGAATGTTGAAAGGGTTGGACAGAGAAGATGTGGAAAGGTTGTTTCCCTTGGTGGGTGAGTCCAGGACAAAAGGCCATAGTCTTAGAATTAGAGAGTACCCAGTTAAAACAGAGATGAGGAGAAATTTTTTTAGCCGGAGGGTGGTGGATTTGTGGAATTCGTTTCCACATACAGCTGTGGAGGCCCGATCATTGAGGGTGTTTAAGGAGGAGATTGACAGGTATCTAATTAGTCAGGGTATAAAGGGATATGGGGAAAAAGCTGGAAATTGGAACTAGATGGGTGAATAGTTTAGCTCATGGGGGAGCTGCGGAGCAGACTCGATGGGCCGAATGGCCTACTTCTGCTCCTTTGTCTTGTGATCTTGTGAAATAGGCTCAGACACCTCTCCAAATGGCTGTGTAGAGAGAGCATCAGCTATGGTATTGCTCCGACCGGGACGATACTAAACATCAAGGTCAAACTCTGACAACTGTGAGATCCATCTCTGCTCAATTGCTCCCAACTTGGCAGTTTTCAAGCGGGATAACGGATTACTGTCACAGTTATTATGGTGAATTTGAAACCCAATAAGTAACCACGAAACTTCTCTGCTACAGCCCACTTTAGTGTAAGCAGCTCTAATTTCATGCTGCTACAATTCATATCATTCCTTTCAGCATTTCTCAATCGTCGGCTTGCATATGCAATAACCCTCTTTGTCTCTCCCTGTTGCTGGTATAAAACAGCTCCTAGTCCACGACTGCTGGCATCGGTCTCCATGATAAAAATTTGTGTGAAATCATCAAAGCCGAAGATGGGTGAACTGGCCAGTTTCTCTTTGGGCAAGCCAAAGGCAGTTTGACATTCTTCCGTCCAAGACTTTTAACAGCTGGTTTGTTTTACTAAGTCTCCCTGTATTAAAGACACAGATTCACTACATCATGCAGCAGACCTGCAATCTTTGAGAATCCCTGAATGAACCGTCTATAATGACCATAAAAGCCGAAAACTGATCTCAAGTCTTTGACCGTAGATGGTACTGACCACTGCTGAGCAGCCGAGACCTTCTCGGGATCTGTGCCTATCCCCTTGGCTGATACCTGGTGTCCAGGAACTTGACCTCTGACTGCAGAAAATGACATTTTTCCATTTTCACCTTCAGACCAGTCATGCCGACTCTGCCTGGGACAGGTTGTTCACTGCTAATGGGATCCCTGACTACTAGAAAGCCACAATTGGGGTGTATTCATGCCTATCGCTTGAACCTCGAGCTCTAGATACCCAGGTTAAGGAATATCAAGACCGGTAGTGGCTGTTACCCTAAGCCAGCCAGCAGTGGACAAAATATCCTCATCCTCTCCATTCAGGTGCTCTCGAAAGAACTGTTCGGACATGGTGCTGACTTGACTACCTGTGTCTAAGAGACAACGGACAGCGACACCTGATACCTTAAGCTCAATGACAGGACTTGGTCACGGGGTGGCTGTACATTATATGAGTCTATGAGGTACCCCCAAATTGCCCGACTCACAGCAAGCTGAGGGTTGGAGGATTCTGGCCTTATCTCCCTTGCACTTCACTCCTGTGGGCAATTCTTGGCCACATGCCCCCCCACCCCCACCCCCCACACCTGACATTTGAAATATATTGCTTGCCCATCCCCTGTGAAACTAGGCTGAAACTTAGGTCTACTGCTAGTAGCATGTGCAACAGCTCTCTGTACAGTAAGATTTTTCACTGCTTGAGTCAACTCCCTAATGGCTTGGCCCTGCTCTGTGACTACTTTAAGGACATGTCTAGAGCAGCCTTTATCAACCTTTTGGCCCTGGGGGAACTCTGGAAACAATTTTCAGGTCTCAGGGAACCTCTGCATAAAAATTATTGTATGTCCAGCTCGTGGTACATTAGCATGATCAGCAAGTTGTAGATATAATAAACCAAAAATAATACTCAATGCTCTTTTGAGTAGAGAATGAATTTTTAGCCAACCTTTCTTGAAAAAAAAACTGGTATTTAAGATTAGCTTACCTTTCTTGAAATTCATCTCTTTCTTTCCCTTTCATAAATTTTAAAAATTCATAAGGCAAACATAATAAATTTCTGTTTTCATTAAGACTCAAGACTTTCTGATATCCTTCCTCACTCTCAAGCTCAAGCAGTGGAAACATTTCAAGATTACCTTTTGCAACGTGATTTTTCCAGGAAGATACATGAACTTTCCCCAAGACCTGTAAATTGTTTCCAGAGATCCCCCAGGGCCAAAAGGTTGATAAAGGCTGCTCTAGACATGTCCTTAAAGTAGTCACAGAGCAAGGCAAAGCCATTAGAGAGTTGACTCAAGCAGTGAAAAATCTTACTGTACGGGGTGGGGGGGGGTGGAGGAAAGCAGCTGGCAGTACTTGATGTTCTTTCTAAGACATCAGGTAACTCTTTCTTCTGCTCTGCATGTGTGTAATGACATCACTGTTTTCTCTTAAAGGCACAGGTACTAGGGTGAATGCATAAGTGCACTTTAACAATAAAAAATAATATTCAATGGTCACCTGGTTACGTTTATTCCTTCTACCAAAATTTCCAAATTTGTATTTCATTTGCCACTTTCTTACCCATTCTGCTAATCTGTCTAAATTGTTCTGCAGCCTTCCAGTTTCCTTAACAATACTTGACCTGCCACCAATCTTCATATCATCTGCAAACTTGGCAGTAAAGCCATCTATTCCATCATCTAAATCATTGATATACAGCACAGAAAGAAGCTGTCCCAACACCGACCCCTGCGGAACACCACTGGTTACTGGAACCCAACCAGAAAAGGATCCTTTTATTCCCACTCGCTGCCTCCTACCAACCAGACAGACAATGCTTTTACCATGCTAGTAACTTTCTTGTAATACCATGGGCTCTTAACTTGATAAGCAGCCTCATGTGTGGCACTTTGTCAAAGACCTTATGAAAATCCAAATATACAGCATCCACTGTATTCCGTTTACATATCCTACTTGTAATCTCAAAGAATTCCAACAGGTTCGTTAGACAAAATTTTCCTTTAAGGAAACTGTGTTGATTTTGTTCTATTTTCTCTTGTGTCACCAAGTACTCCAAAACCTCATCTTAATTGACTCCAACATCTTCCCAACCACTGAGGTCAGAGTAACTGGTCTATAATTTCTTTTCTGCTGCCTCCCTCCTTTCTTAAAGAGCAGATTGATATTTGCAATTTTCCAGTCCTCTGGCACTATGCCAGAGTCTAATGATTTTTGAAAGATCAATACTAATGCCCCCACAATCTCTGGCACTATGTCTGTTAGTAGTTTATCTGGTCCGGGTGACTTGTGTACCATTAGGTCTTTCAGCTTTTTGAGCACCTTCTCCCTTGGAATAGTAACCATAAGACCATAAGACAAAGGAGCAGAAGTTAAAGTATGGAGAACCCCAGGGTGCAGTTCCTCTGGTCTGGGTGGTTTATGTACCTTTAGGTCTTTCAGCTTTTTGAGCACCTTTTCCCTTGTATTAGTAACTGCACTCATTTCTTTTCCCTCACACCCTTCCACACCTGGTACACTACTAGTGTCTTCCACAGTGAAGACTGATGCAAAATACTTATTTAGTTCATCTGCCATCCCCTTGTCCCTTGTTATTATTTCCCCAGCCTTATTTTCTAGCAGTCCTATATCCACTCTCATCTCTCTTTTATTTTTTGCGACTTGAAAAAGCTTTTTCCATCCATCTTGATATTGTTTGCTAACTTGTTTTCATATTTCATCTTTTCCCTCCTAAAGATTCTTCTAGTTGCTTTTTGTAGGTTTTTAAATGCGTACCAATCTTCTATATTCAAGCTAATTTTTCCTTTATTGTATGTCGTCTCTTTTGCTTTTACACTAGCTTTGACTTCCTTGTAAGTCACGGTTGTACTATTTTGCCATTTGAGAATTCCTTTGTTTTTGGAGCACATCTATCTTGCACCTTCCTCATTTTTCCCAGAAACTCAAGCCATTTCTGTTCTGCTATTATCCCTGTCAGTATTTGGCTAACTCCTCTCTCATACCATTGTAATTTCCTTTATTCCAATTAAATACTGCTACATCAGACTTTATATTTTCTCCCTAACAAATTTCAAGTTGAAATCAATCATATTGTGATCACTGACTCCTAAGGGTTCATTTACCTTAAGCTCCCTAATCACTTCAGTTTATTACATAGCACCTAATCCAGTATTGCCAAAAACCTCACAGGCTCAACGACAAACTGCTCTAAAAAGCTCCTTATCTAAGAAAGGATGCACTGACATCCAAGGTGTTTGAAAATGATTCTGGGATTGAAAAGTTTAGCATATGAGGAGTGTTTGATGGCTCTGGGCCTGTATTCACTGGAATTCGGATGATGGGGTGGGTGGGGGGGGGGAACGGTTGCTTTCAAATCAAACAAATGTTGAAAGGTCTTGTTAGAGTGGATGTGGAAAGGATGACTGCTATGGTGGGGGGAGGCTAAGACCAGAGGACACAGTTTCAGAATAGAAGGATGTCCATTTAGTATGGAGATAAGGAGGGATTTCTTCAGTCAGAGTGGTGAATCTGTGGAATTTGCTTCCAAAGGCAGGTGTGAAGGCCAAGTCATTGGGTATATTTAAGGCAGAAGTTAATAGATCTTGATGAGTCAGGACATCAAGGGAAGAAGTCAGAAGATTGGGGCTGAGAATATCAGCCATGATGAAATGGTGGAGCAGACTCAATTGGCCAAATAGCCTAATTCTGCTCCTATATCCTATGGTCTTATACATTGTAGTTCTGCAAGGTGAGAACAATAAGACATGAATCAAGCAAATTAATTAACCAAAACCCTTTCAATTCCTTCAAAAGTACACAAGGTGAAATAGTCTTACAGAGTAATCTTACAGATTGTTCTGTAACGAGAGCTGGATATAATTCATATGTGAAATATATGCGTGAGTTACAGAGTTTAAATTATTTATATTAATCAAGGAATATACTGAGATTATTGTTGCAGAAAGGGTTTTTTAATGCTGCAAGAATAATTTAGGTCAATGCCAGTGTTTAGTCATTGTCACAACCACAGAATCGTCAGCTCAGTAGATACGACAATTGCGCTTGTGAATTTGCACATGTCAGCTAATTATTATTTAATCATGATAGTACTTAACTCCATACTTGTCATCGTAGTGCTTGTTGAGACTTGGACAGAGCATAACAATGCTTCACTGCTGTTTGCATTCGGCCTTCCCTGAGATATTGGAATTTCAAGTCAACGGACTCTGAAGACCAGCGGTATTTGTTTAATGTTTAGATTAGATTAGATTATGAGGACAACGCAGTCCTCTTCTATTGTCATTTAGTGATGCATGCATTAAGAAATGATACAATGTTCCTCCAGTGTGATATCACAGAAACACAAGACAGACCAAGACTGAAAAACTGACAAAAACCACATAATTATAACATATAGTTACAACAGTGCAAGCAATACTGTAATTTGATAGAAGAACAGATCATGGGCACAGTAAAAAGGTCTCAAAGTCTCTCGAAAGCCCCAACATCTCACGCAGACGGTAGAAGGAAGAAAGCTCTCCCTGCCGTGAGCTTCCCGCGCCGCAAACTTGCCGATGCAGCATCCTGGAAGCACCCGACCACAGTCCGACTCTCGGTCCCTCCAAAAACTGGTGGTGCGGACAGCCCAGCGCATCTGTAGTAATGAGCTTCCCATGATTCAGGACATTTACAAGGATAGGTGTGTAAAAAGGACTCATAGGATCATTGGGGACCCGAGCCATCCCAACCACAATCAATTCCAGCTGCTACCATCCGGGAAGCTGTGTCGCAGCATGAAGCCAGGACCAACCGGCTCTGGGCCAGCTTCTTCCTCCAGGCCATCAGACTGATAAACTCACGCTGACTTGAGTGTACTCTGTGTTCCATTGTCTGTTCCATTTATTATAAATTACTATGACGGCACATTTAGATGGAGACATAATGTAGAGATCTTTACTCATGTATATGAAGAATGTAAAAAATAAATTCAGTTCAATTTTGTCTCCAGTCATTTCAATTGATAGGTTTTAATCTATACGACTCATGGGAGTATTGTCCTCTATAAAAGTTCTGAGAATTTATAGCATGTGATATACAACTGGCGAAGAGGCAAGAAGCAACCAGAAATCAGCATTCCATGTTAGGTGTTGAGAATTGAAAGACAGTGTGGGTGTTTGGGAACCTGTTATTTTGTGAGTCTATGAAGAAACTGATTCATCATAATGTTCTTTGCCATTATGGTTTCCGGCTTCTTCCCCTTTCCTTTCCAGTCCTGATCAAAGGTCTCTGCCCAAAACGTCAACTGTTTACTCTCCTCTAAAGATATTGCCTGACTTGCTGACTTCCTCCGGCATTTTGGGTGCGTGTGTGTTGCTCTAGATTTCCGGCATCTACAGAATCTCTTATGTTTAAGTCCTTTGCCATTTGTAAGATCCCACTACAAAATCAAGGAAAAATCATTCTTTCAGATTTTGAGTGCTTTTACCAGGAATTCTTGAAGACATACAAGCAGATACTGACTGACTTGCTTGGAGTTCACAGCAGTTTCTATTTATAGATCAGATTTCTAGCATCTGTGTTTCTTAGATTGTGATATGACTGGTGATTAGTCAGAAAATCTAATGAGGCCCAAGGCTACAGTTGCAGACCAGGCACAGAGATGCAGAGTCATACAGCACAGAAACAGGCCTCTCAACCCACCTTCCCCCAAGCCAAACTTTTACATTTCTACACTCATTCCAATTTTCTATATCCTTCTCTGTCTTGCCATGTGAAAGCCAAAACCACATTTAAAAGCACCTGATTCCACCTCCTTCTCTGAAATTTCTGGCATTCTGAATTTCAATCTCTGTGTAGTAAATTTTTCCCTTAGATCCTTTTAGGAGAAAATCTATTCCACATCTCACCATAAATCAATGGCCTCTTATTTTCTTTTTTTTTTAATTTTATTTTTATTTGGATAAGGAATTCACAATTATCATGTACTTTTTTCACACATATAACCTTTTCCATTTTTTTATATGTATAAAACTACAATTATTTATACATTCTTAAGTACACATTGAGATGATATAAAAGGAAAATAAACATTTAAATAGATAATTATGTACTGTGGTAAATCTAACCTATTAGTCTAAGTACTGAAATTAGTTGTTAAGAAAAATGGTAATAATAGTTTCCATACAACCCTTCTGGACCATTTCCACTGGTCCAAAATGTTGCATACAAGCCTATATACCAACCATTGTAGGTGTTTATATCCCAATTTGTTCGTGCTTGTTCCTGCCCGCAGACATAATTATCCAATCCCAGAAAATATGAAAATGATTTGCCTCCTTGGAGCCGCACCTTCTCCAACACATCACATTTGTATCTTTATATTTTTCCTGATATGGGGTCTTGAAGTATCTTATAATGTTTTTCCAACAATGTTCTCTCCAAGTCAAAGAATTAGTCGAGGAACATTGAAAGCTGCAGATTTTCCCCCAAGCCTCCTCTGAAAGTACCAACCCCGCTTCTTTCTCCCACTTCTCTTTAATATACAGTGTATTTACATTTTTAGCATGGAAGAGTGCATTATATAGGCGAGAAACTGATTTACTAGGTATTGAACTGCAAGCCGAATTCAGAATCTTGAAAAATTCTAATTCTACTGTTGATAGGTCTGTATATCTACAACTCTGGTTAACATAGTTTCGTATTTGAAGGTACCTAAAAAAGTCATTATGTTCTAGGCCATGTTTGTCCTGCAGGATTTGGAAACTTTGTAATACTCTTTTATCTATAAATGAGGCCTCTTATTTTCATAGCCCTATCATGGGAGAATGAATCTGACAGTCTATACTATCAAGGCTTTTCATAATTTTATATATACCTATCGGGTGACTCCTTGGCTTCCTTCACTACAAAGAAGACAAATCAAATACAAACAATATCATGGTGATTCTCTTCGGTACTCTCACCAGCTCAACCAGGTGGATGAGCAGTGACCTGATAGAGGTGTATAATTGATCATGTGGATAGTCAGAGGCTTTTTCCCAAGGCTGAAATGGCTAGCATGAGAGGGCACAGTTTTAAGGTGCTTGGAAGTAAGTACAGAGGAGATGTCAGGGGTAAGTTTTTTTTACACAGAGAGCAGTGAGTGCGTAGAATGGGCTGTCGGCAATGGTGGTGGAGGCGGATACGATAGGGTCTTTAAAGAGACTCCTTGATAGGTACATGGAGCTTAGAAAAACAGAGAGCTATGGGTAACCTGAGGTAATTTCTAAAGTAAGTACATGTTCGGCACAGCATTGTGGGCTGAAGGGCCTGTATTGTGCTGTAGGTCTTCTGTGTTTCCGATCACATTCATCCTACAGTGTGACAACCAGAACTACACACTATACTCTAAACCAACTTAACAAGTACTTTGTAAAGTTGCAAAGTGAATTTCCAAGTCTTATATTCTATACCCCAACCTATGAAGGCAGGGTTTGGCTACTTGTGTTGCCAATTTCAGGGAATGATAGACATGAACAAAAGGTCCTTCTGTTCATCAACAGTCATTAGTGCTTACCATTTATTACAAATGTCCTAACTTTATCTGACTTCCCAAAAAGCATTACCTCACATTTGTTGAGATTAAAGTCCATCTGCCAACGTTGTGCTCAACTTTCCATCTTACCTGTGACTTGTGGTGTGCTGCTGAGTCATCAATACCAATACTAACTCGATTAGCAAAATTGCAGGTGATACCAGGACTAAGGGCATAGAGGACAGCAAGGAAGGCTATCTAAGCTTGCAGTGTAATCTGGACCAGCTGAGAAAACGACCTGGAAAATGGCAGCTGGAATTTAATTCAGACAAACGTGAGAAGTTGCACTTTGGGAGAACAAACCTGGATAAGATTTACACAGTGAACTGTCGGACACAGAGCTGTGTGGTAGAAGAAAGGGAACACAGATCCACAATTCCTTGAAAATGGCATCACCGGTAGTCGGGGTCATAACGACAGCTTGTAGCACAGGGCCCTTCATAAATCACGGTAATGAGTACAGGAGTTGGGATGTACTGATCCATGTGGCAGAGCATTGATCATGCATAGTCAATCGGAACGGCAATCATCCACCCCCACTTCTGCCTCATCTTACCAAATCAAATTTGGATCAAAATAGCCATTCACTTTGGACCTTATGTGCCTTAACTTACTGAGATACAGTACCTCTCATCTAACATTGAATTTTTCCCATTGAAATTTTCCCTGACACCTAATACATATTTATCTACTTAATACTGACATGCTCTTGGATATACATAAATATACACCTTCCCAAGGCAACGGCTTCCACATCCTTCTTTTTTGATGATTGATGAGAAGTATTCAGTTTGGATTTCATCCACATTCCCCGTCTCCACATATCATTTACTCCTTTGGTCTCAAAGAAGACCCATTCTTTCCCTATCTGTCTACTTGTACTTAATATACTTGTGTATTACTGTTCATATTCATTATTATCTTCATTTTAGTCTCTAATTGGATTTCTCAGCCAGAGAAATTTAACATGCTCCAAATTAAATGATGGAGTCCTATTTCTTTCCGCTTTATCCACACTTTAAGTTACAATTTGAAAAGCTATCTTTGTTGATGTGTGTACTCTTTTTACAGGCCTCTGTTTAAGTCATAAAACTTTAACTATTGTACTTCACTGAATATCAATATAAAATGCAGCAGAATTTGGTCTCAAAATGACCATTGCTGTGGGCAATAAAAAAACACCTTATGAAGTACTTCAAATGGTAGCAACTGACCAGTCAAGCTACACGGAGTACAAATTTTGAATGTTTCTCTAATTTCTCTAAGTCTCACTGATTTATTGGTTAAGTGTTCTTCTCCAGTAGAAATTAGTAGAGACCTTCTTAGTTTAAATGACTCAACTGCTTACTGGATTCATTTGCTAGACTATCAATTAAATATCAGTTAATTCAGCTCTGCTTTAATTTATATCTAAAATAATTAACCTTTGGTGGGATTGCAAATTTATCCAGTAAATATTTAGGACACAGAATGTCTAATTACTACTGAAAGCAGTCTGTCCTGTCCTCAAGAAACTCTTGATAGAGAAGAGTTTTACCTTGATTTGGCACTTAGTAGTTGTTTCAGTAACTTGAACTACAGCATTCATGTGGTACTGAACTTCAATTGCTTCCAAAATTTTCCAATGTCAGGACCTTTTTGTTGTATCTAAATAGGTTATCAATCATATACAGAACTTGTGATTAGATAATCCCATCAGAGAATGGTAAATTGCTATCATAGGCCCCTAATTGAATTGTGAAAGCTAAGCAATGGAACACTGAATTGAAGCCAAATTTCTCAAATGCTATTCTGAAGCCTGCTTTTGTTCAGCAATAAAGTAATTCAGTGAGCTCTAACAGATCTCTGGGAGATCATTCTCCTCTCAAATGAAGTAAAGAGCAACTGAGACATTGTCACTGATGGTGTATAGGCTATCAACCTCAACAGCACAATGACAAGTTCAGCTCTTACACAGTGGAAAGATATGTCTCCGATAGAGAACTGAATAGAGTTACACAGCATCTCTGATTGGCTACAAAATGGTAGAGGATTCAGCAAGAGTTCTTGCTCTGGCCATTAATTTATTCCTGCAGCTGGATCCTTCAAAACAAAAGAAGTTAATAGGTCTAATTTCACAAATCTGTCTCTCTGATAAGCATCGTCATCAAAATAAAAAAAAATTAATTGTCATCCAATACTTTTCTGAAAGAGAGCTTGTGCTGTTCTTTCTGCAATGGAGCCTTCTTCATAACAAAAACAACAGTTCTGTTTGGAATGATTAATTGTCATGCAGACTTTGGGAACTCTCGAGTGAGGGTAGAAGTCCTGAAGTTCTGAGAAGTGCTGTGGGTCACACATTCACAGCACAGGTATCTTCTGCCACTGGCCTCCATATGTGGTTTGTGCTCTCAAGCATATAATTTTAAAAAAAGTTATGATTTTTTTAAGTAAGGATGTCTGAAAATTTATTTTGGTGACTCCTCCATCTTCTGGTTATGGCAAAATGCTCACAGTACAACATTCATTAATGCATGAACTCAAATACTCATGTGGTTCACTGATCTCCTTTGAGAAATGGGATATGCCATTCTACCTGTTCTGGTCTGTAACTGACTTTGATTCACTAATTTGATTGGCTCTAAGTCACCGTCTGAAATAATCAAGTAGACAATCAAGATTGGGCAATGATTGTCTGCTTTTACAGCAATGTGTGCATCCCTTAAACAAGTAAATTAAATTAATTTGTTGATAAGACCTCAATTTGTACTTCATTTAACTGACCTCCCTGATGTCCAACACCTGCAGCAATGACTGATTGCATTTTTGAGCTTTTTCATGTCATTTAAAATGCGGCAGATATTGAGTTTAAATTAATATTGGAAACATCTGACTTGTTCACCCAAATAAATTCATCTCTTCAAAGCCATGTGATTAATATCTTTATGTTGAAATTGGATTTCCTGTTGCACGATTTGTCGTAAATCAGATATTATACTATGGTGAATCAGGTATTCCACGACAGCGAATCAGAGGTTATACTGTGATGGATCAGAGACTACACTGTGGTGAATCAGATGTTACGGTGGTGAATCAGAGGGTACCTTCTGGTGAACAGAGATCATACTGTGGGAATCAGAATATTACACTATGGTTAATCAGGTTTTATATTGTGGTACCAGGATGAGAATTGTAGGACAAATTTTCTTATTGCTATGATGTCCTATTGGTACATTGTGACATTGCCAACTAACTCGTGCCTCTCACCCACAACCGATATGAAGTTCTTTAATTCCTTTCTGCCTTGGAATAAAGTTTGAAACTACAATTTTCTTATTCCACTGAGCCAGAGATTTGCTGCAGCAATTTTGTGCAATGCACGAAGTGGTAATAACTTAAAGACACAAATGACAAAAATGTGTTTTCAGCATCCTCTGCTCATTTTCAGATTTTCAGCTTCTTTTATTTTGTTGGGAAGCACTGAATGACAGCAAAAGCCTCAGGCAATTCTATTTAATCCTTCTGGAACTTCTTAGGCAGACAAAAGAAGTGAAAATTAAACCAAAGATATAATCTGGTCTATCCCTACTTTCTTCCCTGAAGGAGCAGGAAATATTTATGGAATGAGATAATAAAGAATAAACAAACAGCTGATGCCATATTAATAAAAATACTACATGGCAGTGTCAGGCTTCAATGATCCCAGCGGACGCTCTGCCATTATCAGAATTAAACATTCAGTGCAAGAGTTGATAACATTATGTCACTTTGAAGGAATGGGTTTGGCTATTTTAAGAAAAGGGTGAAAGTGCTGCTTTTCCAATGTGAACTTGTCAATGGAACTGACAGCTGCAAAGGAAAAAGAGAAAGTATAAAAGCTTCCTGACTTCACATCTGTTCACGCATCACAGTCATTTCTCATGTCACCTTCCACCGAGCAGTAGGATCTGCACTTTCCTCTGTCTGTTCATTGGCACTTGCTGAATCTCACGTAATGGCTCACCATCAAACAGCAGCGAGGATGACTCTATCCAGTAAATGCTTCCTGCAGATCGCTCCATGTTGCCCAAGTAGTTAGCTCCTGATCTTGCCTGAAATAATTGAAGTTCCTCATAGGAATATATCACAGTTTGTTCATACTGGCATTGAATGTAAAACATGGTAATTGCTGGAGGATGGGGACTGGCAGAATTTCCGCAGGCTACCATCTTCATGCATAAATATTTCTTTTGGATAATTAAAAAACATGTTCAAGAAAAGCTGCTTCCGTCACAAGCTGCGAAGAGGACCTGCCGATCAGATTCCCCAGTGACTGAGCTGTTCAGTAGACCATGCAATGTGGAAATGAGTTATTTGGTTTAGCTTGACTATGGGCCTGTACTGTACGGTTGATCTTAGCCAGGGAGTTGGTTCAGTATTATGATTGCATTTTTCTTACACCAACCTACCATATTCTTCTTAAACCATAATGATGATTGTACTTTACTTCATTATCTGGAACATAAAAGTTTTTACCAATACCAGCTTTCTCACATTTTCTTGTGAAATAGAGGGAAGCCGTTCACTTCCATCACATTTATACTGGCATATTCATCACATCTTCCCCCCCCCCCACATTTTCTGTTGGTCAGATGAACCTTTGAACTGTTCCTTCCCAAATCCCAAAGACGCTGCACATTTCTACACACTATCAGTCGGCTCAATGGATTATTTTTTCTCAAATATTTTTGTTTTCAATGACAACAAAACATATTCTATTGATTGAGGGGAAGTGTTATAGAGGTAGTTAACATTATGAAGTGTTTCGATGGAGTGAATGTAGGCTTTTCCCCTCAGGTTCGCTGAGACTAAAACTAGACATCGTAGGTTTTGGGTGAAAGCTGGAATATGCAAAGGAACCTGAGTGACAATTTCTTCACTGTGCGAGTGTGAAGTTGCAGATGCGTGTTCAATTGTAACGTTTATGAGAAGTTACATAGGTACATGGATGAGAAGGGTTTGTAAGCCTATCGTCTGGGTGCAGGTAGATGGAACTTGGCAGAACATCAGGTCAGCATGGACTAAATGTGTCAAAGGGCTATTTCTGCATTGCAGTGCTCTGGGATTCTATAATTCTATGATTGAGAGTAGTCCCAAGGCACTACCACACCAATGAAATCTTGCCTTTCAGATGAGCCATTGAAATAAGTTTTATTTCCTTTTGTCAGTTTCCTCACCTCCACCTCATCTACTTTCAAGATGCTGCTTTCCATTCCTGAGGATCAAAAATGTCCTAATTCTTTGAAGAATGTGGTCTTCCTCCCTCTACTATTGATTGTGTCCTCGCCGCATTGCATCCATTTCCATACTTTAGCACTTAGCCCATCTCCCCACTGTCATATTAGTGATAGAGTCCCTTTAGTCCTTACCTACCATCAATTCAGCCTTCACATCCAACACATTATCCTCCACAACATCCGCTATCTTCAAAGGGACCATACCACTAAACATATCTTTTCCTCCTTCCCTTCTGCTTTCCACAGGGATTGTTCCCTCTGCGATTCCCTTGCCCATTCATCCCTCCCGGCACCTAATCCTGCAAGTGGCATAAGTGCTACATCTGCCCGTACACCTCCTCCATCACCTCCATTCAGGTCCACAAACAGTCCTTCCAGGTGAGGCAACACCTCACCTGCATATCTGCTGGGGTTGTCTATTGCGTCCGGCACTCCTGATGCAGCCTCCTCTACGTTGGTGAGACCTGTCATAAATTAGGGGACTGCCTCATTGAGTATCGCTGCACCATCCATCACAAGTGGGACTTCACAGTGGCCAAATATTTTAATCCTCATTCCCATTCCCTTTCCAACATGTTGATCCATGGTCTCTTCAAGATGGGGCCACCGTTGGCATGAGAACCATCATCTTATATTCCATTGGGGTACCCTCCAGCCTGATGGTATGAACGCTGATTTCTCCTCTGTTGAACAAAGGCCCCCCCCCGCCACAACTGCGACTTCACTATTCCCCACTCTGATCTTTTGTTTCTTCTCACCTGCCTGTTGCTTCCCCTGGGTCCCCTCTTTCTTCCTTTTCTAATGTCCACTCTCCTCTCCTATCAGATTTTCCTTCTCCAGCCCTTGTCCTTTCCCTCCCACCCAGCTTTATCTATCACCTTCCAGCTAGCCCCTTTCATCTAACCCCCACCTTTAAATTCAGACATCTCCTCCCTTCCCTCTCAGTCCTGAAGAAGGGTCTTGGGCTGAAACACCGACTGTTTACTTTTTCGCTAGATGCTGCCTGGCCTGCTGAGTCCGCCAGCATTTTGTGTGAGTTGCTTTGGATTCCCAGCAGTTGTAGATTTTTTTTCATGTTTGTGTAGTTTTCTTGAATGGTATGAAAGTCCCAGGTTAGAAATCCCTTCCCACTGCAGTGAAGCTAATAGTACTTGAAAATGAAGATACGTTTGTCTGAGATTAGAGCAAAACTCTGCCTATTTACAGGCTAATTAACTTCTGGACAAAATACAGACAATGATTTCCAGCACTTGAGGTTCAGTCATGAAGTTTCTCAGTTGACGCCATCAAAAGTGCAATGATCAATGTTCATCACCAATATTCAGAAATATTCATCAATCAATATTCAAACACTCAGAGTTTATCCATTTCCTGCTCTTACCACACGTACTGTTTCTTTCGGTTCAGCCAGGGTCCCGTCTGGATGTTCTTTGAGTCAAATTTTGTCTTTCTCTCCCTCAGGTACTATGGCTTCAGGTTATAACCAGTGAAACCATTGTCTCGAAATTTACTCTGGCAGATGCCCATCTCCTGCCCAGCGGTCTGAAAGTTGAGGGCCACTGCAGGCATTGTGGAAGGAGGGCAGGAGGAGGAGGGTGGGGAGAAGAACCAGCGGGAGTGTGGGGAGGACAAAGAGTGGGAGCGGGAGAAGAAAAGGAGGGATGGGCAATTGAATGAAAGGAGGGAATGTGTGTCTATGTCATTGAGAGAGAGAAAATGAGAAAATATTTAAAAACTCATTTCATTACCACCTCTAAGTAATGAGGGTGTTGATATCTGTGGTGATTCCAATACAATGAAACAGTAACCTGGGTTACTGTTCTGCATCGTACCAGATAGTTTGGGCCTGAACAATCGCCCAAATAAAGCTCCTTGAAGTTGTACATGCTGGAGGGAAGGCTGGGGCGGGGTTCTGAGTTGGATGATCAGCCATGATCATAATAAATGGCGGTGCAGGCTCGAAGGGCCGAATGGCCTACTCCTGCACCTATTTTCTATGTCTCTATGTCTATGAACCGATCAGGAACTGTATTGCTATTAGGCAAGGGTGGTTGGGGAGGGATGGGGAATGTACAGGCAAACTCTGGGTGGGTATCCAGGGAATCAGGGCTGGTTAGAGTCCCGTTCATAACCAGCAATTGGGGGTGTTAACATATTACAGAAGCTTCTCTTTCCTGTGAATTGGCAATAGTGAGAGGGTGTGAGAACTGGGAGAGTCAGGGACTCAGATAAGAGGGTGCAGGGTGTGCGTGTGAGTGTGAATGCATGGGTATCTCTATGGGTGTGTATCCATTTGAATGTGTGTGTTTGATTCAATAAATGCCAGTCTCAAAAACTGTCACTTTCCCCAAGCAGTCAGGCTATTCAACACCTCCACTCACTAACTCCACCACTACTTTATTATTTCTTGTCAGTCACCTGAAAATGACAGCCCAGCATCAATTTCCGGATGTACAATCAAACTATGTATATAAGTAATCTAATGTATTTATGTTATTGTATTTTTAATGATTATTATGTTCTCTATTTTTTATGTTTTTTTGTGCTACGTCAGATCTGGAGCTTCAAATATTTTATTCTCCTTTACACCTATGTGCAGGAAACAACATTAAACAATTTTGAGTCAAGAATCTTGTGGGTGTCTGTCGGTGTGCATTCGTTTCTGTGCTTCTGAGTGTGTATCCATTTCATTGTGCGAGTGTGTTTTGAGTGGGTGGAGTATGGAGTGAAGGAAGGTGGTCCCGAAGGGAGAGAAGTATGCTGGGTGAGGTGATGGGAGAGCCAGTCAGGAACATGACAGCCAGAATTTACACTCAATGCCTTGGCTATGAAAGCAAGCATATCGACTTCTTCACCATCCTCTCCACTTGTGTCAGGAAGCATTGGATTTGCATCTTGACATCCTTCTGTATGTCAATGCTCCTGAGGACTGTGTCATTTACTCTAAGTTCTATCACAATTTGAACTCCCAAAATACATTACCTCACACTTGTCAGTCCCCATAGCAGCAGGGGTGTGAAATGGGAGGGGTCATTGAGAAAGGCCCTGAATATGGTGCACACCTCCAACCCCAGTGATGACCTGTTGAATTTGGCTCCACAAAGGAGGGTTCTCAATCGTCTTTTCAAGGTCAAGGCCAGGGACCAATATCGACACCATCAAGTCCACTCCTTAATGCTACCATCAGGCAGGGAGTACGAGAGCCAGAAGATGCCACACCTCCCAGTTCAACAACAACAACAGAAGGGGCATATTGTTATGTGATTGATGTCAGAGGTAGTACTTTTTTTTCAAAAGAGAGTGGTGAGAGTTTCTTTGTGCCTCAGACTTCCCTCCATTTAGAAAATTGTGTCCCCTCTTATTTCTTCTACCGAAGTACATGACCATACACTTCCGGACACCGTTCCATCAGCCACTTTCTAGCCCCTCTACTTCCTCAAAACTACACGCCCCTCTACTTACCTTCATATCGTCCGCAGACTTGGCCATAAAGCCATCAAATCCGATTTGCCAGGCAAGATTGTCCTCTGAGGAAACCACGCTGACTACAACCTATTTTATCATGTACCTCTAAGTATTCAAAATCCACATCCTTAACAATGGATTCCAACAACTTCCCAACCACTGAGATCAAACTGGAGTATACAAAGTATTTAACCCCCCTCCCCCACCTTTGTAAGTCTTCATGTTTTATTGTTTTACAACATTGAATCACAGTGGGTCTAATTTGGCTTTTTTGACACTGATCAACAGAAAAAGACTTCCGTGTCAAAGTGAAAACAGATCTCAACAAAATGACCTTCCAGAACCCTAGTTCCAGGCCTCATCTTCCAGAACCCCGATTCTTCCTCGCAGCTTCATCCTTCGCATTGATCCAAGGGTACGGTGATCACCAAACAATGGGCTTTGAACTCTGGACTTGTCACTGGCGAACACTGGATGTCCAACTCCATTCTCACCAACTCAGGAACTCAGGGGGTTATTGGAATTCATTCCTCCTACCAACATAGAACTCAGACTCCAGAACCCGCGGACAACTCTCTGTGAGCCCGCTGGGGAATTCGAAGGCAGAACGTTTGGGAATCCACGAGTCTGCTGGAAGTTCTGTTCCGTGTTGTTCTGCTGAACATTGTGGGCATGCTCTGTTTTCATCCTTGGGTGTGTTGGTTGTGAAACAAATGACAACATTCACACTAATTTTCTCTACATGTGACACCAGAGGACCCAGAGGAAATCCATGCATTCCACAGTGAGAATGTATAGGGACACATTACCGTGGATGCCAGGATTGAATACCAAAATCCAATGCCCGAGCTTTAATAATGTTGTGTTAACTGCTCTGCTGTCCTGGTGCCCTGGTTGTTAACACAAACAACATATTTTCCTTGTACATGTGGGAAATAAAAGAACCTGAATGACTGAAGGCAGGAGGGACGGACTGAATGAATGGAAGGAGGGAGGTAGAGAGGATGAACGAGGGAGCGAGCAAGGAAGGGCGAGGTGAGTGAACAAGTGTGTAAAGGAGGGAGTGAATATGAGAGGCAACAAGGGTAAGTGAGTGAGTAAGCGAGTGAATATGTGAGGGAAGAGGAAGAGTGTGTTTGGAGTGAATGAGTGAGGGAGGAAGTTAATATGACAGGGAAGGAGGGAGAATGAGCAGGGGGAGTGAGGGAGGGGATGATGGAGCAAGTCAGAAAATGTGTGATTGGGTGAATGAATGAGCAAGGAAGAGAGAGACAATGAGTGGGCAAGGAATGGAGAGAAGGAATTCAGTGAGGGTGAACAAAGGAAGGGAGAGGGGTTCCACCTCTTCTTTAATGTTCTGCTTCCTTGCATCCTCCTGCATTTCAGCAGCCTCATGTTCATCCAAGACCTTGTTGTTCTCGTCAATATAATCTTCTCGTTATTCACCCTCTTGACCTTCATCAGGATCTTTTCCTTCACTTGCTGTAACAATCACAAAACTAAGATGCAACAAGTAGTGAGCCTAGAGTCATACAGCATAGCAACAGGCCCTTCAGCCCAACTCAAGACTGCTGAGGAAGTCAAAGACTGAATGTCTATAAATCCAAGTGTGCTGGAGGGCAAAGATGGCCTGTCCTGGGTGGTTTGAGTATCTCCAAAACTGCAGATCCCCTGCAATTTTCGCGCACAACAGTCTCAGGATTTTACAGATCATGGTGCAAAAACAAAGAAAATTCCAGTGAGCAGCAGTTCTGAGGGTGGAAATGCCTTGTTAATGAGAAAGGTTAGAGGAGAATGGCTAGAGTAGTTCGAGCTGACAGGAAGGCAACAGAAACAGAAACATCTACGTGTTAAAACAGTGGTATGCAGAAGAGCATCTCTGAATGCACAACACATTGAACCATGAAGTGGATATCTTACAGTAGCAGAAAACCATGAACATACACTCTGTTGTTATTTCATTAGATATTAGAGGTATCTAATAAAGTGGTCACTGAGTATATGTCCTGTGTTCTGAGATGACAGGTTATGTGATAAAACATCCCCAAAGCGTTGGCAGCATAACTTCGAGGTGATGGATGTGGCTCACCTTCCTCGTTCACTTCATACATATCGATGATCTTTGACGAACACACCCGAGTTCTGTCTTCTTCACATTCTCCCTTTGTTCCTTCCATAGGAATTCCCTAAGCTTCTCCACATGCATTAGCTGCTCTTTGTTGCTGTAGTTTTCAAAGATAATGGCGATCTCGTGCAGGTTGTAAAACTCCTTCGTTACTGTGCCATGGATGTTTCCATTCTTCGACTTGTCAAATTTCTGAGGGTAGAAGCAGGGACCAAAGACAGTAACGATGAAAGATTTATTTTAGCCCTTACCTCCGAGTGGAGTCATTGGGATGCTGTCATGACGGCGTTTTTTAAGCAGGCTTTCTTATTTTTACAAGGCCAAACATGCAAGGGAGCCGGCTGGATTCGAACCGAGGAGCCTTCGCTCCGAAGTCTTGCGCTGATGCCACTACGCCACCAGTCGGCCAACGATGAAAGATAAGAGGAGAGTGGAGAGTGGACCATGGGAAAAAGGGAAGGTGGAAGGGCACCAGGGGAGATGATAGGTAGATGAGGAGAAGTGGGAAGAGGCCTGAGTGGTGAATTGAAGAAGGGAAGAGGGGAGGGGGAACAATTACTGGAAGTAGAGAGTCCTGATGAAGGGTCTCGGCTTAAAATTGTATTTCCTCATGCAAAACAAACTTCAAGGTTTATGTCAGTGACAATAAACCTGATTCCGATTCTGTGCTCCTATACTTTTGGGTTTATGTACTTCAGAGGCAGGATACATGCTTGCTGCCTTTGACCCCTTCAGAGGGCTGAGCTTGGAGGCCACTGTCAGAGAAGACAATGGGTGAAATGACATGCTTCTTTCCTGGCACACTTATCAAAGGATAATGCTCCAGCTGCTTCCTCTGCTTCATGCTGGAGTTTCTGTTCTTGAGTTTGATAAGGCCATTGAGCCAGTGCTAGGCCTCCTTGGCGCTATTGGCCACTAGTTCCAGGTTCTTCTTCCTCCCCTTGAAGACGATGGTGAAGTTGCAATCAGTGGGTTTCCTAAGCCTCTGACTGGTGACCTGCCCTCAGCTCCTGGATGTCACTGATCAAGACTGAGGGGAGTCAGGTGGGTTGAGGGGTAAAACAGCAACAGATTTCAGAACAAGATATTCAGTTTCAGGTGAATAAATACAAGAGAAAAATAGAAGAAAAGCAGGAAATCCATGTTAACACACAGAAAATGCTGGAGGGACTGAACAGGTCAGGCAGCATGGATGGAGAGGAATAAAGAGTCAACGTTTCAAGCCAGTATTGTTCTTCAGGAATTAGGATGAGTCCTGATGAAGTGTCTCAGGCCAAAACATTAACTCTTTATTCTGACACACTTAGCAAAGGACTGCGCTCTCTGTTTCATGCTGGAGTTTCTGTTCTTGAGTTTAATAAGGCCATTAAGTGCTGTGCTGGGCCTCCTTGGTGCTGTTGGCCACTAGTTCCAGGTTCTTCTTCCTCTCCTTAAAGATGATGGCAAAGCTGCAATCAGTGCACTTCTCCAAGATAATCTCTGACTGGTGACCAGAGAGAGCAGCCTGTCTAAAGATTCAGATTCAGATTTATTTATTACGTGTATAATCGAAACATACAGTATACTCAAAGACCACCCTCTCCTCAGACGTGCATGTGTTTCCCCTCTCCTATCAAAATAAAAAAGCTTGAAAACACATACCACCAGGCTCAAGGACTACTTCTATCCCACTGACAGTCTTGGTGCTTTTTTATAGGAAGGATGTGGAAACTTTTAGAGAAGGTGCAGAAGAGATTTGCTCAGATGCTGCCCAGAATAGAGGGCAGGTCTATGCAGATAGGTGGAGAAAACTATGGCTGAAGTGAGCGTAGTTGATATTACTAAGAAGAAAGTACTTGGGGAAACTGAGAAGTCTGAGGTGGCTAAGTCAAATGGACCAGGGCAAACAAAGGAGAGTCGGTGGATGTTATTTACTTGGATTTACAAGGATCCATTGAGAAAGTGCCACATATGCAGCTGCTTAAGGAGATGAGAGCCCATGGTATCAGTAGATGGACAGAAGATTGCCTGAGTAATGTGAGGCAAAGAGTGGGAATTAACGTGGCCTATTCTGTTTGGCTGCTAGTGACTAGTTGTGTTCCACAGGGGTCAGTAGTGGGACCGCTTCTTTTCACATTGTATGTCATCGATTTGGATGACGAATTTGATAGCTTTGTGGCAAGCTTGCAGATGATGACACAAAGATAGGTAGAGGAGCAGGTAGTAATGAGGAAGCACAGAGTCTGCAGAAGACTTAGATGAGAATGGGCAAAAAAATGGCAGATGAAATTTAGTGTAGGGAAGTGTATGGTCATGCAATTTGGTCAAAGGAGTAAAGGCTTAGAATATTTTCTAAATGCCAGAAAATTAAAGACTCAAAGTTACAAAGGAAGATAGAGTGGATAGTAAAATATTAACACCTAGAGCTAATACAAGGAGGCATAATTTTAAGGTGATCAGCAGAAAATATAGGATGGATATCAGGAAGGATTTTTGACATAGAGAGTGGTGAGTGCATGGAACACACTGCCAGGTGTGGTGGGAGAGGTAGAAACAGTAGGGACATTTAGGAGACTCTTTCACCTATGATCTCCAAGCTTCTTACATCAAATCCCTTCCCCAAACCACCAACCTTCCCCTCACCTGGTTCACTTATCAGCTTGTACTCCTTCCCCTCCCTCAGCTTCATTTTGGCTTTTACTCCACACCTCCTTCCTTTCCAGTCCTGATGAAGGGTCTTAGCCCAAAGCATCAACTGTTCATTTTCTTTCATAGATGCTGCCTGACTTGCTGAGTTTTTCCAGCATTCTGAGTGTGGTACTCACGACAGATTCACCTTAACTCCCCTAGAGATTCTACCCAATACCTATCCATGACCGGCAATTTTCAGTGACCATTTAATCTACTAACCCACAGGACCTGAAAGCCACTGATATGATCAGAGTGTGCTCCCACCCTGATCATTCATTCTTCCCTCCCTTCTGTTGAGCAAAAGATATAAAAGCTCGAGAATACAAGTACAGACTCAAGAACATCTTTGAACTGCTGTTATAAAACTCCCAAACAGAACTTACATGAAATTGTCCTCCTTACCCTTGTCCCCTCCTTTTTATTCTCTTGTGTTTCCCTTTCTTTCCCTCTTGGCCCAGAACATTGATGTTTATTCATTTTTATAGATGCTGCCTGACCTATTGAGTTCAACCAGGAATTTGTGTGTGTTGCTCTGGATATCCAGTATCTGCAGAATTTCTTGTGTTCATGCAATAAAGATGTACTTTTGATCTCTCAACCCATCTGACTTGATTTGACGCAAAACGACAGACTTCTCCGTATGTCTCGATGTACGTGTCACGAATACACTCAGTGGCCACTTTATTAGGTACCTCCTGTTGGGTGTATGTTTGTGGTCTTCTGCTGCTGGCACACGTCCACTTCAAGATTATCTTTTCCACAATCACCATCAGCACAGATGTACCACAAGGCAGTGTGCTTAACCCCTGCTCTACTCGGTTTATACTTTAGACTGTGAAGCCAAGGGTAGCTCCAATGATATATTCTAGTTTACTGACAACACTGCTCTTATCGGCTGAATCAAAGCTGGTGCCAAATCAACATGTAGGGACATTGAAAATCTAAATGAAAGGTGCCACAACGACTTCTCACTCAACATCAGCAAATGCAACAAACTGTTTCTTTAACTACAGGAGAAAGATACTGGGGTTCCGTGAGCCAGCCCTCATTGCAGTAGAGAGTTTCCTGACTGATCGCATAATGGCCTGGTATGGAAAGTCTGATGCTCAAGAATGGAAAAGCCTACAAGAAGTGGTGGATCCAGTCTCGTTCATCAAAGGAAAAGCCCCACCAGCCACCATCGAGCACATCGACAAGAAGTATTGCCTCAAGAAAGAAGAATCAATTTTCAAGGATTTCCACTATCCAGGCCATGCTCTCTTCTCATTGTTGCTAAGAGGGAGAAGACACAGGGGCCTCACTTCCTACACCACCAAGTTCAGGGACAGTTATTACCCTGCTACCATCAGGCTCCTGAACGAGCGTAGATAATTTCACTTACTTTAAAACCAAACAGATCACTGAAAACAACCTTTGAGCTCACTTTCAAAGGCAGTACAACCCATGTTCTCAATGTTATTTATTTACTAATTTATTTATTATTATATTTATGTTGTACTTGTAGTTTGTCTTCTTTTGCACATTGGTTGTTTGTCAGTCTTTGTGTGTAGTTTATCATTGAATCTATTGTATTGCAGTGAGCATTCAGTCCACAAAGACAGACATGAAAAGCTTGTTTATCTCAACTGCAGTTTTTATTGCGACAAGCACATTAGCAGCATAGCCGGGGTGCGGTTAAAATGCTACACCAACCCATCACATTACAGGTGAAGGGGGATGGTCTGTATTTTGGTGATTCCCAGCCACCCGCAGACCTTGCCAAACAGCTGTGCCTCAAAGTTGTGCCCTGGTCATTGTGGAGTTACTTAGGGGTGCTGAAATGGCAGAAGATTTCCTCCACAAGTCTCTGAGTGGTGGTGGTAGTGCTCTGATCCGGGACCACTTTCACCTCTGCCCACTTTATAAAGTAATCCATAGGCACGAGCACGTAGCAGTTCCTGGCATCAGTGCGGGGGAAGGGGCCTAGGATCTCCACTCCTACAAGCTCCATTGGGCCCCCGCCAATTACTGCTGCATTGGCACCCTTGACTAGTGGTCTGGCCCCTTCTGAGACACGCAAGTGTTGCAGCAGTGCACAAGCAGCTCCATGTCCTGCCTGCACCTAGGGCAATACAAGCATTCACGCACTTTGCATGGAGTAATGATAGGTGACTCTGGCTTCTCCTGAGGTATGTTGATATATTTATGGTCATGTTGTGATACCAAGAGCATGGTAGCAGAAACCTCCAACTCTTGCTGGGCCAGTTTAAGACTATCTACTGAAATACATTCAGGTTTACCCCTCCTATCTAAGATAAAAAGTCTTTTCTCTCCATTCCAAAATGCAGAATGGACCATTGTCAATGGGTCTAAGGGGATGTTGGTGTGCATCATGGCAGATGAAAACAAACGAGACAGAGTGTTGGTTAACAAGAACCCAAGTCATCATGGGAGGTAGGAATAGGTGTAAAGAAATAGACTTTACTGAGGAGGAACACTGTTGAGACGCTGACCAGACAGGTGTGGTATCACAAATAAAATCACCTGGCACTTGTAATGGCTGTCCATATATGAACTCAGCCATAGACGACTGCAGGTAATCTTTTGGAGCCGTGAACCCCAGCAACACCCAGGGGAGGTGATCATGCCATCGCTTAATCCTCAGGGAAGCCCTCCAGCAGCCTTTAAGGAGTGGTGAAACCACTCACCATAAGACCACAAGACATAGGAGCCAAATTAGGCCATTTGGCCCATCGAGTCTGCTCTGCCATTCAATCTTGGCTGATCCTTTTCCGTCCTCCTCAGCCCCACTCCCTGGCCTTCTTCCTGTAACCTTTAATGCTGTGTCCAATCAAGAACCTATCAATCTCTGCCTTCAATACACCCAACGACCTGGCCTCTACAGCTGTCCGTGGTAACAGAGTGGCTAAAAAAAATTCTCCCCTTCTCAGTTTTAAACGGATGCCCCTCTACCCTAAGGCTTTGCCCTCTTGTCCTAGACTCCCCCACCATCCTTTCCACATCTATTCTGTCCAGACCTTTCACCATTCGAAAGGTTTCAAGTCGATCCCCCTCGTCCTTCTAAATTCCAGTGAAAAAAAAACCCAGAGCCATCAAACTTTCCTTGTATGATAACCCTTTCATCCCTGGAATCATTCTTGTGAACCTCCTCTGAACCCTCTCCAAAGCCGGCACATCTTTTCTTCAATTAAGAGCCCAAAACTGTTCATAATACTCAAACTGAGGCCTCACCAGTGCCGTATAAAACCTCAGCATTATATCCCTGCTTTTGTATTCTAGATTTCTTGAAATAAATGCTAACATTGCACTTGCCTTCCTCACTACCAACTCAATCTGCAAATTAACCTTTCGGGTGTTCTGCACAAGGACTCCCAAGTCCCCTTGTAGCTCTGATTTTTGGATTTTCTCCCCATTTAAAAAATAGTGTGCACATTTATTTCTACTACCAAAGAGCATGACCATGCATTTTCCAACATTGTATATCATTTGCCAGTCCCTTGCCCATTCTCCTAATCTGTCTAAATCCTTCTGCAGCCTACTTGTTTTCTCAACACTACCTGCCCCTCCACCAATCTTCGTATCATCTGCAAACTTGGCAATAAAGCCATCTATTCCATCATCTAAATCATTGATATGCAGCATAAAAAGAAGCGGTCCCACCACTGACCCCTGCAGAACAGCACTAGTCACTGGCAGCCAACCAGAAAAGGATTCTTTTATTTCCACTTGTTGCGTCCTAACAATCAGCCAATGCTGATAACTTTCCTGTAATTACATAGGCTCTTAACTTGGTAAGCAGCCCCATGCGTGGCACTTTGTCAAGAGCCTTCTGAAAGTCCAAATATACAACATCCACTACATCCCTCTTACCTATCCTACTTGCAATCTCCTTAAAGAATTCCAACAGGTTCGCCAGGCAAGATTTTCCCTCAAAGAAATCATGCTGACTTTGTCCTATCATCCTGTGTCACCAAGTACTCCATAACTTCATCCTTAACAATTGACTCCAACATCTTCCCAACCACTGAGGTCAGGCTAACTAGTCTGTAATTTCCATTCTGCTGCCTTCCTCTTTTCTTAAAGATTGGAGTGACATTTGCACTTCTCTAGTCCTCTAGCACCATGCCAGAGTCCAATGATTGTGAAAGATCATTACTAATGCCTCCACAATCTCCATTGCTACCTCTTTCAGAACCTAGGGTGCAGTTCATTTGGTCCAAGTGGTTTATGTACCCATCAGTCTTCCAGCTTTTTGAGCACCTTCTCCCTTGTAATAGTTGACTGCATTCACTTCTCTTACCTCACACCCTTCAACATCTGGCACACTGTGAGTGTTTCCACAGTGAACACTGATGCAAAATACTTATTTAGTTCATCTACTACCATCTCCTTGTCCTCCATTATTCCTCAAACCTCAATTTCTAGTGGTTCTATGTCCATTCTCAGCTTTTTTATTTACATTCATGAAAAAGCATTTATTATCCACTTTGATATTGTTTGCTAACTTGCTTTCATATTTTATCTTTTCCCTCCTAATGATTCTTTTAGTTGTTCTGTAGGTTTTTAAAAGCTTCCCAATCCTCTATCTTTCTGCTAATTTTTGCTTTGTTATATGCCTTCTCTTTTGCTTTTACATTAGCTTTAATTTCCCTTGTCAGCCATGTTTGTACTATTTTGCCATCTGTATTTCTTCATATTTGGAATACATCTATCCTGCACTTTCCTCATTTCTTCCAGAAACTCATGTCATTGCTGCTCTGCTATCATCCCTGCCAGCCTCTCTGTCCAATTTACTTGGGCCAACTCCTCTCTCATACCACTGTCATTTCCTTTACTCCACTGAAATACTGCTGTGTCAGACTTTACATTCTTCCTATCAGATTTCAAGTTTAACTCAATCATATTGTGATCACTTCTCCTCAGGGTTCTTTTACCTTAAGTTCCCTAATTGCCTCCAGTTCAATACATAACATCCAGTCCAGTATAACTGATCCCCTAGCAGGCTTAATGGCAAACTCCTTCAAAAAGCTATTTCGTAGGCATTCAACAAACTCACTCTCTTGCGATTCTTTACCACCCTACAGTATTTTTCCCAACTCACCTGCATGTTAAAATTTCCCATGACTGTCATAACATTTCCCGTTCAACACTTTTTCTATTTCCAATTGTAACCTGGACCAGTGGTGGGGAGAAGACCCCGCTTGCTCTCTTTGTCAAGCACCTGGATCACTAAGGCACATTTTAACAGGATGCACCACGGGCCTCACCCAGGGGCGGTACACTTGGTGGCATAACCAAGTTCTCAGACAGCTGGCATCAATCTTGGAACAGAGGCGAATCACCACAAATGCTCTCCCACAAACATTGGCAGGAGCTGTCCACATCACACGATTTGTACCAGCAGGCCAACCTCCAGAGCAGCATATAACATCAAAAGATGTAAGCATTCTGCAGGTTGCTCGGGATTGGAAAATGGATGTGGACTCGGAAAAAAAGCTTGTGTTTCCCCCAGACACTGCGGCTACAACACTCCGGCCAGACATGGTCCTGTGGTCCACAACAGCCAAGCTGGTATATGTTGTGGAATTGACAGTACCATGGGAAGATGGTGTCGAAGAAGCTTATGAGAGGAAAAAGACCAAGTACTCTGAACTGGCAACTGAAGCTGCCCAGAATGGCTGGAAGACCAAGATTTTCCCTGTAGAAGAGGGATGCAGGGGATTCGTTGCTACATCTACGACCAGTCTATTGAAGAAGATGGGGGTGAGGGGTCGCTCTCTCCAACAAGCAATCAAGTCCTTGTCAAATGCAGCAGAAGAAAGCAGCAATTTGATTTGGATTAAAAGGAAAGGCAACAACTGGGCTGCAAGATGAAGACAGGAGGGTATGGCACTGAAGGGGGTGTATCTGGGACGCCAGGTAGCACCGTTGAGCCCTCTGGAGATGTCGTGGGCTTATCAACGAAACGTCAAAGAAGGAGGGTGCCCACCTGATGACCCTGATGACGTACCTACCCTCCCTCCTTGTCACCACTCCAAACCCACTGCCAACATCGAGAGTGCCAACTTACCATAGGGACTGAAACATCAAGTCCTAGTAGCTCTACTCTACTGTGGTCCACATCCCAGTTACTGGTGGGAGGCCTGTATATAACTGCCATCAGGGTTCTTCTACCCTTGCAGTTTCTTAACTCAACCCACGAGGATTCAACATCTTCCGATCCTGTGTCACATCCTCCTACTGATTTGATGTCATTCTTTACCAGCAGAGCCACGCCACCTTCTCTGTTGACCTTCTTATCCCTCCAATACAGCGTGTAACATTGGACATTCAGCTCCCAACTACAACCATCCTTCAGCCACGATTCAGTGATGCCCACAGCATCATACCTGACACTCTGTAATAGAGCAACAAGATCATCCACCTTATTTCATGCATTGAGATATATCACTTTGAGTACTGGATTTGCCACCCTTTTTGATTCTGCATCCCCAGTGAACTGATACTCAACCCGCTGGCTGCAGTTTTGTCCAATCATCTGCCTGCCCTATCTGACAGTCTGACTGCATGCTATCTTTGCTTTTTTACCATCCATCCCTTCACTCCAGTTCCAACCTCCTTGCCAAATTAGTTCAAACCCTCCCCAACAACCCTAACAAACTTGCCCGTGAGAATATTGGTCCCTCTCGGATTCAGGTGTAACCCATCACTTTTGTACAGTTCACACCTCCCCCAGAAGAGATCCCAATGATCTGAGAACCTGAAGCCCTGCGCCCTGAATCAGCTTCACAGCCATGCATTTATCTGCCAAATCATTCTGTTTCTGCCCTCGCTGACGCGTGGCACAGGTAGCAATCCAGAAATTACTAACCTGGGGGTCCTGCTTCTTGCCTCTCCAAATCCTCTATTCAGGAACCCTTTGCTTTTCCTCCCTATGTTATTGGTACCAATATGTAGCAAGACATCTGGCTGCTCTCTTTCCCCCTCTAAAATGCTGTAGACACAGTCTGAGATGTCCCTGAGCCTGGTACCTGGGAGGTAACATGCCATTCGGGTGTTCTGTACATGACCACAGAATTTCCTGTCACGTTTGACTGTGGATGATATGTCATGGAGTGATGTAGCCTAACGCCAGACATCTGGTATGAATTGGGAGCCGTGATCAGAGGAAATGTCAGATGGGTGTCAAACCGAACAACCAAGGTAATAATGAATGCCTGAGCTATATCTCTGGCCATTGCTGATGCTAGAGGAATGATCTCTGGCCAACTGGTGGTAAGTTCCACCGTGGTAAAAAGGTGTGTGAAACCACGGGGGGTGGGGGATGGGGGGGAAGAGGACCAACCAGCTCCACATTGACATGGCTGTCTGTGAGATGATGCTAATGTGTTGTATGTCAATTATGAACTCTGATATGTAGGCCAGGGTCTGATATTTTGGCCAGCAGGGACTCGTGGTCAACGAACCTGTGAAATGGCAACCCTCTAGAATCAAATTAAATTGGCGGACAGCCAGATAGAGACTGACAGCATCTGGTCAAATGGCTATAATTCCTTTCGGCGGTGGAGATGTGGAGATGGCGTTGGGGGGGCGGGACAAAGGCGAGCGGCTGCCACATGCCCTCGACCAACTGTTTGTGCACAGCACCCACAGCATGGTCTGAAGTGTTGGTAGCAATGGCAATTTGTGTGTTGGGGAGCAGTTGTGCTGGGAGGGCAGCCTTGCAAAGAGTTCATTTGGTGTCATCAAATCCTCGGGTCCTGTTCACTGACCAGTCCAGCACGTGACTAGGGGCATTGCCTTTCAGGGCACTACACAGGCGGAGCGTACTGCGGTGTGGCATGCTGAATCTGCGCAAATGTCTGTGACAGTAGAGACACTTTCTTGAGATTCTTGGAATTGCCTCTTACGCGTATGTCCCGGAACAGATCCTCTGAAATGACAATTCCAAGGAAATTAAAGTTACGGACTCACTCCACCTCCGATCCCCCAGTGAGGACTGGCTGATAGACCCCTGAATTCTTCCTCCAATAGTCAAAGAAACAGCTCTTTGATTTTGCTGAAGTCCAGTGAGAAGTTGTTGTTGTTTTCAATCTCCCTATATGTTGATTTGTCACCAGCTTTGATTTAGCCCAACAACAGCGGTGTTGTCAGTAAACCAGATTCCTGATTCACCAGGAGTTGAAACAGAGAGCCCCCTTGAGCAGTTGGAGATTGTCAGAGGGACAATTGGATTGGGTTGGGGTAGATTGAAAGAAAGAACAGGGAATTGGAAGGGAGGAAGGTAAAACGGAGAGTGGGAGATAAGAGAGAAGGGGATTGGGGTTGTTTCTGGGGGCTGAGGAGAAGGGAGTTTTCAATGCTGCCGTATATCTTTGTCAACTACTTCCTGACCTTTTCATTACACACATGTATTTACATTTAACACTGATCAGAAGGCAGAGAGGAGATTACTCACCAAGTCAGGAGCTGATCGATTGCAAACATTGCGAGATGATCTGTACATGTTAGTTAAAAAGAATTTTACCACACTCACCACTTATCCTTGTCTTCTTTTGGAGACAGGGATATAAGAAGGTTCAAATGGGAAAGTGTTTATTTTGGAATTGTGCAGAGCACTGGTGTACATCACAGCTTAATGACTGTGCGTTATTCCAGTCAGTACATTACAAAAAAAGATGTGATCGTACTGAAGAATTCCATGAGACAGAGGAGCAAATTAGCCTATTCAGCACAACAGGTCTGCTCCTCCATTTCATTATGGCTAATCCATTTCCCTCTCATCCTCATACACCCGCCTTCTCTCCTTAACCTTTCACACCCTGATTAATCAAGAATTTACCAACATCCACCTTAAATACACCCGATCACCTGACCACCACAGTCACCCATGGTAACAAATTCCACAGATTCCCCACCCTCTGCATTCTAAATGGCCATCCCTCTACTGTGAGGCTGTGCTCTCTGGTCCGAGACCGCCACCATAGAAAAATCCTCTCAACATCCACTATCTAGGTCTTTCAACAGTTAATGAGATCCCTGCTTATTCTTTGACATTCTAGCATGTAAACGCCCAGAGCAATTGATCACTCTTCATACGATATGCCTTCCATTCCTGGACTCTTTTCTCATAACCTCATAGGAACTGTTTCCAATGTCAGCTCTACTTTTCTTAAATAAAGGCATAAAACTGCTCACAAAACTGCAAGTGAGGACTCACCAGTGCCTTATAAAGCCTCAGTATTACATCCTCATTTTCATATTTTACTCCTCTCGAAATGAATACTACATTGCATTTGCCTTTCTCCTCACCAACTCAACCTATCAATTAATCTTTAGGGAATCCTGCATGACAACCCCGAGACCTTTTGCAGCTCATACATTTCAGTTCTTTTTCCCTGTTTGGAAAGTAGTCTGTGCTTTTATTCCTTCTACTAAAGTGAATGACAATACACTTCTTGACACTGAATTCCATTTGCTTCTTTGCTTATTCTTCTAATCTGTCCATGTCCTTTTGCAGCCTCCCTCCCTACTTCCTCTGCACGACTTACCCCTTTGCCTATCTTCATATTGTCCACAAACTTGGCCGCAAAACCATAAATTCTGTCATCCAAATTAGTGACGTACAATATAAAAGAAGCGGTCCCAACACCAGCATTTGCAGAACACCACCAGTCACCAGCAGCCTATCAGAAAAAAGCTCATTTTATGCCCCCTCTTTGCCTTCTGCCGATCAGCTCCTGCTCTCTCCATGCCAGTATCTTTGCTGTGATATCATGGGCCATTACCTTGTTAAGCAGCACCAGTTCAAATGTGTTCTGAAAATCCAAATAAACAACATCCAATGCTACTTATTGTTCTTGTTTTTAAAATGCGTTCATGGTGTGTACGTTCAGTAAAATTATGGTGAGATGTTCCAGTTCATTTATTGTCACATTTTACAGTTGTTCGTTTGGCAGCCACCCTGAACGTATCTGAGATGTGTAATAATCACCCTCCCTGTCTGTATGTGACTGAGTTAGTTCTCACAGAACTATTGCGCTCTGTCAGTGGTATGGAAGTCAAATGCAATGTTAGTACTCATTTTGAGAGGAGAGGTCTAGGATGTAATGCAGAGAATTTATGAGGCATTGGTCACACCGCATTTCAAGTATTGTGAACAGTTTGGGGCCCCTGATCTGAGCCAGGATATGATGGCATTTGTGAGGGTCCAGATGTGGTACACAGGAATGATTCCGGAAGTGGAAGGGTTTATATATGAGGAACTTCTGATAACTCTTCCCTGTACTCGCAAGAGTGTAGAAGAACATGGGTTGTGGGTAGATTTCATTTAATCCAACTGATTATTGTAAGGCCAAGACAGAGTGGATGCGAAGAGAATGTTTCCTCCAGTAGGGGAATCTGAGACCATTGGTCACATCCTCAAAATGGAGGGACTATCCTTTAGAAGAGAAATGAGGAGGAATTTCTTTTGCTATATGGTTGTGGATGTATGGAATTCATTGCCACACGTTTCTGTGGAGGCCATGTCAATGGGTATGTTTAATAATTGCTCCTCTCGAAATGATTACCAACATTGCGTTTGCCTTTCTTCTCACCGACTCAATCTTTAGGGAATCCTGCATGACAACTCCCCAAGGCTGTTTGCAGCTCCTTTGCGGTCTAACTGTGTTAGTCTGGCGGGAAGAGCTTAAAAGGAAATAATTTTTTCTTCAGGGGTTTGATTGAGGAATGACTGTGCGGGCACATGGACGTCAACGAGTCAGACTGGCAGGAAGAATTTTAAAAGGAGACGTCAGCGAGTAGACTGGCAGGAAGAGTTTAAAAGGGCATTATGTTTTCTTCAGTGGTTTGATCGAGGCACAACTGTGCGGGCACATGGACGTCAGCGAGTCAGACTGGCAGGAAGAATTTTAAAAGAAGACAGCTTTATAGAGTGATAGGGGACTCTATAGTTAGGGGGTCAGAAAGGTGATCCTGTGGATGCGGGAAAGAAACATTTTGCCTCCCAGGTGCCAGGGTCCAGGATGTTTCTGATTGTGTCCACAATACCCTGAAGTAGGAAGGTGAACAACCAGAGTTCATGGTACATATTGGTATCAACGACATAGGTAGGAAAAGGGAGGAGGTCCTGAAAACAGACTGCAGGGAGTTAGGAAGGAAGTTGAGAAGCAGGACCTCAAAGGTAGAAATCTCAGGATTATTGCCTGTGCCACGCGACAGTGAGTATAGGAATAGAGGGAGGTGGAGGATAAATGCATGGCAGAAGGTTTGGAGCAGGGGGCAGGGATTCAGATTTCTGGATTATTGAGACCTCTTTTGGGGCAGGAGTGACCTGTACAAAAAGAACAGGTTGCACTTGAATCCGAGGGGTCCAATATCCTGGCAGGGAGGCTTGCTAAGGCTATTGGGGAGAGTTTGAACTAGAATTAAAAGGGGGTGGGAATCGAACTGAATAGATGGAGGAAGGGGTGGTTAGCTCACAAATAGAGAAAGCTTGCAGGCAGTGTGAGAGGGAGGATAGGCAGGTGATAGAAAAGGGATGTGCTCAGACTTATGGTTTGAGATGTGTCTATTTTAATGCAAGGGGTATCATGAACAAAGCAAATGAGCTTAAAGCATAGATCAGTACTTGGAGCTGTGATGTTGTGGCCATCACAGAGACTTGGATGGCTCAGGGTCAGGAATGGTTGCTCAGAATGCTAGGCTTGAGATGTTTCAGAAAGGATAAGGAGGGAGGCAAAAGAGGTGGGGACGTGGCACTGTTGATCAGAAATAGTGTCACAACTGCAGAAAAGGTGGAGGTCATGGAGGGATTGTTTACTGAGTCTCTGTGGGTGGAAGTTAGAAACAGGAAGGAGTCAATAACATTACTGGGTGTTCTTTTATAGACCACCCAACAGAAACAGGGACATTGAGCAGAGAGGGAGACAGATTCTGGAACGGTGCAATAATAACAGGGCTGTCGTGATGGGTGATTTTAATTTCCCCAATATTGATTGGCATTTCCCTAGAGCAAAGGGTTTAGATGGGGTGGAATTTGTTAGGTGTGTTCAGGAAGGATTTATGACAATATCTAGATAAGCTTAGAAGAGGAGAGGCTGTGCTTGATCTGGTATTGTGAAATCAACCTGGTCATGTGTCAGGTCTCTCAGTGGACAAGCATTTTGGAGATAATGATCACAATTCTATCTCCTTTACCATTGGAGAGGGATAGGAGCAGACAAGTCAGGAAAACATTTAATTGCAGTAAGGGGAAATATGAAGCTATCAGGCAGGAACTTGGAAGCATAAATTGGGAGCAGATATTCTCAGGGAACTGTACAGGAGAAGTGTGGCAGATGTTCGGGGATATTTGCGTGGTGTGCTGCATAGGTACGTTCCAATGAGATGGGAAGTTTGGTACAGTATATGAACCAAAGTGTACAAAGAGTGTAGAAAATCTGGTGAAGAAGAAAAGGAAAGATTATGAAAAGTTCAAAAAACTACATAATGATGGAGATCTAGATAATTACAAGACCATCAGAAATGAGCTTAAGAATGAAATTAGGAGAGCCAGAAGGGGCCTTGGCGAGCAGGGTTAAGGAAAACCCTAAGGCATTCTACAAGTATGTGAAGAGCAAGAAGATAAGAGGTGAGAGAATAGGACCAAACAAGTGTGACAGTGGAAAAGTGTGTATGGAACCGGAGGAGGTAGCGGTGTGGAAGTCGAATCCAGATAAAGTCAGTCAGAGACCATATAAGTGCAAACTCTTTATTCAAAGCACCCAGGGCTCACTCAGTTAGTCACTCAAACAGGAACAGTCCGTCTGTGACCTTTCCTGCCCAATCCACCAAATAACTCACAATTCCCCTAACAGAAAAGATATAGTGTTCAGATACCCCCACACATACCAAGCTGGAGTCAGACTTATCTATTGCTTGACAGTACCAAGAGATAAATTACAGAATAGTTATAATGGACAGAACATACACAGAACAGGCTGGTCTTATCTCTGCGCATGACTGCACAAAGAAACTAAGACCTTGAAACACTAACTCTGAGAAGAAATATGGCTCAGCATGGCTTAACACATCTGTTGATCATCAGCGGTTTCTTTCAGAAAGAAGAGGCTGCTATTGTTTAATTAATGTGTTAACCCTTTTACATACTTCATCAGCGGAGGTACTTAATGAATACTTTGATTCAGATGAGACCGGATGAGACATACCCCAGTCTACTGTGGGAGGCGAGGGAGGAGATTGCTGAGCCGCTGGCAATGACCTTTGCATCATCAATGGGGACGGGACTGGTTCCGGAGGATTGAAGGGTTGCAGATGTTGTTCCCTTATTCAAGAAAGGGAGTAGAGATAGCACGGGAAATTCTATGCCTTATGAGCTAGATTGAATTTTTTGAGGATGTGACTAAACACATTCATGAAGGTAGAGCAGTAGATGTAGTGTATATGGATTTCAGCAAGGCATTTAATAAGGTACCCTATGCAAGGCTTATTGAGAAAGTAAGGAGGCACGGGATCCAAGGGGACATAGCTTTGTGGATCCAGAACTGGCTTACTCACAGACGGCAAAAAGTGGTTGTAGACGGGTCATATTACGCATGGAGGTTGGTGACCAGTGGTGTGCCTCAGGGATCTGTTCTGGGACCCCTTCTCTTTGTGATTTTTATAAATGACTTGGATGGGGAAGTGGGGTATGGGTAAGTAAATTTGCTGATTGTACAAAGGTTAGGGATGTTGTGGATAGTGTGGAGGGCTGTCAGAGGTTACAACGGGACATCTATAGGATACAAAACTGAGCTGAGAAGTGGCAGATGGAGTCCAACACAGGTAAGTGTGAGGTGGTTCATTTTGGTAGGACAAATATGATGGCAGAATATAGTATTGATGGTAAGACTCTTGGCAGTGTGGAGGATCAGAGGGATCTTGGGGTCCATGTCCATTGGATACTCCAAGCTGCTGCACAGGTTGACTGTGTGGATCAGAAGGCATACAGTGTATTGGCCTTCATCAACCATGGGACTGAGTACAAGAGCCGAGAGGTAATGTTACAGCTGTATACAACCCTGGTCAGACCCCACTTGGTGTACTGTGCTCAGTTCTGGTCAGCTCACTACAGGAAAGATGTGGGAACTATAGAGAGGGCACAGAGATTTACAAGGATGTTGCCTGGATTTGGGAGCATGCCTTATGAGAATAGGTTGAGTGACTATGGCTTTTTCTCCTTGGTGCAACAGGGGATGAGAGGTGACCTGATAGAGGTGTATAGGATGATCAGAGGCATTGATAGTGCGGATAGTCAGAGGCTTTTTCCCAGGTTGAAATGGCTAAAACGAGCTGGCACAGTTTTAAGGTGCTTGGAAGTAGGTACAGAGGAGATGTCAGGGGTAAGTTTTTTCTTTTTACACAGTGTGGTGAGTGTGTGGAATGGGTTATTGGTGATGGTGGTGGAGGCGGATACAATAGGACCTTGTAAGAGACTCTTGGATAGGTACATGGGGCTCAGAAAAATAGAGGATTATGGGCAAGCCTAGGTAATTTCTAAAGTAAGTACATGCTCAGCACAGCATTGTGGGCCGAAGGGCCTGAATTGTGCTGTAGGTTTTCCATGTTTTCTATGTGTCAGGTTATAGTGTCTCAAGAGGACCATCCAGGAAATGCCCTCTTCTCATTCCTACCGTCAGGGAGGAGCTTCAGGAGCCTGTAAACCGCATTCAATGATGCAGAAACTGCTTCTTCCTCTTGACCTACGGGTTTCTGAATGGTTCATGAACCCATGAACAACCATTTTGTATTCTTTATTTATCTCATAATTTATAGTAACTTTTACCTGTATGTCCTTCATAATAAGCCTGATTCTGATTCTGAATCCTGTGGACACCATTACAGGAAAGATGTCATTTAATTGAAAAGAGTACAAGCGCAGAAAAGGTTTACAAGAATGTTGTCAGTTGTTGAGGACCTGAGTGTAGCAGACTGGGAATTGACTTTATTGAAATGTATAAAATCACGAGGGACATAGACAGTGAGTGCACACAGTCCTTCCCAAGGGTTAGGAGTCAAGGCCTATGGGGTATATGTTTAAGGTGACAGGGGAAAGATTTCATAGGAACTTGAGGGGCATCTTTATTTTTCACTCAATGGGCTATATCTTTGTGGAATGAGCTGTGGGAGGTGCTGCTTGAAGCAGGTACAATAACAACTTTTAAAAGATAGCTGGACACGTACATGGATTGGGAAGGTTTTGAAGGATATAGGCCAAACACTGGTAAGTGAGATCTGTACTGGTAAATTGCCTTTGTGTGAGCTTACAGCTCAGTGACTAATCACCAATGGTAATGTTAAGGAGTGTTTGTGTAGTAATCATTGAAAGAGCTGATCAAGTTGAGAGTGTAGTTCAAAATGTATATCAGCTTCTGGCCTTTTGAAATAGCAACAAACAGAGCCAGGAAAACACCTTTTTAAATAACAAGGTCTTAGCAGGTATGAAGGTTTTTGAAAGGGAGTAGAAGATGTTAACGTAAATGATAGCAGGGATGATTAAAGGCCCTCATTATGATCTGTTATCTTATTGCTTTCCCTCTACTGCTCTTTCTCTGTACCTCTTACACGTTAAAATATGAATCAGGTTTATTATCATTGACATTTATCAAACATTTGTTGTTTTGTGGCAGCAGTACAGTGCAATACATAAAATATACTACAAATTAAAATAATAAATAATCAGTGCAAAACAGAACAAATGCATGAAATATTGTTCATGGGTTCACTGACCACATTTAGAAATCTGCTGTTGGGACGGGAAGAAACTGTTTCTGAAATGTTGGGTGTCTCTCTTCAGACTCCTGTCCCTGATCCCTGACGGTAGGACTGAGAAAAGGGCATATCCTTTGTCCTAGGGATCCTGAACGATAGATGCCACTGTTTTGAGTCATCACCATTTAAAGATGTCCTTGATGCTCGGGAGGCTGGAACCCATGAGCGAGCTGGGTCAGTTTACAACCCTTGGCAGCCTTTTCCGGTTCTGTGCAGTGGCCCATTGATAGCAAGAGGTGAGCAACCAGTCAGAACAGTCTCCATAAGGCCATGAGACGAAGGAGAATTCTTCTGTTCAGCTCATCAAATCTGATCTGTTATTCTATAGTTAAACATTTGGGAGGCTGGAGAAATCAATTGGAAGGCATGTCTGCAAGGTGAGAGCAATTTTGGAACACTGCCAACTCACATTGATAAATTTAGTTTGCTGCGTTTGCCGATTGCTTGCCTCGACTCCTCGTCCACCTCCTGGTGAATGTATTGAATCTATCATCTCATTGCACAAAGCGTGTGGAAGCTATGGAGGGTGCAGAGGAGATTTACCAGGATGCTCACTGGACTGGAAGGTTGAACAAGCAATCTTTCGAATGCGAAACATGAAAGAATAATTGATAAGAGGTGTAGAAAATGAGAAGGGGCATAGATTAACTGGATAGCTAGATGAAAATGGCTGTTTTTAAAGCCATGGACATGCGTGTGGTGGATACCCTGCTCACTAGTGTTATTGAGGCAGGGAGAGGAGGAGGAATTATGCACCTCTGCCTTGCTCAGTGTAGACCATCAGGCATTTTAACAACTTCCCTATCGTAATTTACTGGTATATCAGTGAGGGCTATGAGAACTTGATTAGGTCTTTGCTGCATGAAGAGTCCTTTAAAAATAAGATATCGATGGTGATTCTCTCAGGAGAGAGAGCATGTGGTCCATTAGCTCTTAAGGCTTATCATCCCCCAGGCCAGGCAAGGACATCAACTGCTTGGCACACTTAGACTCCAACAGTCCAAATGTCTATAAAAGGCGAGCTTTCAGCAATCGGTATTTATTGTGTTCAGGCGAGCATCAAGCAGACTCACAACTCTTACTGAGCGGCTTTACTATGTATTAAACTCTGGTGTCATCCACGGATATTTCTCACAGTGCAAATTAGACCATGGCTTGTACAAACCAAGCGAGGGCATTTTGCTCCCAAAACTCTGGCAATTTTCAAAGCGACTGCGTTGACAGGTTCAATAATTCTGGCACCTTCCTGGAGCATCAAGGTCATCAAAGTCAGTTTTCGCAAGTAAAATGGGTGAGGTGTTTTAGGTTCAAGGGAAACTGTAACAAACTTCATATTGTCCTCCAAAAGGGGGAAGAGAGGATGCAGGGTGACGCAGCATGCACGGACTCTCCGGTGAATGATAACTGTATTTGTCAAGTAGGATGCCATGCACAATCCTGATTTGATGGAGACAGACGTGAGAAACACGGAGGAACATCTGGAGAAACTTCTGAAATGCTCGCTTCACTGCCGCCGCTACTGTGCAATCGAGAATCTCTGGAGGGGAAGGCCCTGAATCCTCGGCTTTGCCTGTTGCTTGGCAGCCGGGGCCAGGGTCGAAGCGCTCGGCAGAGATGGTGCTCGGTGCTCGGTGTCGGAGGGCTGGTCGGAGGCTCGAAGTTTTCGGACAGACCCAAGAGTCGGCTGTGGTTGAGTGCTTCCAGGGTGCTGCATCGGCAATTTTGTGGCACTGGAGGTTCATGGTAGGGAGAGTTTTCTTCCTTCTACCGTCTGCGTGAGATGTGGGACTTTCGAGACTTGGAGACTTTTTCTTACCGTGCCCATGGTCTGTTCTTTATCAAATTACAGTATTGCTTTGCACTGTTGTAACTATATGTTATAATTATGTGGTTTTTGTCAGTTTTTTAGTCTTGGTCTGTCTTGTGTTTCTGTGATATACTGGAGGAACATTGTGTTATTTCTTAATGCATGCATTACTAAATGACAATAAACGAGAACTGCGTGTCCTCATAATCTAAAAAAAAACTGTACATAAAGCACGGTAAAAAAAGCTTCACGTAATTATTTCATCACGTCAGACCAGCCTCTTGAAGTGAACCCCCATTCAATGTCAATGGTTGTGAATTACTGAATGTTTGTTTCCACCAATTGCATTGCCCAACAAAACAATTAGGCCTATACAGCAACATTCAATGAAATCTCCAGAAAGCCACAGTATTAAACACCACTAAAACAGTCCAAGCTTTAAACATCATTCCCTCTCTCTGCCCTGCTCCATCTGCTTATCACCCCTCACCCCGCCTGATAACCTGGATTCACACATCACATGCCTACTGTAGCTGCACCTCCTTCCCCCTCCTCCTTATAATGGTTATATCTGTTGCAATGTGAGCATTATTAAAAGTAAGTTAATATTAATTAGGATAATGGGGGGGGGCGGGTTCTACTTCTGTTCTTTCACTTCCAGTGTGCTTTTGTATATAGTGTCCCTGCCATGCCGTACGGGTTGTGAAAGCCTCTGTATATGCATAACGGTTTTGACGTTCGAGATAAAGTTGTTTCTTTCAGCATGAAGTTGTTGAGTGTGCTTTTTTCAAAGTAGAAGTTACTACAATATCTGTTCTATCCCTTACTCCGGAGAGATTGATTGTTCATCCCCCTCTGCATATGCTGCCTGACCCTCTGATTTCTTCCAGCTGTTTGCGTGTTGCTTCAGATTCCAGCATCCAAAGTCTCGTAGTGAGGTGGGAGGTGGGAAGTGAAGATGGTCATGCAGTTTGGTCGAAGGAATAAAGGCATAAAATATTTTTTAAAAGGGGAGTAAATTCAGAAATCAGAGGATGAAAGGGACATGCAGGGTTCACAAAAGAGCAACTTGCAGGTTAAGATAGTGATATGGAATCAAATGCAATGTTCGTATTCATTTCAAGAATATAAAATATTATATTATTAGAATATAAAATCAAGTATGCAATGCAGAGACTTTACAAGGCATTGGTCAGATTGCATTTAAAGTATTGGGAACACATCTGGGCCCCTTATCTACAATAGAATATGATGGCATTTGAAAGGGTCCAGATGTGATTCACAAGAGTGATCCCAGGAATGAAAGAATTAACATATGCAGACCATTTGATGACTCTACCCGGTCATCGCAAGAGTTCAGAAGAATCGGGGGTGTGGAGGATCTCATTTACATCAACTGAATGTTGTGAGGCCTGGACAGAGTGGATGTGAATAGGATGTTTCATACAGTGCCGGAGTCTGGAACCAGTGGTCACATCCCCAGAATGGAAGCACTCCCCTTTAGAACAGAGATACAAAGAAATTTCTTTTGCTGTATGTAATTCATTGCCACAGGTTCCTGTGGAGGGCAAGTCAATGGGTATGTTTAATGTGGAGGTTGATAGGCTACTGATTTGTAAGGGCATGAAAGGTTACGGGAAGAAGGCTGGCGAACAGGTTGAAGATGGAAAATAAATCTGCCATGATGGAATTGCAGAGAAGGGATGGAATGAACAGCCTAATTCTACTCCAATGTGTTATGTACCAGTCTTGCAGTGTGTGTCCATGAGAGGACAGAAAGGAGCCACACAACTTAACTGCTCTCAGTCCACAGAGTTAGTGGGGAGTGGCATCACACCCGTGTGACACTTTCTCCAACCTGCAAGTGTACAAGGTGTGGGCTCCAATTCTAACCCAACAGGATGAGAAGCAAAGCTTGGCGAAATCAAAGGTGTGGCACACTCGTAGTGGGGCTCATTCTCACAGAGCAACACCAGTGAGGGGTTACGGCCCGAAATGTTGATTGTTTATTCCTCTCCATAGATGCTTACTTATGGGCAGATGAGGCCAGTTACCCGTGGATGGCAGGTCACAGAGAAGAAGGAAAAGTCTGATCTCAAACCTCCCCTGCTTTGCAGCTGCAGTTTACCCACTCGCGAGGACGGCTTCAGTAGTAAACCCCGAGGGTCCCAAAAGCAGTTTTCCATTGAGTTCAATGCTGACTGGCAATGCCTGCGTCACCGCTCGTGCCAAATTGTATCAGTCTCTGCCCTTACTTTGGATTCATAAGCCGCATGGAGAGAGGGAGACTGCTGCATGGGTAACAGCTTACTCTCCATATCCTATTGCCCTGACTGGCATATCGGCAATGTAGAGAGCCAGGACACAACATCAGGAGTTGACCCCAAACAATGGAGGGTCTCATATGCTGGCTGACCTGCTGAGTTCCTCCGACACTTTGGGTGTGAGTGTTGCTCTAGATTTCAAAAATCTGCAGAGTCTTGAATTTATCATTTTTCTAGAGCCTCCCTCACCATTTCACGGTGTGCACACGCCGGGGTAGCCCGTCATCACTCTTTTGAATTACCATGGAGAGCATTTAACGAGTTGCATTATCATCTAGTATGAAGGGGGTCGCTGGACAGGATCACAAAAAGCTGCAGAAAGTTGTAAACTCAGCCAGCTCCATCATGGGCAAGAGATTCCCCAGCATTGAGGAAATCTTCAGAAGGTGACACCTGAAAAAGCTGGCATTCATCATTAAGGACCCCTATCACCCAGGACATGCCCTCTCTTCATCGCTACCATCAAGAGGGAGGTACAGGAGCCTGAAGACACACACTCAATGTTTGAAGAACTATTCCTTCATCAGCTTCCTGAATGGACAGTGAACCTACGAACACTTCCTCAACTTTTATTCACTCTTCTTCCACTACTAACTAATTTTATATACATTCCTTCTCGTAATTCATAGTTTATTAAATAATTACATATTGCAATGTACTGCTACTGCAAAACAATACATTTCACGACAGATGCCAGTGTCATTAAACCTGATTCTGATATGCACAGACTTTTCAGAGATGTGCATTCAAGGATTAGAGGGTAAAAGAAATTCAGATGGTGTAAACCTGAGATAAAAACAGAAAATGCCAGAAGCACACTCAGCAGTTCAGGCAGCATCTTAGGAGAGAGAACCAGAGAGACCATTTCATCTCCGTGGTCCAAGCAGTCTACAAACAGCACCTGGGGTCACTGTTAAAGTCAAATCTGAATAGAACTCGGGAGACCAGCTTCTTACAGTTACATCAGTTTATTGCACATTCTCCTGCAGGAGTTTAAGACCCAGTTGTCAAGGGAAGTACTGCCACCTTCTGACAAGTGGGCCTGTTCCCTCAGGGTACAACTGTATATTTATACATAGTAAGCCCCACACATTACTGTTGCAAGATGTTATTTGAACTGGTACACCCACCAAGTCTGTTAGTGCATAACTTAGTTACAGATAAGAGAATCCGCTAAATCAAGGCTTAATTACAGATGGACGTGCTGTCCAGTCCTTATCATTTATTCCTTTTGCTAGGCCCTGACTTAATTACAGATGATATTCATTCCTGTCCTCATTGGTGAGTCCTCCTCTCCCTACTCAAATGGGGGTACAGTATACAATGTTATCAAACTCTTAATGTCTCTCTGCAAGCTGGAGAGAACTTAGCTGACTGCTGAAGGCAGAATTTACTTCAGTTCAAAAATTCTTATTCAGTCCCAATTATTCTTTTAGCCAGAGGTTACGTAGGTTCAAAATGATTTTTTTTTATATCCTCAATTCCTCATCACGATTGAACTAGGTTCTCTGGTGCTCTGCTTACTGAACCAACCGCCCTTGGTCACCTGGGGGCGGGGGAGTTTGAGCTCTACAAAGAGTGCAGATAATAGCTGAAGATGTGCAGAGTGGTTCAAGGATTTACTAGGATGTTGCCTAGATTAAGGAGCATGCTTCATGAGGAAAGGTTGAGCAATATAGGACTTCAAAACTGTTAAAAGTGCCCACTGCATCACAGCCATCAAGGACATATATTCAGAAAGGTGCTGGAAAAGGGCCAGTAACATTATGAAGGTGTCATAGTCTGGTCCGTGAAGTCCCCATTCCGGTTTACGGTCTGGTCAGTGGACTCTGGACTCTGGACTCCAGGTCTTCCAGCTGTCCCTTGCTTCAGTTGGGCTTAATCTTAAACACCTGATTCTCGTCTTGGGGCTGGGAATATAAGTGTCCCTGGGATTGAGTGTGGTTGCTGGCTTGCAATCTGAAATTAGGAAGACTTAAAGAAATAAAGAAATTGGTCCTGATGGTATTTTTTGATATAGAAAAAGCATATGATATGCACTGGAAAGAGGGTGTTTAATTAAATTCAAAGAACTAGGGTTGGAAGGAAAATTAAATAATTGGGTTCTGGACTTTCTTTTTGGTTGAACAATTCAAGTCAAGGTGGAAACAGAGTACTCCAGGACATACTTGCTTGAAAATGGAACACCACAAGGTAGTGTCTGTAGTCCATTACTATTTTCCATAGTGATAAATGACATATTTGTGCAAGTTGAACATAGTGTGGGGAAATCGTTATTTGCAGATGATGGGGCTTTATGAGTTTATGGGTACAAAATTTAATTTATATACAAAGGAAAATGCAAGGTGCAATAAATAAAGTGGAGGAGTGGGCAAATAAATGGGATTTCAAATTGTCTACAAGTAAGTCGCAAGTGATATGCTTCTCAAGAGGTAACAAACTAGTTTCTGTGAAATTATATGAACAAATCAGGTAAAGGTAATTCGGTTCCTTGGTTTGTTATTTAATGAGAAACTTACATGGAAAAAGCAAGTTGAGAAAATTACAAGCAAATGTAAAAAAATAAAGAACTTATTGAGGGGTCTTGCCAGGCAGGACTGAGGTGTGAGCAGGATATCGCTATTAAATATTGATCAAGCTTTAACGAGGGCTACATTGGATTATGGAAGTGTAGCATACATGTCAGCTGCAGAAAGTAATTTAAAAATGCTGGATGTTCAGCAAGCTCAGGCCCTCAGGATATGTAGTGGTGTATTCAGAACTTCACCCATATCAGCTCTTCAAGTTGAAATGGGGGAAATGCCATTAAGACTTAGAAGAATAGAGTTGATGCTAAATTACTGGGTTAACATCATGGGACAAAACTGCTCACACCAACTAGAGCTATATTAAAAGGCTGCTGGGAACATAACAAGTCAGGTTATAATAGCTTTGGATGGATCGGGGATGCAGCAGTACAAAAATATGGTCTACAGGAAATGGAATATAGCCCTACGTTTCCAATTTCTGATGTTCCTCCATGGCTCTTTACAATGCATACAGTAGATAAAAACCTGCAACAACTTTTAAAAAAGAAGTCTAACTATGGAATCAAACAGATAGTACAAGAATATATAGAGTTGCATTTTAGAAATGAACTTGTAATATTTACGGATGGATCGAAAGACCCTAGATCTGACCACACAGGTATTGCAGTCTATATTCCTCAGTGCAAAACTAGTATCAGGAAAAGAACATCAAACCATTTATCAGTGTGTACAACAGAATTAACGGCAATATTGAGTGCATTATCTTGGATAGATGAAAATACTGTAATATCAAAAAGGCTGTAACCTGTTCAGACAGTTTCTGCATTAACCTAGATCAGATCAAGAAAATCAGAAAGTAGACAGGATGTTTTATTGGAGATTTTATGCAAATTATATACACTGACCAAAAATGGGGTAGAAGTAAGCTTTCTTTGGGTTCCTGCTCATTGTGGAGTGAAGGGTAATGAAAAGGTGGATAGTTTAGCTAAACAATCGCTCAAATCGTCTATTATAGAGGGCCAGATCCTTTTTAGCAAAGCGGAAGTCAAGAGCATTATAGAAACACGTAGTGAGGAGACATGGCAGAAGCATTGGGATGAGATGTGAAACAGGGAAACAACTGTACAAAATACAGAGGCAAGTCAGATACAAAAGATTGTCAAGCAGATGTAGAAAGACAGAAGTGATCATCAGTTGTTTGAGTATTGGACACACTAGTCTTAATTACACATTATACAAAATAGGGAAACATTCAACTGGGTTGTGTGAATACGGTAATCAACCAGAAACAGTTGAACATGTATTGATAAAATGTATCAAAAAGAAAGAGTGAAGATGATAGGAGCGCTTAAGATAAACAAAACAACTGACGTTGGTCTCGAAGATATTTTAAGTGGGAATTCAAGACAAATACAGATCTGCATCATGAAGTATCTGAAAGACTCAGGTTTATTGTTTAGAATATAGGGAATGCAATTGTTTTCCCCTCTCTGTTTATCCAACGATCCACACTCCAGTCTAGCAGGTGGCAGTGATGCATCTTAAAGCTGGTTTGCCAACCGCCATAAAACAACACAAGAAGAAGAAGAAGTGTGGTTGCTGGCTCATCTCGTCAGTATCCTCTTGGAGCAACCCGCCGGTGGAAGGCTAGAGCAGCTACTCGTGATCTCTAGGCCTGGTCGGAGGACCACCGCTTCACGGAGCCTGGTTGTCTCTAGTCGGAGCAGCCATCCTGGTATGGATTCGGCTGTTTCCGGGGCCAGCGGAGTGGCTGTCTGCCACTCTGAGCTAGATATGGATTCGGCTGTTTCTGTAGCCAGCCAAGGTTGCTGGCTGCCCCAAGACTCGGAGCCACCCTGGAATGAGCTCCCTTCCTGTCCTTGTCTCTGTGGGGTAAGTCAGGCCATCCTTGCTGTTACCCTGCTGTTGGATCTGCCCCTTCCCATCCTTGCCACCGTTGGGTAAGTCAGGTCGACTTTGCCATTACCCTACAGTGGGATCTGTCCCTTCCTGTCCTTGCCTCCGTTGGGTAAGCCAGGCCGTCTTTGACGTTACCCTGAGGCCGGACTGTTTGCTTCCCCTCCCCATCTGAATCCCTGACAGTTTCTTCGGCGGATTACGTCGGAAGTCATCCTGGTCCCACATCCTGGTGAGCATCCCGGCCCTGCGTCCTAGGAACGGTCCCAGCCCTGTACTCGAAGAAGGAGTCCAGGCTCCGTACCGAAGGGACTAACTGAGCCGAGTCCAAGACCCGAGCCTGGCCATGTCCATGAGCCTCAAAGAACCCTAGCCTTGTCATGTCCTCGCCTAGTTCCGGGGTCCGAGCCCAAGTCAAGACCCAGGTTCTCAGTCCTTGTCCAGTCTCTGGCTCGGAGTCCAAGCCCAGGCTGCTAGATCCCAGTTCCTCGTCCTGGTCCCGCTTTCCTAGCCCAAGTCTGTGTTCCTGTCCCAGCTCCTAGTCTGCGTCCTGTCCCGTCCTTAACTCTAGTCCAGTCCATTTCCCAGTGATTCAGTGCCTGTGTCTTGCATTTGGGATTTGGGTCCGTTCCCAACAACCACCCATGACAGAAGGGACACATCCACCTTGCTCATGGATTGTTTGACCCACTCCCATCAAGGAGGCAGTGTAGCATTCACACCAGGACTATCAAACTAAAAAACTTACTTTCCCCAAGCAGAAAGACTGATAAACATATGCACTTCCTATCCCATACCTGCACATCCCCATCATCACCACTTCATCATTTCTAGTCAGAGTCACCTTATGTACAGACACTCTTGTGCTGAGCATCACTTTACACGCATATAATCAACATACATTAGAATTCCTGTCGTTTACATTAGCTATCGTATGCATTTATTCTTATCGTGATTTTATATTATTATTGATTTCCTTACCTTTTGTACCTTAAAATGTGCCTCTCGTGTGAGCTATTTCAGCCCTGGGAAAAAGACTCTGACAATTCACACAATCGGTGCCTCTCATCGTCTTATACACCTCTATCAGGTCAGATCTCATTCTTCGTAGCTCTAAGGAGAAAAGGCCGAGTTCGCTCAACCTATTCTCATAAGGAATGCTCCCCAATCCTGGCAACATACTTGTAAATCTCCTCTGCACCCTTCGTATAGTTTCCATATCCTTCCTGTAGTAAGGCGACCAGAACTGAGCACAGAACTCCAAGTGGGGTCTGATCAGGGTCCTATATAGCTGCAACATTGCCTCTCGGATCTTAAACTCAATCCCACGGTTGATGAAGGCCAATGCACCATATGCTTTCTTAACCACAGAGTCAACCTGCATAGCAGCTTTGAGTGTCATATGGATTCTGACCACAAGATCCCTGTGATCCTCCACACTGCCAAGAGTTTTATCGTCAATACCATATTCTGCCATTATATTTTTTCTACCAAAATGAACCACCTCACACTTATCTGGGTTGAAATCTATCTGCCACTTCTCAGCCCAGTTTTGTATCCTGTGTCTCCTTATAACTTCTGGCAGCCCTCCACACTATCCACAACATCTCCAACCTTTGTGTCATCAGCAAATTTACTAACCCATCCCTCCACTTCCTCAATCAGGTCATTTATGAAAATGATGAAGAAAAGGGGTCCCAGAACAGATGCCTGAGGCACACCCCTGGTCACTGATCCCCATGCAGAATATGACCCATCTCCAACCACTCTTTGCCTTCTGTGGGCAAGCTAATTCTGGATCCACAAAGCAAGGTCCCTTTGGATCCCTTCCATCCTTACTTTCTCAATAAGCCTTGCATGGGGTACCTTATCAAATGCCTTGCTGAAATCAATATACACTACATCTGCTGCTCTATCTTCATCAATGTGTATAGTCATATCCTCAAAAAATTCAATCAGGCTCTTAAGGCACAGCCTGCCTTTGACAAAGCCATGCTGTCTTTTCCTGATCATATCATGCCTCTCAAAATGTTCATAAATTCTGCCTCTCAGGATCTTCTCCATCAACTTACCAACCACTGAAGTAGGACTCACTGGTCTATAATTTCCTGGGCTATCTCTACTCCCTTGAATAAGGGAACAACATCTGCAACCCTCCAATCATTCAGAACCTTTCCCGTCCCCATTTATGATGCAAAGATCATTGCCAGAGAATCAGCAATCTGCTCCCTCGTCTCCCACAGTAGCCTGGATATATCTTGTCTGGTCCCGGTGACTTGTCCAACTTGATACTTTCCAAAAGCTCCAGAACCTCCTTTTTCTTAATGTCGATATACTCAAACTATTCAGTCCGCTGTAAGTCATCCCTACAATTACCAAGATGCTTTTCCGGAGGGAATATTGAAGTAAAATATTCATTAAATACCTCTGCTATCTCTTTTAGTTCCATAGACACTTCTCAACTGTTATACCTAATTGGTCCTATTCTCTCACGTCTTATTCTCTTACTCTTTACATATTTGTAGAATGCCTTGGGGTTTTCCTTAATCCTCCTCACCAAGGCCTTCTCATGGCCCCTTCTGGCTCTCCTAATTTCTTTCTTAAGCTCCTTCCTGCTTGCCTTATAATTTTCTGGATTTCTATCATTAACTAGTATTTTGAAGCTTTCTTAAGCTTTTCTTCAACATTTTCAATAGCCTTTGTACACCATGGTTCCTGTATCCTACCACCCTTTCCCTGTCTCATTGGAACGTAGCTATGCAGAATGCCACGCAAATGTCCCCTGATCTTTTGTCACATTTCTGCTGTACATTTCCCTGAGAATATTTGCTCCCAATTTATACTTCCAAGTTCCTGCCTGATAGTTTCATATTTCCTCTTACTTCAATTAAGTGCTTTCGTAACTTGTATGCTATGGTAAAGGAGATAGAATTGTGATCACTATCTCCAAAATGCTCTCCTACTGACAGATCTCACACATGAGCAGGTTCATTTACCAGATGAAGTACAGCCTCTCCTCTGGTTGGCTTATCTTCATATTGTGTCTGGAAGCCTTCCTGAACATACCTAACAAACTCCAACCCATCTAAACCCCTTTCTCTAGGGAGATGCCAATCAACAATTGGGATATTAAAATCTCCAACCACCAAGACCCTGTTATTGTTACACCTTTCCAGAATCTGTTACCCGATCTACTCCTTGATGTCCCTGTTACTTTTGGGAGGTCTGTAAATAACACCCAGTGGAGTTATTGACCCCTTCCTGTTCCTAACTTCCACCCACAGACCCTCAGTAGAGAGTCCCTGCATAACTTCCTTCTTTTCTGCAGCTGTGACACTATCTCTGATCAACAGTGCCATGCCCCCACCTCTTTTGCCTCCCTCTTGGTCCTTTCTGAAACATCTAAAGCCTGGCACTCTAAATAACCATTCCTGCCCCTGAGCCATCCAAGTCTCTGTAATGGCCACAACATGATAGCTCCAAGTACTGATCCACGCTCTAAGCTCATCTGCTTTATTCATGACGCTTCTTGCATTAAAACAGACACATCTCAAACTATCAGTCTGATTGCATCCCTTCTCTATCACCTGCCTATTCTCCCTCTCGCACTGTCTCCAAGCTTTCTCTATTTGTGAGCCAACCACCTATTCCTCCGTCTCTTCAGTTCGGTTCCCGACCCCCTGCAATTGTAGTTTAAACTCTCACCCAAACCTCCCTGCCAGGATATTGGTCCTCCTCGGATTGAAGTGCAACCCTTCCTTTTTGTACAGGTCACATCTGCCCCAAAAGAGGTCCCAATGATCCCTGCCCCCTGCTCCAATCCCTCAGCCACACATTTATCCTCCACCTCACTCTATTCCTGGACTCACTGTCGCGTGGCACAGGCAGTAATCCCGAGATTACTACCTTTGAGGTCCTGCTTCTCAACTTCCTTCCTAACTCCCTGTAGTCTGCTTTCAGGGCCTCCTTCCTTTTCCTACCGATGTCATTGGTACCAATTTGTACCATGACCTCTGGCTGTTCACCTTCCCACTTGAGGATATCGTGGACGTGATTAGAAACATCCCGGACACTGGCACCAAGGAGGCAATATACCAGCAATGTTTCTTTCCTGAGCTCACAGAATCACCTGTCTGACGCCCGAACTATAGAGTCCCCTATCATTGCTGCCATCCTCTTCCTTTCCCTACCCTTCTGAGCCACAGGGCCAGACTTTGTGCTAGAGGCATGGTCACTGTTGCTTCCCCCAGGTAGGTTGCTCCCCCCACCATCCAACAGTACTCAAACAGGAGTACTTATTGTTACGGAGGGCCACAGGGGTACTCTCTAGTATCTGACTCTTCCCCTTCCCCCTCCTCTGTCTCCCGAGGCCCCAGTGTGACTACATGCGTATAGCTCCTCTCTATCACCTCCTCACTTTTCCTGACCAGACGAAGGTCATCGAGCTGCACCTCCAGTTCCCTGGCACGGTCCCTGAAAAGCTGCAGCTCAACGCACCTGCTGCAGATGTGGCTGTCTGGGAACTTGGGAGTGTCCTGGACATCCAACATCTGATATCCAGTACAGAACACTGGCCTCACAGACATACTTCCTGTTACTCACAAGTAGATTACCTCGCCTCGACCTGTTGTCCCCTACGCCCCGTTGAACCAAAGCCCTCCTATTCTGTCTCCTCCTACTCTGTTGCCCTCTTCTCCCACACCTGCTCTATGAAGCTGTCTTTTTTTATATCCCTCCTGTCGGTCCAACTCACTGTTTTGGGACCCAAAACTGTTGACGCTATTCTACGTGTGGCCTGACTCATGTCTTATAAAGGGTCAGCATTATGTCTTTGCTTTTATATTCTGTTCCCCTTGAAATAAATGCCAACAGACTCAACCTGTAAATTAACCATCTTAGAGTCTTGCATGAGGACTCCTAAGGCCCTCTGCACCTCTGATGTTTGAACCTTCTCCCCATTTAGAGAATAGTCTGCACTATTGTTCCTTTTACCAAAATGCAATATCATATATTTCCCAATACTGTATTCTATATGCTCCCTTTTTGCTCATTCTTCCAATTTGTGTGTCCAGCTGCAATCATATTGATTCCTCAGCACAACCTACCCCTCCATCTATCTCTGTATCATCCACAAACTTTGCCACAAAGCCACCAATTCCTTTACCTAAATCATTGCCAACGTGAAAAGCAGCAGCCCCACTACTGATCCCTGAGAAACATCACTAGTTACCAGCAGCCCCTTTTGCTACTTGCTATCTCATGCCTGTCAGGCATTCTGCTCTCCATGCCTGTATCTTTCCTGTAATACCATAGGATTTTATCTTGTTAAGCAGCCTTGCGTGACACTATATCAAATGCCTTCTGAAAATCCAAGTAAATGACATCTATTAACTCTCCTTTGTCCACCCTGCTTATAACTTCCTCGAAGAACTCTAACAGAGTTGTCAGAAAAGATTTTCCTATACAGACGCCAAGCTGACTTTGACTTATTTTATCATTAGTCTCCAACTACCTCGAAACCTCATCCTTAATAATAGACTCCAACACTTCCCCATCCACTGAGGTAAGACTAACAGGCCTATAATTTCCTTTTTTTTTTTTGCCTTTCTCCTTTCTTAAAGAGTGGAGTGACATTTGCCATCTTCCAGTCCTCTGGGACCAAACCAGAAAGATCATGACCAATGCATCTCTTGACCAATTATCTCTTCAGCAACCTTCCTCGGGACTCTGGGGTGTAGTCCATCTGGCCCAGGTGACTTATCCACCTTAAGACCTTTGAGTTTGTCTGGCCCTTTTTCCTTTGTAATAGCAATGGCACTCACACTCAATGACATCTGGCACACTGCTAGTGTCTTCCGCAGTGAAGACTGATGCAAAGTACCCATTTAGTTCATCTTCTATTTCTTCGTCACCCATTACTACATCTCCATCGTCATTTTTCAGTGGTACAATATCATCTGTCACCTCCCTTTTACTCTTTGCATAACTGAAAAAATGTTGGTATCCTGCTTTGTATTATTGGCCGGTCTGCCTTCGTATTTCATCCTTTGCTTTCTTATAGCTTTTTTTGTTGCCTTTTGTTAGATTTTAAAAGCTTCCCAATCATCCAACTTCCCACTCACTTTTGCTACCTTATATGCCATTTCCCTAGTTTTTATGCAGTCAACTTCTTTTGTCAGCCACGATTACCTACCACTGCCATTTGAGAACTTCTTTCTCTCTCGAACATATCTATCTTGCACCTTGTGAACTACTTCGAGAAACTTCAGCCATCTCTGCTCTGCCGTCATCCCCGCCAGTACCCTCCCCCGATCCACTTGGGCAGGCTGCTCCCTCATGCCTCTGGAATTCCCTTTATTCTGTTGAGATACTGATAGATGTGAGTTATGTTTCTACCTCTCAAATTGCAGTATGATTTCAATCATATGATGATCATTGTCTCCTAAGGGTTCTTTTACGTTAAGCTCCCCAATAAGATCTGGGTTATTACACAACACCCAATCTAAGATGGCATTTCCCCAAGTAGACTCAAGCACAAACTGCTCTAAAAAGCCATCTTGAGGGTATTCAGCAAATTCCCTCTCTTGTAATCCATCACCAACCTCATTTTCCGAATCTCCTTGCATATTGAAGTCCCTCACTAGTGTCGTTAGCCTTATTACATTTTCTAGCTCCCTTTGCAATCTTGTCCCACATCTTGGCTATTTGGAGGCCTATATATGATTCCTATAATGTTTTTTGTACCCTTGCAATTTCTTAACTCCACACACAAAGATTCAACATTCTCTGACCCTATGTCACCTCTTTCTAAAGATGGAATTCCATCGCTTAACAACAGAGCCACAGCACTGCCAATGCCTTCCTGCCTGTCCTTTCGATACAAAGTATACCCTTTGTTATTAAGCTCCCAACTATAACCTTCTTTCAGCCACGACTCAGTGATTTCCCCAACATCATATTGACCAATCTCTAATTGCGCCACGAGTTCGTCCACCTTATTCCAAATGCTACACATATTCGTCATGGAGCCCATAAAGGTATATGTTTGTAGTACAGTGAGAATTGAGAGCACATTGTTTCCTGAAAATGGAATCATGGGTAGCTGGTGTGGTGATGAAAACATTTGGCACACTGGTCTTCTTTAGTCAGGACATTAAGTATAGACATGGAACGTTATGTTGCAGTTGGTGAAGCAACACCTGGAGTACCTGGTGACCCTGTAATACCTGTCTTGGAAGATGACGTCAGAACTGTTGTGATCTTTATATGCACCGTGGGTTTCTAAGAACAAACCATATTCTGGAAGAATTAAAACTAGAACTTTTATTTACAACAGCAAACAGCAACTAGGTTTTCACCATACAGTTTCTAGATCATTCTCTCATTTCTGCACATGCTCCGAACTCTGTCTAATCACTTTCTTACACGTGATGTGATATGACCACAAGAACATCTTTCAAAAGGGTGAATACTTGCAAGGTGTCAGTCCCTGATAGTGCACCTTGTGGGGCTCTGAAAATCCATGCCAAACAAATGGCAGAATGTTCATGGATATCTTCAATCTTTCACTGCTGCTGTTGTAGTCCCTTGACTTCCTCATTAGGAGACCAAAGTCAGTAAGGATCTGTAATAATATCCTCTTCGCTGATATTTAATACAGGTGTACCTTAAGGATGCTTGCTTACCCTGTTGCTCTTCTCCATTTACACTCATGGTTTTGTGGCTAGGCACAGCACAAATACTATTTATAAGTTCACTGATAAAATAACTGTTAGCAGGATCTCAGAGAGCAATGAGGAAGCATACAGGAGGGAGATAGATCATAAACATGAGATTGTCTGCTGATCCTGGAAGTGTAAGTGTTACGTACCAGCAGCAATAGATCACAAATTCAGCGAGGTTTTAATGTTAAAACCACTACCTTTATTAGCATCTACTCATAATATAGAAAATTAAACGAAATAAACAAAAGTTATAGACAATTCACAATAGACAATAGGTGCAGGAGTAGCCCATTCTGCCCTTCGAGCCAGCACCACCATTCACTGTGATCATGGCTGATCATCCACTATCAGTATCCAGTTCCTGCCTTATCCTCATAACCTTTGATTCCGCTATCTTTAAGAGCTCTATCCATCTCTTTCTTGAAAGCATCCAGAGACTTGGCCTCCACAGCTTTCTGGGGCAGAGCATTCCATATATCCACCACTCTCTGGGTGAAAAAGTTTTACCTCAACTCCGTTCTAAATGGCCTACCCCTAATTCTTAAACTGTGGCCTCTGGTTCTGGACTCATCCATCAGCGGGAACATGCCTCTAGCCTGCAGCGTGTCCAATCCCTTAATAATCTTACATGTTTCAATAAGATCCCCTCTCAGCCTTCTAAATTCCAGAGTATACAAGCCCAGTTGCTCCAATCTTTCGACATAAGACAGTCCCGCCATCCCGGGAATTAACCTTGTGAACCTACGCTGCACTCCTTCAATAGCAAGAATGTCCTTCCTTAAATTTGGAGACCAAATCTGCACACAGTACTCCAGGTGTGGTCTCACCAGGGCCCTGTACAGCTGCAGAAGGACCTCTTTGCTCTTATACTCAATTCCCCTTGTTATGAAGGCCAGCATGCCATTAGCTTTCTTCACTGCCTGCTATACTTGCATGCTTCCTTCAGTGACTGATGTACAAGAACTCCTAGATCTCGTTGTGCTTCCCCTTTTCCTAACTTGACTCCATTTAGATAATAATCTGCCTTCCCGTTTTTACCACCTCACATTTATCCACATTAAACTGCATCTGTCCACTCACCCAGCCTGTCCAAGTCACCCTGCATTCTCATAACATCCTCCTCACATTTCACACTGCCACCCAGCTTTGTGTCATCGGCAAATTTGCTGATGTTACTTTTAATTCCCTCATCTAAATCATTAATATATATTGTAAACAGCTGAGGTCCCAGCACTGATCCCTGCGGTACCCCACTGGTCACCGCCTGCCATTCCGAAAGGGACCCGTTAATCGCTACTCTTTGTTTTCTGTCAGCCAGCCAATTTTCAATCCATGTCAGTACTCTGCCCCCAATACCATGTGCCCTAATTTTGCCCACTAATCTCCTATCTGGGACTTTATCAAAAGCTTTCTGAAAGTCTAGGTACACTACATCCACTGGCTCTCCCTTGTCCATTTTCATAGTTACATCCTCAAAATATTCCAGAAGATTAGTCAAGCACGATTTCCCCTTCGTAAATCCATGCTGACTCGGACCAATCCTGTTACTACTATCCAGATGTGTCATAATTTCATCTTTTATAATTGACTCCAGCATCTTTCCCACCACCGACGTCAGGCTAACCAGTCTTTAATTCCCAGTTTTCTCTCTTCCTCCCTTCTTGAAGAGAGGGACAACATTAGCCACCCTCCAATCCACAGGAACTGATCCTGAATCTATAGAACATTGGAAAATGATTACCAATGTGTCCACGATTTCTAAAGCCACCTCCTTAAGTACACTGGGATGCAGACCATCAGGTCCCGGGGACTTATCAGCCTTCAGACCCAACAGCCTATCCAACACCATTTGCTACCTAATGTAAATTTCCTTCAATTCATCCATTGCCCTAGGTCCTTTGGCCACTATTACATCTGGGAGATTGTGTCTTCCCTAGTGAATACAGATCCAAAGTACCTGTTCAACTCGTCTGCCATTTCCTTGTTCCCCATAATAAATTCACCCGCTTCTGTCTTCAAGGGCCCAATTTTGGTCTTAACTATTTTTTTCCTTTTCACATACCTAAAGAAGCTTTTACTATCCTCCTTTATATTCTTGGTTAGTTTACCTTCGTACCTCATTGTTTCTCCGCATATTGCCTTTTTAGTTACCTTCTGTCGCTCTTTAAAGGTTTCCCAATCCTCCGGCTTCCCACTCGTCTTTGCTATGTCCCCCCTCGCAAGGGACTGAATATCATTCCTCACCAACAGAGCCACCCCACCCCCTCTGCCCATCATTCTGTCCTTTCAATAGGACGTATACGCTTGAATATTTATTTCCCAGGCCCTGTCCACTTGAAGCCGTGTCTCTGATATTCCCACAACATCATACTTACCAAATTCCAACTGTGCCTCAAGCTCATCCACTTTATTTCTTATACTCCGTGCATTCATATACAATACTTTTAATTCATTACTCCCCTCACCTCCCACATCAATTCCTATTTCACTTGGCCATACTGTACGATCCCTTCTTGAGCTTTCTGCTCTGTTGATTCTGCTGTCACGCTTAACTTTTCTTATTCTCACTTTCCCTTTATCTCCATCCTTATGTTTCCAGTTCGTCCCCCCCCCCCCCCGCCACTACTTAGTTTAAACACACCCGTGTTGCAGAGGCAAACCTGCCTGCCAGAATGCTGGTGCCCGGCTTATCAAGATGCAACCCGTCCCTTTTGTACAATTCATCCTTACCCCGAAACATACCCCAGTGGTCCAAGAATGTAAATCCTTGCTTCCTGCACCAGTTCCTCAGCCACACGTTCAGATCCATTATCTCCCTGTTCTTGACCACTCCAGCACAGGGAACTGGAAGCAAACTGGAGATAACCACCCTGGAAGTCCTGCTTTTCAGCCTTCTTCCAAGTTCTCTGAAGTCGCGCTGTAGAATGTCTTTCCTCTTCTTCCCCATGTCATTTGTGCTGACGTGCACCACCACTTCCGGATGTTCACCTTCACTCTCGAGGATTCCCTGCAATGGGTCCGTGACATCCTGGATTCCGGCACCAGGGAGGCAACACACCACCCTTAATCTCGCCTGTTGCCACAGAAACCCCTTTCTGTACCTCTCACTATGGAGTCCCCTACTACCACGGTTGTAATGTTGTAATGGTTGAAGTGTTGTAATGTTCTGTAGAATGGTAATAACCTTTGTCACAACTTTAAGTTTCATCCTTACCTCCATCCAAATGTCACTGTAACTGAATTGTGGCCACTGAGGGCTGGAGATGCATGTGAACCTACTGGGATTCAGCCTGGATCAAACAACCAAGGCAGCTGATTTTCAACAGATTGTGATTCACATATGCACTACACACCCAGACATGTCACATTACCAGTCAGAACTATCAAGGGCAGTCACGTTTCTTGGTTGAGCTCTCATAAGCAGTTACATGGACTACCTGACTGGCAGACCACAGTTTGTGCAGCTTCAGAGCTAAGTGGCAGACCTGACACACGAAACTTGTAAATACAAACCCATCAGGAACTGCATTGGCTTTAGGCAGGGGTGGTTGGGGAGGGATGGGGAAAGTAGAGGCAAACTCTGGGTGGGTATCCAGGGAATCAGGGCAGGTTAGAGTGCCGTTCATAACCAGCGACTGGGGCTGGCAATACTTTGCAGAAACCTCTCCTCCCTGTGAGTTGACAACAGTGAGAAGGCCTGAGAACTGGGCGGGTTGCGTAGAGAGTCAAGGACTCAGATAAGAGTTTGCGTGTGTGTGTGCGTGTGTCTGATTCAAAAGTGACAGTCTCAAAAACAGTTACTTTATCCAAGCATTCAGGCTACTCAACACCCCCATCATAAGTGAGGTGAGGTGAAGTGGTAAGAGGCCAGTGGGGATTTGAAGAAGAGGGGAAGGAGAGGGGGAAAATTTTAAGCACAGAATCCTGAGGAAGGGTCTGTCTTGGCTTAAAATTACTTTTTATATTTCTTACTGCAAAACAAACTTCAAGACTTATGTCAGTGACAATAAACCTGAATCCTGTACCTTATGTACTTCTAAGTCAGGACTTCGAGGGCACTGTTGGAGAAGACCATAAGATATAGGAGCAGAATCAGGCCATTTGGTCCATCAAGTCTGTGCCACCATTTCATCATGGCTGATCCACTTTTCCTCTCAGCCCCAATCTCTGTATCATCTTATGCCCTAACCAATCAAGAATCTGTCAACCTCTGCCGTAAATATATGTAAAGAGTTAGCCTCCACAGCTGCCTGTGTCAAGAAATTCCATAGATTCAACACTCTGGCTAAAGAAATTCCCCCTCATCTCCATTCTAAAACGACACCCCTCTGCTCTGAGGCTTTGTTCTCTGGTCCTAGAATGTCCAACTAGAGGAAACATCCTCTCCACATCCACTTTATCATGACCTTACAACATTCAATAGGTTTCCAATAGGTCATCCCTCATTCTTCTGAATTCCAGTCAATACAGGCTCAGAGCCATCAAATGCTCTTTGTTGGACAAGGTATTTCATACTGGAATCATTTTAATTCACATTTGAACCCTCTCCAGTTTCAGTACATTCTTTCTAACATAAGTGTCATGGTCCCTTCTGGCAATCCCCCACCTTACAATTTACCTCAGGAATTGGGCCTCAATCCCCTCATTTAATTTCCAATCATTCCCAGGTTCCACTAACTGCACACACCTGCTTTCTCTCAGAGAATGCAGGATAAAGACCCTGTGATCACAAGAAGGAGCTGCTGGAATGAGTGGGGAGTGGAACGTGGAACTGGGGCTGAGAGTGTGGAGTTGGAAAAGAGGCTGTAATTGCTGAGTTGATGAAGAAGATATCCTGTAGGATGAACATGTTGATGGATAGTGAAAGTGAGTTTGAGATAGAGGAATGGAATGAAGAGAGTGAGGAAAGGAAACCGAGGTATGAGATGTCAAACTCTAAGGAGTCAGGGGACAAACAAAATAGGATAACAAAACAACGGAAAGAAGATGAGATTAAAGCAATTATAACACTGAGCGAAGACGGAGCGTCTTTTGGTGAATGGAACCCGATTCATTTGACAAAGATAATCAACAAACTTATAGGTGAAGTCAAAAAAGCAAAGATTTCACGAAATGGATCGCTATTAGTGATTTGTTGGACAGTGCTCAACAAGGCAAAGTGATGAGATTAAATAAAATAGATGGCAAAAAAGTACAATGCTCAATACCCAACAATAGAAAGTGGACTGGAGGAATTAGTTCAGGTATACCAACAAAAGTTACTATGGATGAGATTAAACAGAACATGAAAGGAGCAAGTATTATTGAGGCCAAACGTTTGAAATTTACAAGAAATGGGAAAAAGTGTGATAGTTTATTGGTTATGATCAACTTTGATGAAGAGAGATTGCCGACTAAAGTTTATTTATGGTACATGTGTTATGAGGTCAGAATATATATACCACTGCCTTTAAGATGCTTTAAATGTCAGAAATTCGGCCATGTTGCGGCGGTCTGCAGAGGGAAACAAAGATGTGGAAGATGCCCTGGGGAACATGAATATGGGAAATGTGAGGCGGGAGCCAGGCTGAAATGCTGCAATTGTGGTGAGGAAAGTGTAGCTTATTAAGGGTGCATTATTAGCAAGAAAGAAGCTGAGATACAATATGTAAAAGTAACTCAAGGGATCAGTTACGTAGAGGCAGTGAAAGTAGTTGCTGGAATAAAGGCTATCAAGCAAACAAATACAGGGAATAATAAACCGGTGAACTGTGAGGGTTGAAATATGATAAATAAGGACACACTAATTATGAGTAAGAAGGATTTTGTACTGTTTATGGTAGATGTAATTAATTGTTCAGTACAAACAGACAAAAGAACTGAAAAAACTAAAATTATAGTCAAGTCTGCAGAAAAATATCTTGGTATTACAGGGCTTAGGTGGGAAATAGTCAAAGATACGCTGAATGGAGGATCGAACAGTTCACAGGCAGGAGAGGTGGGAAATTAATGGAGATTGTGTGTATGTGTATATATAAAAACAATCTGCGGCGTTGCTATTTAATGAGCACATACAGTATTTGCAAGCAGAATTATAATTAAGTATACATCCTGCGGGAGGGCAGTAATACGCCTAGATGCGTCTAAACCGCCGGAAATAGGAGAAGCTGCCAGTTCGTTGGTTGACTCCGGTGTGAGTAACTGGTTCTAAGTCCAGCATCGCTCCTGGATTCTCTCCAAAGCCAAGACTTGGGGTAAAGACTCTACTGGAAACCGATTCCACGCTCGGGACGGCAATATCGCCTCCCGACTCTGCCCCCGTCCTGTGTTCTGCACTTGGGGTCGTCCACCGCCATGCTCGTGTAACGGAACAAACTGGCCATAATGAACCCAGCGGACACGGATCTGGTAGAAGAGGCCTTCGTCAGCCAGGGCTACCTACTGGGCGCCCATGACCAACTACTTAAGGAGGTGACGGAAAACCTTCGGCCGCTCTCCACAAATGTACAGAAGGTCAGTGAGCAGGTGGACTGAGTTTCCGTTCCCGCCAGGAACCCCGACTACCCAACCTGCACCGCGCGGGATGGCGTCGCCCCTGGATCAGCACCACAGTCCCCTTGAGAGCCATGTGTACCCGAGCCCCAGCCCGAACCCGAACCCTACGCTGGGGACCTAGGGAGGTTCCGGGCCTTCCTCTTACAATGCTCTCTGGTCTTTGAGCTACAGCCACGTACCTACACTTCAGATAAATCCAAGATTGCGTACATCATGGGCTGTTCCAAGGGGATGCCTTGGCTTGGGTAACCGCGATATGGGATAACCGACCAGAGGTTTGTTCCTCCTTCCCCTCCTTTGTTGCTGAAATGAGGAAGGTCTTCGAACAACCCATTCGTGGTAAGGACGCCGCTAAACGCTTGCTGACTCTGTGTCAGAGTTCGCGAAGCGTAGCAGGGTATTCCATCGAGTTCCGGACCTTCGCCGCAGACTCAGGGTGGAATGACGAGGCCCTGCGGGAGGTGTTTCAACAGGGTCTCTCGGACAAGATAAAGGATGAACTGGCAGCGAGGGATGAACCGGACTGTCTGCTCTCTCTGATCTCGCTAGCCACTAGATTAGATAATCGACTTCAAGAGCGGCTGAGAGAAAGAACCAGTCGCCACGCTCCTCGGGGAAGCCCACGGTCCACCTTATCAGTCTCAGCCAGCCTCCCTTCCCCAGTTGCTGCAAGTGTAGCTCCTGCTCCGACCGTCCCCACCACCCTGGGAGAGGAACCGATGCAGCTGGGACAGAACCGTCTCTCCCCTTCCTGTTTACCCTGTATTCCTCAGACCAGATACAATACCAACTTTGAAAAATGACTGGACATATACATGGATAGGGAAGATTTAGAAGGATATGGGCCAAACGCTGGTAAATAGGATTCGTTATGATCTGTTCTATTAATGTTTTACCTGTATTGCTTTTTCTCTGTGCCTCTTACACTTCAAAATCTCCATCATGTTGATTATCAATGACATTGATATAAAATTAGTGGTTTTGTGGGAGCAACACAGTGCAATACATAAAATATACTCCAAATTAAAATTATAAATAAAGTGCAATACAGAGCAAAAATATGAAGTATTACTCATGGGTTCATTGAATGTTTTAGAATCTGATGTTGGAGGGAAAGAAACTGTTCCTAAAATGTTGAGTGCTTGTCTTGAGACCCCTGTACTACCTCCCTGATGGTAGTAATGAGAAGAGGGCACGTCCTGGGTGCTAGGCGTTCATAATGATGGATGCCACATTTTTGAGGCATCACTGTCTGAAGATGTCCTTGATGCTGGGGAGGCTAGACCCCATGATCAAGATGAGTCAGATTACAACCCACAGTAGCTTTTTCCAATTTTGTGCAGTGGCTCATCGATAGCAAGGGGGTGATGCGACCAGTTAGAACGGTCTCCATGAGACGGAGGAGGAGAATGCAGAAATCGAGAAAATTCTACAAAGTTCACAAACTTCCCAGTACCACTATATATGAATCCTTTTATCGTAAGAATCATTCTCATGAACCTTTTCTGGATCCTCTCCAATGCCATACATCTTTTATAAGATTAGGGCCCCCAAAACTATTCACAATACTTGGTGTAATTTGACCAATGCCTCATAGACCCTCAGCATTACATCCTTGCTTTTATGTTCTTGTCCTCTAGAAATGAATGCTATCCATTCCTCTGAAAAGGAATGCCTTCCTTACCACTGACTCAACATGCAAGTTAAGCTTTTGGAATCTTCCTGAAGGACTTCCAATCCCTTTGTACCTCTGAATCTTTAATTATCATCCCATTCAGAAAATTGTCTATGCCCTTACTCCTTTGACCAAATTACATGACCATACATTTCCCGACATGGTATGCCATCTGTCACTTCTTTGCCCATTCTCCTCATCTGTCTAAGACTTTCTGCAGAGTCTCTGTTTCCTCAATACTACCAGCCCCCTCCCCCACCACCAATCTTTGTATCATTGTCTGCAAACTTGGCCACATAATCAAGTCCGTCGTCCAAATCATTGACTTACAAATTGAAAAGAAGCTGTCCTAATACCAATCCCTGCAGTTGTCAACAGCGCCAAGGAGGCCCAGCACTGGAACAATGGCCTTATTAAACTGAAGAACAGAAACTCTGGCATGAAGCCGAGCGAGCAGCTGGCCAGTATCTTGTACTAAGTGGCCATTGTCTTCTCTGACAGTGGCCTGAAAGCTCAGCCCCCTATAGAAGTCACAGGCAGCAGGACATGAGAACCACTTCTCCTCCAAGGCACGTATCCTGACTTAGAAGTACATAAGGTACATAAAGGTATGGGAGCACAGAATTAGAATCAGGTTTATTGTAACTAAGAAATATTATAAAATGATTTTAAGCTAAGACCCTCCATCAGAATTCACTGCTTCTAGTATTTTTCCCTCCCTCTCCTCTCCTCTCTTCAGTTCCCCCCTCGGGCCTCTTCCCACCTCCTCATCTGCCTATCACCTAGTGTCCCACCTCTTTCCCTTTTATCCATGGTCCACTCTCTTCTCCAATCACATTCCTTCATCTCCAGCCCTTTGCCTTTTGTCCCTATCACCTCCCAGCTGTTGACTTCATCCTCCCTCCCCAGCCACTGTCTTCAATTATCACCTTCTAGGTTGTGTTGCTTCCCCCATCCCCACCACCTTTCTCTGGCATCTTCCCCATCATTCTAGTACTGATATAGGTTCTTGTCCCAAAATGTCGACTGTTCATTCATTTCCATAGATGCTGCCTGACTTGTGTTATGTTTGTGTTACTGATGCATATTGATGCACCCAACAGCCTCTTAGCAGGAGTCTGAAAGAAATGAAGCAGTTTATGCAGATGATGAACATAGAGATGGACAGTATGTGTGCAGTGGACCTGTTCAAGGGACTGTACTGTATTTTAATGATTAAATTTATTCAATTACTTTTATTGAGAGGTACAGCGCGGAATAGGTCTTTCTGGCCCTTCAAGCACACTGCCCAACAACACACCTATTTAACGCCGCCTAATTGTAGGACAATTTACAATAAGTTAATATTAACCTATAGGTTGCTATTAACCTATTAACAAGTATGTCTTTGTACTGTGGGAGGGAAAATGGAACACTTGGAGAAAAGATGTGCACTCGCAGAAATGATGTGCATTCTCCTTATGAATGTTACCAGATCTTCAATTTCTGAGATGCTCCAACCACCCCACCTGGCACCAGCAATTATTCAACAGTTGATGTCACTTGGGTCACATTTATTCAAATTTCTGGTGTTTGGTCTGAACAATAACTGAACCTCTTGACCACATCTGCATACTTTTATGCATTAAGTTGCTGCTATGTGATTAGTTGATTAGATGTTTGAAGTAACGAGCAGGTGTACAAGTGTACCAAATAAAGTAGCCAATGAGTGTAGAACAGCACAACTCAAGAACAGGCACTTTGTCCCACCTGAACTGATGTTGTTCTGAACTAATTAAACGAGTAACTCAATGCCTGAGCAAACTAATCCCTTCTGTTTACACAATACTCAGATTCTTGAAATCTCTGCAGAGTCAATTGCCTGCCTAAGAAACTTCCAAGTGCCTCTTTTGTATTTGCCTCTGCTACTGCCCCAGGCAGCACATTCCCAAGTGCCCAACCCGCAACCCCATTCTCCCCATAATCATAAGACCATAAGATATAGGGGCAGAATTGAGGTATTTATCCCATCGAGTCTGCCGGCATTTCATTATGGCTGATTGTTTTTTCCTTTCAGCCCCAAACTGCTGCCTTGTCCCCATATCCTTTCATGCCATGACCGAGCAAGACCTATCAACCTCTGCCTTAAATATATGTAAGACTTGGCCTCCACGGTTGCCTGTGGTAATGAAATTCCAGAGATTCACCACAGTCAGGCTGAAGAAATGCCTCCTCATCTCCATGTTCGACAAACCAGCCATAATGGAATGATGGAGCAGACTTAATGCGATGACTGGCATAATTCTGCTCCTATATATTATGGTGATTTGGCTATCACAGTGAAAATGGTATCAGGATTTACAGAGGGATCTTGATCAGCTGGGTATGTGGTCTGAGGAATGGCAAGGAGTTTAATTTAGATGAATGTTTTTTTTTGGGGAAGTCAAACCAGAATAGCACCTTTACAGTGTATGGCAGAACCCTGGAGAGTGCTGCAGAACAGAAGGACCTAGGAGTAAAAATATATAGGTACCTGAAAGTTCAGGGTTAAGTTCAAGTTCAATTTTATTGTCATTTAACCATGCACATGTATTAGGCAAATTAAACAATGTTCGTCGGGGACCAGGGTGCAAAACGTAGTACATATATCACATACAGCACATAAAATAATAACACAATTATATTAACAGAGAATAAAAATATATATTCTGGAGATACACAAGTTGACACTGGAATGAGGCAGAAATACTACTCATTGCTCCTGAGATGGAAAGTATATCTGAACAAGGGAACATTTCAGATCGTGCGAGAATGAGTGGATTCAGCAATGGTGTGCCAAGAGTCCACAGCATCAGATTCTCTCCTAACGCACAGACATGTACATATACACACCTCCAACCCCTGGACAGGCCATCCTTGGTGTACTCAATATTATTAAGGTGTATAAAATCATGAGGGGTATAGAAAGGGTGAATGCAGACCCAGCTTCTTTTACCCAGGGTTCAGGTATCAAGAACTACAGGACTTAGGGGCGAGGGTAAGAGATTTAGTAGGAACTTGAGGGGAAGCTTTTTCACTCAGGGTGTCCTCAGTATATGGAATGTGTTCCCAGGTGAGGAAGTGAATATATAAACAACACTTAAAAGATACTTGAGCAGGTACGTGGGTTGGAAAGTTCAAGAGGGTTACAGGGTAAACACTGACAAGTGAGTCCAGATGGAAATCTTAGTCAGCATGGAGGAGTTGGGCTGAAGAGCCTGTTGCTGTGCTGTATGACTCTGTGCTCACTCAGTTGTTCCTTCTTGGTCTTGTGATGGCTACAGCACCTAAAGGGAAAGATCCAGGTGAAGCTCAAGAAGGTAGATCGATTGGAAGAATTCACATCTCAGAGAATGACGAGGTCTCGGATGAAGATGAGGCTGCTGAAATGCAGGAGGATGTAAGGAAGCCGAACCTTGAAGAAAAGGTAGGTCCCCTCTCCCTTCCTTAGTTCACATTCACTGAATTCCTTCTCTCTATTCCTTGTCCACTCATTCGATCTCTCTCATCCTTGCTCATTCATTCACCCAATTACCTCATTTTTTGGCTTCCTCCATCATACCCTCCCTCACTCACTCACATCCTTCCCTCTCATATTCATTCCCTTTGTTACTTACTCACTCAGCTTTGCTCACTCTCCCTTCTGCCCTCTCATATTCACTCCCTCTCTTGCACATTTGCTCACTCACCTCACCCTTCCTTGCTCACTCCCTCATTCATCCTCTTCCTCACTCTTCCTTCTTTCAGTCATTCACTCCCTCCCTTCTTTAGTCATTCACATTCAGATTCTTTCATTTCCCGCATGTACAGAGAAACATGGAGTGAAATATGTCGTTTGTGTTAACAACCAGGACACCGTGATCGCAGAGCAGTTAATACGACATTATTAAAGCTCAGGGAGTTGGATTTTGGTGTTAAAATCCTGCCATCTCTGTAAGGTGTCCCTATACGTTCTCACTGTGGAATAGATGGGTTTTCTCTGGGTCCTCTGGAGTCGCATGTACAGAAAAAGTTACAGTGATGACAACAGAGCATTCCCACAATGTTCAACAGAACAAGACTGAACATAACTTCCAGCAGACTCATAGGTTCGCAGATGTTCTGCCTTTGAATTCCCCAGTGTACTCACAGAGAGCTGTCAGCGGGTTCTGGAGTCTGAGTTCTATGTTGGCAGGAGGAATGAATTCCAGTAACCCCCTGGATGCCTAAATTGATGAGAATGGAGTTAGACATTCAGTGTTCACCACTGATGAGTCCAGAGTTTGAACTCCCATTGTTTGGTGATCGGTCTTGCCTTTGGATCTTTGCCAAGGATCAATTCCTGAGGAAGAATCGTGTTTCTGGAAGTTGAGGCTGGAATCGGGGTTCTGGAAGATCACTTTGTTAAGATCTGTTGGCACTTTGAAATGGAAGAGTCTTTTCTGTTGATCAGTGTCAAAACAGCCAAATTAAATCTTATCTGACAAAATGGAACTGATGGCTTTCTGGCTACATTTGCAGACAATATGAAGATAGGTGGAGGGGCAGGTAGTGTTGAGGAATTGGAGAGGCTATAGTAGCACTTAGACAGATGAAGAGAATGGGCAAGGAAGTGGCAGATGGTATATAGTGTCTGGAAATGTATGGTAATGCACTTTGGTAGAAGAAATAAAAAGGGAGAATATTTTCTAAACGGAGAGAAAATTCAGAAGTCTGAGGCTCAAAGGACGTGGGAGTCCTTGTGCATGATTCTCTAAAATTTAATTTGCAGCTTGAGTCGGTGGTGAGGAAGGCAGAATGATGTGCGTGTTCATTTCAAGATGATGTGAATATAAAAGCAAGGATTTAATGTTGAAGCTGCATAAAGCACTGGTGAGGCCTCACTTGGATTATTATGAGCAGTTTTGGGCTCAGAAAGGATGTGCTAACACTGGAGAGGCTTCAAAGAAGGTTCATGAAAATGATTCCCATTGTGAATGGCTTGTCATGTGAAGAGCGTTTGATGGCCCTGGGCCTATATTCACTGGAAATCAGAAGAATGAGGGGTGGCCTAATTGAAACCACTTGAATGTTGAAAGGCCTCAGTAGAGTGGATGTGAAAAGGATGATTCCTATGGTTGGAGAGTCTTGGACCAAAGAACAAAGCCTCACAATAGAGGGGTGTCGTTTTAGAATGGAGGTGGGGGAAAATATCTTTTGCCAGAGGGTGGTGAATCTGGAATTCATTGTCACGGGTAAGGGAGCGGTTGACAGATTCTTGATTCTACAGGACAAGAAGGGATATGGGCAGAAGGCAGGAGAATGGGGCTACAGGGAAAATGGATCAGCCATGGTGGAGCAGACTCGCTGGGTCAAATGGCATAACTCTGCTCCTATTTTGGTCTTGCATTATTAAACAGGGAAGAGTGCAGAACAGATTTGCCAGGATGCTGCTTAGACTTAGGGGCAGGAGTTACGATGAAAGGTTGCATAAATAGATTTTATCCCCTGGAAACTATGAGATTTAGGAGGCAACATGTAAGAAGCGTGTCAGACTACAAGGGTCATAAGCAGAGTAAACGCACACAGTCTTTTTTCCCAGGGGTAGGGTGCTACTTCAAGAGGGATAGGTTTCTGATCATAGCTAAGAGTACATCAGGGGCATCTTTTCCTGCAACGAGTGGTGTGTATTCACAATGAGTTACCCAAGATAGTGGTTGAGGCGGGGGCATCAGCATTGTTTAAAAGCATCTTGATAAGTACATGGACAGGAGAGGTTTAGAGGGCCATGGGCCAAATACAGACAGATACAACCAGCTCACTGGGCAACTCCTTTGGCATGGACAAGATGGTCTGAATGGCCTGTTTCCCTGCTGTATGACTCTGTCCCAGAAGTAGTTGAATATTTGTCCAGAACTGGAGGAGTGCGGAGATACCAGGAGGGTTGAGGAAGGCCTCTTGAAGATCTTGTCACTATCTTTATGAATAGATTTTTGCAAAAGTTAAATATACCTAAAATTTCTATTCAAGATATTAACACATTAGATGTGCCTGTTAAACAAGAGGAAATAGCTCGGGCTATATCCTCTATGCAACGAGGGAAAGCTCCAGGACCAGATGGATATACGGTGGAATTTTATAAGACATTTACTGAAACGCTTACATCACATCTCAGGCAAACTTTCACTGATTCTATATCCTCTGGGAATCTCCTGAAAACTTTTTATGAGGCATCAATCTCTTTGATTCCTAAAAGAGGAAAAGATCTATCTGAGTGTGCCTCCTATAGACCAATTTCCTTATTGAATATGGACTTTTAAATTCTCTCTAAGATTCTGCTAATAGGTAGGCTTGAGAATATTTTGCATACTGTTATTTGAAATGATCAAACTGGATTTATTAAAAATAGGTATTCACATTTTAATATTCAAATATTGTTAAACATTATTTATTCTCCCTCATTTAAAGAATCTAAATGTATTGTCTCTCTTGATGCAGAGAAAGCCTTTGATAGGGTGGAATGGCCTTATTTATTTCAGGTTTTGGAGAGATTTAATTTTGGTCCGGGATTTATTTCCTGGATCGGACTGATGTATCAAGCTCTGATGGCTGTGGTCATAACTAACAATAAAAAAATCTCCTTATTTTAGACTATACAGAAGAACCCATCAGGGTTGTCCTCTTAGTCCTTTATTATTTAATTTGGCTTTAGAACCACTTACTATCGCTCTTAAGGATTCCAACTCTGTTCAGGGTATTAAGAAAGGGAATAAAGGACATAACGTTTCATTCTACGCAAATGACTTATTAGTTTACATCTCAGACCCTAGGAAATCTGTTCCTTCTATGTTATCCATATTTACTGAATTCAGTACTTTCTCTGGATACAAGTTAAATTTACCTTAAAGTGAAGTATTTCCTATTAATAATTATTAAGATCAATATGATCAAATACCTTTTAATATTGCTAAAATTATTTTACCTATCTTGGTATTTTGACTTAAATATCTTTGTTCTTTCTAGTAATATCCATTTTAATTATTTTTTTAAACCATCAATTTTAGATAAGGCCTTTTTAACATGGAAAACTAAGGGAATAATAACTTATCTAGATTTGTTTTTAGAGGATTGTTTAATGTCTTTCTGTCAGCTAGTGGACAAATATGATTTATCTAATGCACAATTTTTTTAGGTATTCAGAAGTTAGGAATTTTTTTACACGGTTTGTTACCGAATTACCCATTTGCTCATTTACCAAATATGATAGATGTTATCTTTAAGCTTAAGCCATTCCAAAAAGGATTTATAGCCATCATATATAAACGGCTATTGAATTTACAAATGATGTCTGATGATAAGGTTAAACATGCTTGGGAATTGGAACTTCAAGAGTGACTTTCAGATAATCAATGGAATAAAATTTGTCATTTAGTTAATAATTCACCTAATTGTGCCCGTCACTCCTTGATTCAGTTCAAGGTAGTGCACAGGGCGCATATGTCAAAAGATAAACTCGCACATATTTTTTCTAATATAAATCCTACTTGTGATAGATGCAATACTGAGGTGGCCACTTCAACTCGTGTTTTGGTCCTGCATAAAGTTAAATAACTTTTGGAGAGATGTTTTTAGAACGATATCAGAAGTTGTAAGTCTGGACCTACAACCTAATTCACTTACGGCAATCTTTGGGATTATTCCAATGGAAGCAGAAAACGTTCCCGCTTCCGCTTAACGAATTATAGCTTTCTGAACTTTATTGGTTAGGAGAGCTATTCTATTGTACTGGAAGGATGCACCTACTGTTTTTTTTTGGCTCTCCATTATGTCTTGTTTAACTTTGGAGAAAATCAGGAGTCGGACATTTGATACATCTCTTAAATCTGAGCAAACCTTTTATTCAATATTTTCATATGATCTAATTCTTTTTACTTTTCCAGTTAATTTTTTTTCTCTGCAAAGGTTTAGATTTGATCAGAAGGATTTTCCCTTTAACTGTATCCTCAAAATGGACTGCCCAGTCCCCCTTTTTTTTTTGTTTTAGGTTAGTTTAGTGGTTTTTTTTCTCAATAACAGGAAATCTTGACTCTTTTTTTCCTATGAACTGTTAAGAGGAGAAGTGGTTCTCTTTATATTAGCTTAATACTATCTATGATTTTGACAGTGTATATTCCTTTCTATGTTTGTACTGTTATTGATATATGTATTTGTGATAACCTCTCTTCTGGTTTGTATTTATCCTTATTCTTTTAAATCAATAAAAAAAGATTGAAAGGAAGATCTTGACACAGGTGGTTAAGGCTAAATCCTTTAGGCACTCACTGTCTACCTCAATAAGCACTGAATTGGCCACAGGATTGATTTACTCAGCATAGGAATCAGGTATATCATCACTGGGTGCAGTGGTCCTTAATGTTGGATGAAACACTGTTGAACCCAAGGAGAGGACTGGTGTCTGTTCCTTTGACTTCCTTTTCCTGAAGTCCTTGGTCTTACTGAAATTGAAGGTTGCTCAGTGAACTTCGGCAGGATAACTTGTGTGTCTGTGAACTCTTCCTTGCAGGGTGCAAACATCAAGCTATTCAAGGAGCTGCCCGACCTGCTTATCTACTGCAAGAGTGTCCACTTCCACAGGGTTGAAAGTGCCGTGGGTAACTGGGTCTTCTTTGAGATATTGCCCTTCATGGGAAACAAGTTCATTAAACTGGTGCAGGACTCAAGTAAGTGAGACAAAACATATCTCAAAGTTCAAAGACTTCACTCAAGTCAATATAAAAGATGATTCATAAGCTTTCTCAGTAAAAGGGCCAATAACGACAGAGCAGTCTGTCTGAATGAACTTGATACTTGGTTAACTTCCAGAAATGGAGATTTGGCATGCCATTAGCAGTTACTTGGAAACATGGAGTGATGGGAGTAAAGCAGTGTAAATTTGTTAAATTCAAACATTACAGTGAAATAACAGCAATGTTTGATGAGGGAAATACAGTTTATGTGCAATATAAAGGTAAAGTTAAAGGAGAATCAAGTCAAAGTAAACTTATTCTCAAAGTAAATATATGCCCACCATATATGACCTTAAGGTTCATTTTATTGCAGGCATTTACAGGAAAAAGAAATACATTAGAACTTATAAAAATGATGCTTTAGCAAGGCCTTTGATGAGGGTCTTTGATGATGGATGCTGCTTTCTTGTGGCAGCAGCATTGAATTCCATGTAGGACCACCTTAGGGTCTCCAGGTTGGGATTTTCTCTCAGGGGTTTACTCCCGAAGCCTTCCCCATAAATGAGTATAACTTCCAGGCAGTGGAGGTTCGAGATCAGAGTTTTCCTTCTCCTCGGTGAGCAGTGAACCATGTTTGCTGAGACCCATCTGTCTGAAGTTACTAGTTTTAAGGCTCTAGTAGCCCGCCTTTGCCCCTTCTCCTGTCAAGAGAAATTAGTAGCTGAGCCACGTATGAAGTCCAGGAGTTGGATTTGGTTGTCAGAGGCTACTTGAGGCATACGCCTTTAGGAGCATTTAATAGGCAGTGGGAGATTGTCCCCATTACCATCTCCGGGTATAACAACCTTTAGGAACCACATCAATGTAGGCAAACTAACAGGAAGTCCAGGATCCAGCTACAAAAGGCGGGGTCAATGTGAGTTCTCTGAGTTTCCTCTCGAGCCTGGATGGAATTATGGTGTTAAATGCTGAACTGTAGTCCAAGAATAGCATTCTCACATAAGCTTCCTTCTTCTCCAGATGTGTGAGGACAGTATGTAGAGTAGTGGCTATTGCATCGTCTGTTGATTGCTTGTGCCCATAGGCGAATTTGAGTACTTCTTCCTCTCTGGTACATATCAATCCAGCGCCTTGTGAACTAGTCCCAGAAATTTCAGCTGTCTCTGCTCTGCCATTATCCCTGCAAGTATTGTCCTCCAATCCACCTGGAGGAGCTCATTCCTCACACCTCTAATTCCCTTTATTCCAGTGCGATGTGAGTTATGCTTCCCTTTTTCAAATTGCAGTATGAATTCAAACATATTATCATCACTGCCTTCTAAGGGATCCTTTACATTAAACTCTGTAATAGGATTTGGATTATTACACAACACCCAATCTAAGATAGCCTTTCCCTGAGTCGGCACAAGCACAAGCTGCTCTAAAAAGCCATCTCATTGGCATTCTCTTGCGATCCAACACCAACCTGATTTTCCCAATCCCCTTGCATATTAAAGTCCCCCATTACAATTGTGCCATTACCTTTTGACATGCATTTTCCAATTCCCCTTGCAATCTCAACCTCACTTCTTGGCTACTATTTGGAGGCCGGTATGTGATTCATGTAATGGAATTTTTACCCATAATGTGACCCAGCAGAAGTGTTTCACACAGCATTTGAAGTCCAGCTGTTGGTGACAAATTCTGAAATATAAAATGAAACAAGGAATGACCCAACATTGTCAAAAGTCTGTGACATCTTCATGGAAAGTTGGACAGTTCATGGTAATCCTGTTTCCGGAGTTCTCACTGAGTTGAGACCAACTGTCTGTATGTCAAAGAACGCTGATGTGCGAATCTCGTGTTGTGGTTCCCACTAAACTGCAGACCAGAGTGTTTGAGAATCTGCATTGGTACAGTCAAGATGAAGAGTCCTGCTTGAAGCTATGTGTGGTGGCTGGGAATGGATAGACAAAGTTCAAAATGTACCCCCACAGGCATCATTACACCCACTGGAGTGCCCGTCTTTCATTATGCAAAGAGTGTATAATGAATTCTCTGGGTCAATTCATGGACTCCGTATTTCTGATTGCTGTGAATGCTCATTTGAAGTGGCTAGAGGTCATACCAATGAAGTCAACCACATCAGAAAAGGCTGCATTCACCCTGAGGACTATCTTTGCCAGAAAAGGCTAACTTGAACATATTGTGAGTGACGACGGATGACAATACACTTCACAAGAGTTCAGAGTACTCATGAAAAAAATATTAGGCATATCAAGTCAGCTCCACACCACCCAGCAACAAATGGGTTTGCTGAAATGTTCATCCAAGAGGTTCAAGAGGTCTGTTAAAGCTCTGGACTAGGAGGCCATTACTCGACAGCACAGAGTGGACAGTTTCCTTTTTGTGTGTTCATGCAACGACAAATCAAACACCTGTAGTGCTGTTCATGAGCAAGAGTATGAGGTTTTGCATAGACCTGAAACCACATCTATGGAGGAAAGTGCAGAATAAACAACTCAACTAGTTGCCAAGTGAATCAGCAAGGAGTTTCAAGGTTGAACAGGAAGTCCTAGCGCCTGATTACCGAGAAGACAAGTCAACATTTGGTAGGATAGTTGCAAGATCCAGAGCATTGATGTACACAGTGGATGTTGGAGATCATACATGGAGACGCCATATGGAGCAGGTACTGGTCGTTCAGCTGAAGAACACGCCAGAGTTGACTGCATCCAGTGAGACGGACACATTATAGTCAGTGACAGAGAATGTTGTCGACCAGACACCTGCCAAACCTGATACCACTCTGCAGGTCCAAAGGCAATATCCTGAAAGAAACAGAGTGCCACCCAAAAGACTGAATCTCTAGTGAAGTTAGTTATGGGGTGTTACTGTGAATCATGTTTAATTTTTTCATGTGGTTTGTGAAAGGGAAATTTCATGTTTTGTTTCAAATACAGTTAATTGTTACATTCATCTAAAGCCGGAGGAAGTCTAACATATGGATCTATTTCTTTTAGGCAATTACTCATCCTAGCACGACATAGGGACTGATGATTTACCTGTGCACATTGATCTACTGTGTATGCATGCACACTGATCTCTCTCTCTCTCTCTGTCTCCCTGCAAAGTGAATGCATCAGTTAAAGCTATCCTGTGTGTGTGTGCTTTTAATTTAATTGATCTATAATTCTACAGACACAATGCTACCTGTCTCTCCACCTATCTTTCCATCATTGTCTGAAAACTTGACCACAAAGCCATCAGGTCCATCACCCAAATCGTTGACAGGCAATGTGAAAAGACGCTACCCCAGTACCGACCCTGTGGAACACCGCTAGTCACCGGCAGCCAACCAGAATAGGCCCCCTTTATTCCCACTCTGTGCCTCATGCTACTCAGCCAATCTTCTATCAATCTGAGAAATACCATGGACCATCAGCTTCTTCAGCAGCTTCATGTGTGGCACCTTGTCAAAGGCCTTATAAAAATCCAAGTAAATAACATGCTGATCCATTTTACTTATTCACCTCGGACCTTTCACTTTTCCGATACCTTCAACTATATTCACTTCAGCCCCTTGATGCCTCTCGAACTTCTGGCATGCTAGTGTCTTCTACTGTGAAGACTGATGCAAAAAAAAACTTGATATCCTTTGAAGTTTTCCTTTACCCTGAACCACCCTAATCAAATGTAGTTCCTTTCTTAGCACTGAATCCAGAATTGCCTTTCTGTTAGTAAGTTCAACCAAAGCTACTGTAATTCTGCTGAGATGCATCACCATCATGATTTTCGGAATCTACATGCATATAGAAATCTGCCATGACTATAGTAACATTGCCTTTTTGACATGCTTTTCCTATCTCCTGTTGTAATTTGTAGCCAACATCCTGGCTGTTGTTCAGAGGCTTGTATTCCATTGTTTTTTAAACTCTATCCACAAGCATTCTACATCTTCAGATCCAATGTCACCTCTTTCTAAGGATTTGTAATCATTTTTTTTTACCAACAGAGCCACCCGCACCCTCTGCCTACCTGCCTGTACGTTTGATGCGATGTATATCCTTGGATTTAAAGGTCCCAACTATGATCTTCTTTCAGTAACGACTCGGTGAGACCCACAATATCATACCTGCCGATCTCTAACTGCAATACAAGGTTTTCTACATTGTTCTATATACTGGCTGCATTGAAATATAATACCTTAAGGTCCACGGGTCTCTATACATCACTTTTCTGTCTGCTTCTACCACTACCCCTCGCAGCCTGTTCCAGGGCAATCACCACTCTCTGTGTGCAAAACCTTGTCCCGCACATCTCTTTTCACTTTCTCACTTTAAATGCACATTCTCTAGTATTTACCATTTATATCCTGGGAAAAAGATTGTAACTGTCCACCCTATCTATACTGTATCTCTCATAATTGTACATAATTCTACTGTGTCTTTTTTCTCAGCCTCCAATACTCCAAGAAAACAACCTAAGTTGTCAAACTCTCCTTGGAGCTCACACCATCAAATCCAGCCAACATCCTGGGGAAACACTCTGACACCCTCTCCAAAGCTCTCACATCCTTCTTGTAATGGGAAGAGTGGCCACAAAATTGGCCTAACCAAATTTTTAAGTTGCAACGTCTTCTATTCAATCCTCTGCCCAATCAAGGCAAATATTCCAGATGCCTTCTTTGCCATCTTAACGACCTGTGTTGCAAAGTTCTTTCATCACCCAAGTTTATTTTACTTAACTCATTATTTCTCTCCATTGATTCTGCCTGACCTGCTCAGTCCCTCCAGCATTTTATGTGCGTTAATAGGGATTTTCAGTAGCTGCAGGTGGTGTTTATTAATCTGAATGTGAATATCTTGTTTTGATCTCTGCTGCTGTTCTCCCCCACCCCTGACCTACCCGACCCCCTTCAGTCTCGATCATTGACATCTTGGAGCTGAGGGCAGGTCACTCGTCAGGCATGATCTCGGAGAAGTGCACAAATGCAGCTTCACCATTGTGTTTAAGGAGAGGAAAAAGAACTTGGACCTGGTGGCCAACATTGCAAAGGAAGCCCAGCACTGGATCGATAGCCTTATCATACTCTTGAACAGAAACTCCAGCATGAAATGGAGAGAGCAGCTGGACATTTGCTAAGTATGCCTGGGGTGTGCCAGGAAGGGAGGGTTCAATTTCACCCTTGTCCTTCTGCATGTGATACAATAGTCCCGAGTCAGCAATGTTTCCTCAAGAGAAAAATTTGCCTGTTCAATCTGTTGGAATTCTTTGAAGAAACAACAAGCAGGTTAGACAAAGGAGAATTGGTTGAAGTTGTGTACTTGTCTTTTCAGAAGGTCTTTGACAAAATGCCACACATGAGGCTGTTTAACAAGCTACAAGCCCGTGATATTACAGGAAATATTCTAGCAGGGTAGAAGGCAAAGAGTGAAAATAAAGGGAGTTCTTTTCTGGTTGGCTGCCAGTGACAGGTGGTATTCCACAGGGGTCCGATTCTTTTTACTTTATTTGTCAATGATTTGGATGATGGAATTGATAGCTTTGTTGCAAAATTTGCCAATGATACAAAGATAGGTGGAGTGGTAGTTAGTTTTGAGGAAATTGAGAGGCTACAGAAGGACTTTGATTAGGAAAATGGACAAAGAAGTGACTGATGGAATATGGTTTTGGGAAATGTATGGTCATGCACATCGGTAGAAGAAATGAAATGGTTAACTCTTTTCCTAATGGAGAGAAATTACAAAAATCTGAGGCACAAAGAGATTTTGGAGGCCTTGTGCAGGACTCCTTAAAGATTAATTTGCATGTTGAGTCTGTTGTAAGAAAGTCAGATGCAATGTTAGCATTCATTTCTGGAGGACTGGACTATAAAAGCAAAGGTGTATTGTTGAGACTTTATGAAGCACTGGTGAGGCCTCACGGAGTATTATGAACAATTTAGGGGCCCTTATCTTAGAAAGGATGTGCTGAAACAGGAGAGGGTCAAATGAGGTGAATTAAAATGATTCCAGTATGAAATGGCTTGTCAAACGAAGAGCATTTGATGGCTCTGAGCCTGTATTGACTGGAGTTTAGAAGAGTGAGGGATGACCTATTGGAAACCTATTGAATGGTGAAAGGTCATGATAGAGTGGATGTGGAGAGGATGTTTCCTCTGGTTGGACATTCTAGGACCAGAGAACAAAGCCTCAGAGCAGAAGGGTGTCGTTTTAGAATGGAGATGAGGGGGAATTTCTTTAGCCAGAGTGGTGAATCTATGGAATTTCTTGACACAGGCAGCTGTGGAGGCTAACTCTTTACATATATTTAAGGCAGAGATTGACAGATTCTTGATTGGTTAGGGCATGAGATGATACAGAGATTGGGGCTGAGAGGAAAAGTGGATCAGCCATGATGAAATGGTGGCACAGACTTGATGGACCAAATGGCCTGATTCTGCTCCTATATCTTGTGGTCTTCTCCAACAGTGCCCTCCAAGCCCTGACTTAGAAGTACATAAGGTACAGGATTCAGGTTTATTGTCACTGACATAAGTCTTGAAGTTTGTTTTGCAGTAAGAAATATAAAAAGTAATTTTAAGCCAAGACAGACCCTTCCTCAGGATTCTGTGCTTAAAATTTTCCCCCTCCCCTTCCTCCTCCGTCAAATCCCCACCGGCCTGGATAAGGGAGAGCCAGTGGATGTAGTGTACCTGGACTTTCAGAAAGCCTTTGATAAAGTCCCACATAGGAGAATAGTGGGCAAAATTAGGGCACATTGGGGGCAGAGTACTGACATGGATTGAAAATTGGCTGTCTGACAGGAAACAAAGAGTAGCGATTAATGGGTCCCTTTTGGAATGGCAGACGGTGACCAGTGGGGTACCGCGGGGTTCACTGCTGGGACCGCAGTTGTTTACAATATACATTAATGATTTAGATGAAGGGATTAAAAGTAACATTAGCAAATTTGCAGATGACACAAAGCTGGGTGACAGTGTGAAATGTGAGGAGGATGTTATGAGAATACAGGGTTACTTGGACAGGTTGGGTGAGTGGGCAGATGCAGTTTAATGTGGATAAATGTGAGTTTATCCACTTTGGTGGCAAGAACAGGAAGGCAGATTACTATCTGAATGGTGTCAAGTTAGGAAAAGGGGAAGTACAATGAGATCTGGCTGTCCTTGTTCATCAGTCACTGAAAATAAGCATACAGGTACAGCAGGCAGTGAAGAAAACTAATGGCATGTTGGCCTTCATAACAAGGGGAGATGAGTATAGGAGCAAAGAGGTCCTTCTGCAGTTGTACAAAGCCCTGGCGAGACCCCACCTGGAGGCATTGTGTGCAGTTTTGGTCTCCAAATTTGAGGAAGGACTTTCTTGCTATGGAGCGAGTGCAGCGTTAAACAGAATTATCTAATGCACCTATTGTCTATTGTCTATCTGTGCCACTTATCATGTTGCACACCTCTATCCTGTCACCTCTCATCTTCCTTTGCTCCAAAAAGTCTTAGCTCATTTAACCTTTCCCCATAAGATATGTTCTCTAATGCAGGTAGCATTCTGGTAAGTTTTCTCTGCACCTTCGCCAAAGCTTCTACATCATTCCTACAATGAGGTGACCAGAACTGAACATGATGTTCCAAAAGTGGTCCATCGAAATGTATGGTAAAGAGTTAATCTTGGTGCTTGTCTCACCATCAGGGCCTTGAATTTAATAGAACTTTCTGCAGGTGCTTTGATTATACTATGGAAATACAATCGTGGGAACATGAAAGTTCGATGAATACAGGATTGGGACTCGTGAAAAATGATGAAGAGGGATGATTGGTTCTGCTTTGGTGTTTACAGCTAGTGTTAAGGTATTGGTTTACTTACTGCAGCATTTCATATCAGTGGATCGGTCTCGAAGTAGAGCAGTTGGGGGCTTGAGAGTAATTCTCGGACTAGTTGTGAACAGCACTGCTGATTGGACAGTGTGGGATGTGTTCTGCAGTAAAAGGGGCCCATACACTCCTAGGTAATTGTTTGAGTGCTTCGTGTTCTGTCCTAATGTTTGCTATTCTGACTAAAGTTTCAAAATTGTTAAATTTCATTTCCAGTACACAAATGTAAAGGAGAACAAAAACTCTTGCAGCTTCTCTGCGCATCTTCAGCTATTTTATGTGTTACTTGTAGAGCATGGACCCCCCAGGTGACCAACGTTGGTTGAGGCAGAAAGCCGAGTGTCAGAGAACCTGGTTCAATCCTGAACACGGGTGCTATTTATGAAGCTCTTCGACCTCGGGGATGAAACGGTCACTCTGTTTCTTTCCCTAAAGATGCTGCCTGGCCCACTGAGTGTTTCTGGCATTTTCTGTTTTAATCTCAGGTTTCCAGCTTCTGTATTTCTTTCATCCTCTAGTTCTTGAATCCACATCTCTGGAAAAAGTCTGTGCAAATCAGAATCAGGTTTAATATCACTGGCATATGTTGTGTGAAATTTGTTGTTTTGCAGCAGCAATACATAATTGTAAAAAAACAATAAATTACAATGATAAATAAAAATCGAAGTAAGTAAGTAGTGCAAAAAGAGAGGGAAAATGTTGGCGAAGTGTTCATCGGTTTATTGTCCATTCAGAAAACTGATAATGGTGGGGGGTGGGGGGAGCGGGAGAAATTGTTCTTGAAGTATTGAGTATGTGTCTTCAGGCTCCGGTATCCCCCTCTTGATGGTAGCAATCAGAAGAGAGTATGTCCTGGGTGATGGGGGTCCTTTTTGATGAACGCTGTCTTTTTGAGGCATCACATTCTGAAGATGTTTTCGATGCTGGGGCGATCGATACCCAGAATGGAGCCAGCTGAGTTTACAACTGTTTGCAACTTTCCCGATCCTGTGCAGTGACCCCTCCATACTAGAAAGTGATGCAATCCATCAGAATGCTCTGCACGGTACATCTATAGAAATTTGTGATAGTCTTTGTTGATGTATACACTCTCTATCCCGCTCACAATTTTAGACACATCCATAAGGTCACCCCTCAGTCTCTGACACTGGAAAGAATAAAGATCAGCCTGTCCAACCTTCCCCTGTGACTCAGTTTTTCGAGTGCCGATATCATATTCTATCTTGGATAGTGCTCCAAAACTGTTCACAATACTGCAAGTATGTTCTGACCAATGCTTTATAAAATCTTCCATTACACACTTTATTTTACAGTCGAGACCTCTCGAAGTAATGTTAACATTGCATTTCCCGTCCATATCACTGGCTTAACCTGCAAGTTGCTCCATTGGGAATCCTGCATGAGGACTGTTCCGTCCCTTTGCACCTCAAATTTCTGAATTTGCTCCCCTTTTGAAAATCTCTGCCTTTATTCCTTCCACCAAACTGCATGACGATATCCTTCCCTTCACTGTACCTGCCACTTCAACGAGACTGAATGCTGGAATCTGAAGCAACACACAAACCGCTGGAAAAACTCAGCAGATCAGGAAACATTTGTGGAGGGGAATGAACAATTGGTGTCGCTGGAATGAGGGATAGAGGTGAGATAACAATTATAAAGTGGTGGGGCAAGATCAGGTACCTGATGTGTGGATCCAGGTTGTGTGGCGGGGTGTTGTGTGATAGCAGATGGAGTGAGGGAGAGAAGGAACGGTCTCAAAAGCTGGGACTGTTCTCGTCGAATTGTGTTTTTTTTTGGAGATTTAATGGAACATTGCTGTGTAGGCCTAATTGTTTCATCGATATATGCAATTGTAGGAAATGTACATACAGTAATTCACAAGCACCAGCATTGAGTTGGGGTTCATTTTAAGAAGCTAGTCTGACTTGATTACTTTTTTTAACCATGCTTTACACTGAACATTTGGAGGGGAAAAAGGGAGTTTATTAAGGGTTCCCTTGAACTTAAAACACCTCACCCATTTTATCTGTGAAAGCCTACACTGGAGACCCGGATGCTCTGGGACGATTCCAGAGTTATTGAACATGTTGGCCAATGCAGTCGCTTTGAAACTGCTGAAGTTTTGGGAGAAAAGTGTTTTTGCTTAATTTGTACAAGCCAAGGCCCTATTTGCACTGTGAGAAATATCCGCGGACAATACCAGATGTTACTGTGGAGTAGGTCGCTCAGTAATTCCACGGTGGTCGATTGTTCATTATGGACACCCCCTCAGAGCAACATTTCCTTTGTGATGAGCGTGGTCATGAGAGTGTGCTGCCGGCTTTGCCTATTGATGAGGAGGCACAGAGTGACAAAATCTCACTGGAAGCCTCCAACAGCAGCGTGGTGGTGGCGGCTCTGGTCCGGGTCCATGTATGCCTCTGGCCACTTCATGAAGTAATCCATGGCCACAAGAACGTAGTGCTTCCTGCTGTCGGTGAGGGTTTGGGGTCCAAGATGGCCACCCTACGCACTCCATTGGGACCCCCACCAGGTACTGCTGCATTGGTGGTATAGCCCCTTCTGAGATGTGCAAGTGTACAAACAGCTCCACGTCCTGACTGCTGACTGCACGCAGGCCAGTAGAAGCATTCATGCAGCTTGCCCAATGTCTTTGCAACACCGAAGTGGAAGGCCCTGACCAGCCTCTGCACCCACTGCTGCACGACGGCACAGAAGCCCTGGGGCACCAACAGTTGCAGAAGATGTCTGTTGCCATCTGAAAACCGCCACTGCTGTAACAACCACCCATCGTGCACCTCCAGTATGCCCCACTGAGAGTGTAGGGCTTTCGTCTCTAGATCCAGGGTGGAGACCTCTGCCCACTCCAGCCACCGTCCAATATGCAGCTACCCCTTCAACCGGGCCAGCGTGACATCACTTTCGTGTTCGCAGTGCAGCTGCTTGTGCTCAATGATGGGGAGGTCTATCTCACCACGGGCCGCCGCCTGAACTGTCGCCACCATGCTTGCTGCTGGCTCCATTTTCGAGGTGGCAACTGTAGTGACACTCAGTGGCCTCACAGGGACGAGGAGAATGGACGTCAGCATTGCTGTGGTGCCTTCCGGCACGGTGCCGCTCCTCAAAATCGTAGTCATGGAGAGCTTCCAGCTACCGCACCAGCTGCCTCTTGGGACCATGGAAGCTCAATAGCCAGGTCAACGGCGCATACTCCATGTGAAGCAGGATCAGTCGGCTGAAGAGGTAGGGGTGAAAGTGGCCAAGAGCTCCTGATGGGTGACAAAATAGTTCATTTCTGGGCAGCACCGGGTGCAGCTGAAGTATGCCAAACTGCATTTTCCTTGGTATCCCTCCTGTGACAGCACTGCGCTGAGCCCACTGTTGCTGGTGTCTGTGTCATCAATGAAAGGGCGTGCTGGATTGGGGTATGCCTGCCAGCACCAAGGCTTGGTGAGCGCAGCTCGGAACTGGTTTAAGGTGGCAGCGCAGGTGTCAGTCCAGGCGAAGGGTTTTCCCTTGTATGTGAGCTGCTGCAGGGAACTGCCGATGGTGGTGAAGTCTGTAATAAATGGACAGTAGTATGATACCAGCCCTGCGATGCCAAGAAGCTCGGAGACAATGCAAGGGATCTGTCATTCCCTGTCCGCCACCACGTTCTCAGGGTCAGTTGCCACTTATTTCCACATTCAACATGTGCCCCAGTAACTTCGTCTGGTGGCGCAGCAAACTGCATTTTGCACGGCAGAGAGGCTGATTCACCTGGCAGATGGCGGCAAAGATCTCTTCCACGTTCCGCAAAGCGTCATCAAAAATGGCAGTGTGCACTAGGAGATTGGAGGGTGGACATTGTGGCATTAAATGCTGGGGCCTGTTGGTCTTCCTCTTTCCCTGGTGGTATTAGTGGTACCTACCTTGTTGCTCATCCTCCCGTGGCTGTGGTGTCTTGGGATCCCTGGTGCAGGCTGCAAAGATGGCAGGGGATCCACTCCACCACGTAACCCGGGTTTGGGAGCCTGGCTCCGCTCACCCCATCGGCTTTACTTGGATGACATAATGCTCAGTTCACAGGTTCTCCCTCCGGGTTGGCATCCCATCTTCAGGACCCCAGACCGGGGGTGCGGGGAAGGCATTCCACTCGGTCCCTCAACGATAGTGCCTATATAAAGTTTTCACATTTTATTATTTTACAACATTGGATCTCAGTGGATTTAATTTCACTTTTTACAAAATCTGATCAACAGAAAAAAACTCGTCAAAACAAAGTGAAATAAATTAATTACAAATATAAAACACAAAATAACTGATTGCATAAGTATTCTCCTCCTTCAAGTCAGTATTGAGGAGATGCACTTTTGGCAGCAATTATAGTCTTGAGTCTGTGCAGATAGGTATTTATCAGCTTTACGCATATGGGCACTGCAGTTTTTCCCCATTCTTCTTTACAGCACTGCTCAACCTCAGTCAGATTGCATGGGGATCATGGGTGAACAGCCCTTTTAAAATCCAGCCAGCTTCTCAATTGTATTGAGGTCTGGACTCTGATTTGGCCACTTATCTTGCAAAGTGTTCATACAGATTACTTAGTGCAATGGGTACAATGTAAAAAAAATCTAACAGAAGGCAGAATAAAGTTTAGCAGTCACAAAGAAAGTGCAGTACAAGTAAGCAATCAAGTGCAAGATCAAAATGAGTTCAAGAGTCTATCCAAGTACAGGCTATTCAGCTCATGACGTTGATCGGACCTTTCAAAGTATTCTGAGATCCATCTAATCCCTCCCACAGAGCCCACATTTTTTCTATCATCCATGTGCCTATCTAAGTTTCTAATTGTCCCTACTGTATCTGCCAATAGTTTTTTAAAACGGGGTAGAAGCTGTCCTTGTGCTGAGTGGTGCATGCTTTCGGGTTTTTGAGTCTTTTGCCGGAGGTAGTAAGAAATATTGTCTGAGGTGGGAGGGGTCTTTGATTATTCTGGCTGCTTTACTGAGGCAGTGAGAAGTGCAGACAGAGTCAGTGGAGGGGAGGCTGGTTTCGGTGATGCGCAAAGCTACGTCCATCCCACTGCAGATTCTTTTGATCACTTTCAAGATCATATTGAGATAGATTGTGAAATAAAGAGTCCATCTTATTGTATAAGGGGACAGTTCAATCGTCTTATAACAGAAAGATAGAAGCTGTTCTTGTGTCGGGTGCTAGTTTGTGCTTTAAGGCTTTTGTATCTGCCGTCTGATGGGAGACGGGAGAGGGGAAAATATCTGGTATGGGAGAGGTCTTTGAATAAGCCGGTGTTTTTGCTGAGATAGTGGGACGGGCCGACACAGTTCATGGTGGGGAGGATGGTTTCCATGATGTGCTGAACTGTATCCACAAACATTTTTCATTATTTTGTAGTTACGAGCAAGATCTTGATGATATAGTTAGGCCACACTTAGATCCCCTCCAGTTCGCCTCCCAGCCCCGACTAGGAGTTGAGGATGCCATCGTCTACCTGCTGAACTGTGTCTACGCCCACCTGGACAAGCCAGCGAGCACTGTGAGGGTCATGTTTTTTGACTTCTCCAGTGCATTCAACACCATCCTCCCTGCTCTGCTGGGGGAAAAGCTGACAGCGATGCAGATGGATGCTTTCCTGGTGTCATGGATACTTGATTACCTGACTGGCAGACCACACTACATGTACTTGCAACACTGTGTGTCCAACAGAGTGATCAGCAGCACTGGGGCTCCACAGGGGACTATCTTGTCTCCCTTTCTCTTCACCATTTACACCTCGGACTTCAACTACTGCACAGTCTTGTCATCTTCAGAAGTTTTCTGATGACTCGGCCGTAGTTGGATGCATCAGCAAAGGAGATGAGGCTGAGTACAGGGCTACGGTAGGAAACTTTGTCACATGGTGTGAGCGGAATTATCTGCAGCTTAATATGAAAAAGACTAAAGCCTGGTGGTAGACCTGAGGAGGGATAAGGCACCGGTGACCCCTGTTTCCATCCAGGGGGTCAGTGTGGACATGGTGGAGGATTACAAATACCTGGGGATACGAAATGACAATAAACTCGACTGGTCAAAGAACACTGAGGCTGTCTACAAGAAGGGTCAGAGCCGTCTCTATTTCCTGAGGAGACTGAGGTCCTTTAACATCTGCCGGACGATGCTGAGGATGTTCTACGAGTCTGTGGTGGCCAGTGCTATCATGTTTGCTGTTGTGTGCTGGGGCAGCAGGCTGAGGGTAGCAGACACCAACAGAATCAACAAACTCATTCCTAAGGCCAGTGATGTTGTGGGGATGGAACTGGGCTCTCTGACAGTGGTGTCTGAAAAGAGGATGCTGTCCAAGTTGCATGCCATCTTGGACAATGTCTCCCACCCACTACATAATGTACTGGTTGGGCACTGGAGTACATTCAGCCAGAGACTCATTCCACCGAGATGCAACACTGAGCGTCATAGGAAGTCATTCCCGCCTGTGGCCATCAAACTTTACAACTCCTCCCTTGGAGGGTCAGACACCCTGAGCCAATAGGCTGGTCCTGGACTTATTTCCTGGCATAATTTACATATTACTATTTAATTATTTATTGTTTTATTAGTATTTATTTATGGGCAACTGTAACGAAATCCAATTTCCCTTGACATCAGTGAAGTATGACTATGACTATATAGATTGTGAGTTCATGAATACATCTTCATGTAAAATGGGAGGCTGGTTTTCATGATGTCATGATGATCTGTGTCCACAATACTCGTACATTTTCTTGAGCAAGGTCATAATGAGCTAGATTGTGAGGTCATCAGTGCATGTTATTTTTCAAGGGACTGCTAAGTATTTTAATAACTGTAGGACAGAAGTTGTCTATTGGCAAAGTCCAAGTTTTGTGCTTCTCCCTGCTGAAGAGGGGAGTACCTTCTTGCTTTGCTTCTGCAATATTGTTAGAATTCTACTTGTATCCCCTGGAACAGCGGGATGTGCTGCCACAAACTATCTGCGCTGCTGCTCCTCAGCCTGTCAGCTGTTGGGGCCGCTGTTGCCGCCAGCCTCTGGGCCCGCAGGAAGAATACCAGGAAGGGCCCCCTAGCTGGGGAAGCTGAGCTCGGAGCAGGCGTCGTCCAGCAGGACGTTGAGCGAGTGGAGCCAGAAAACTTGGGGTGCTCGAGTCTACCAGTAATCATTCAGACAGAAAATCTCGAAGCTGGAAGCTTGGCTCCCGAGGTTACAAAGTCAGAACATGAAACGGAAAATTTGTGTCCAGGTGAGGGTAGCCTGGATTTCCAGGAAGGTTATTCAGAGGAAGGAGCTCTGAATAGGAAACCAGAGAGCCAGAATATTGGGGGTGATAATATGGAAGAAGGGGATGAAGGAAAACAGCATGGAATTAGTTTACTGGAACAGCCAGATGGAAAGCCAGGTCCCGAGCTAGCTGTTGGGGCCGCTGTTGCCGCCAGCCTCTGGGCCCGCAGGAAGAATGCCAGGAAGGGCCCCCAAGCTGGGGAAGCTGAGCTCGGAGCAGGCGTAGCCCAGCAGGACGTTGAGCGAGTGGAGCCAGAAAACTTGGGGTGCTGGAGTCTACCAGTAATCATCAAGATGGAAAATCTGGAAGCTGGAAGCTTGGCTCCTGAGGTTAGAGAGTCAGAACATGAAACTGAAAATTTGTGTCCAGGTGAGGGTAGCCTGGATTTGCAGGAAGGTTATTCAGAGCAAGGAGCTCTGAATAGGAAACCAGAGAGCCAGAATATTGGGGGTGATAATATGGAAGAAGGGGATGGAGGAAAGCAGCATGGAATTAGTTTACTAGAACAGCCAGATGGAAAGCCAGGTCCCGAGCTAGCTGTTGGGGCCGCTGTTGCTGCCAGCCTCTGGGCCCGCAGGAAGAATGCCAGGAAGGGCCCCCAAGCTGGGGAAGCTGAGCTCGGAGCAGGCGTCGCCCAGCAGGACGTTGAGCGAGTGGAGCCAGAAAACTTGGGGTGCTGGAGTCTACCAGTAATCATCAAGATGGAAAATCTGGAAGCTGAAAGCTTGGCTCCTGAGGTTAGAGAGTCAGAACATGAAACTGAAAATTTGTGTCCAGGTGAGGGTAGCCTGGATTTGCAGGAAGGTTATTCAGAGGAAGGAGCTCTGAATAGGAAACCAGAGAGCCAGAATATTGGGAGTGATAATATGGAAGAAGGGGATGAAGGAAAGCAGCATGGAATTAGTTTACTGGAACAGCCAGGTCCCGAGCTAGCTGTTGGGAATTTTCCGTCAGAGGTGGCTGTCCCAACAATGAACCAAGTGTTCAAAAACGGAGATACCTGGGATGAGAACATGATAAATGAAATTAAGGATGAAGGAATCATTGCTGAGGAGGAAGTGAATAATGAAAGGAAAGACAATGTAATTGTGGGAGAAGAGAAAGTGGGACTTAAAAGAGGGGATCAAGGAATGAGCAGTGAAGAACAAGTGCAGAACGATGAACAGAGTCCAGAGTGTGGATCAGATGACACCACAAAGGTGGGTGACAGAAGAGCTCCATTGAGTGGAAGATTGCAATCGGTAGGAAAGTTTCTTGGCGTTAAGAAACGAAGGTATGCAGAGGTGAGATTGGCTGAGGACGGGAAGACAGAATACAAGAGAAGATGGCCAAGAACAAATCAAAAACTCCACAGAGAATGGCAAAGATGTGAACAAGAGGGCTGCCGAGGTGAGGGAATGGTGCCCACTGATATGACACTGCAGTCAAGATTCTGCAAAGAGGATTCAGTTCACATCACAAAATATACAGAAGATTTGAATGCAAACTCTCACAAAGAAGCTGAAGGTAAAAATTGTCTCATACCAACAGATGTGTGAGCGAGTGAGTGTGAGAGAATAGATGTTTAGGCACGATTGCTGTATCAAGGTTTTTATATTAAATACAGTTGCCACCTGTATCTGAAAAAACGTGGCCACTGGGTGTATTTTCTTGGTCTTCTGCTGCTGTAACCTATTCACTTCAAGGTTTGATGTATTGTGCATTCAGAGATGCTGTTCTACACAGCACTGTTGTAATATATGGTTACTTGTGTTCCCAGAGTCTTCCTGTCAGCTTGAGCTTGGCTGGCCATTTTCCACTGTCCCTTTTAATTAACAAGGTGTTTGGATGGTTTTTGCACCATTCTCTGAAAACTCAAGAGACTGTTGTGCTTTAAAATTCCAGCTCATCAGTTTCTGGGAAACACAGACCACTCTGTCTGGCACCAACTATCATTCTGTGGTCAAAGTCACTTAGATCACGTTTCTACCCCATTCTGATACATGGTCTGAACAGCAATTGATCCTCTTGTACACGGCTACATGCTTTTATGCATTGAGTTCCTGCCACGTACATTTCTGTTTCGCATAATCTTTTTTTTCGCTCCCACTCCTTTGCCCTCTTCTCTTATTTAACTCTTAAAGAAGTAATCTCAGCCAGCCCTTTAAAGATTAGCTTTATTTATAACACGTCGAAATATTCAGTGAAACGTGCAGTCTTGTATTGAGGACT